>NW_008348793.1:962349-1001774 GCF_000622305.1 Nannospalax galili
AGGGGAACACTCATTCACTGCTGGTGGGATTGCAAACTCATGCAACCTCTATGGAAACTCTCCAAAAGTGTGGAGAACTCTTAAAAAACTACAAATGAACCTACCATATGACCCCATTATACCACTCCTTGGCATATACCCAAAGGACTCATCCTATTGTAGAGACACTTGTACAACCATGTTTGTCACTGCTCTTTTCACAATAGCTGAGATGGAAGCAAACTAAGTGCCCCTCAACTGACGAGTGAGTAACAAAAAATGTGGTATATTTACAAATTGGAGTTCTATTCAGCAGTAAAGAAAGATGAAGCAGTAAAGAAAGATGAAATAATGAAATTTCCAGGTAAATGGATGGGATCTAGAAACTGTTATACTAAGTGAAGTAACACAGACTCAGAAAAACAGATGATGTACGTTCTCCATCATATGTGGATCCTAGCACCAAATCCTTTTAAATTCCATGTCCTTTTAATAAGATGATACTGACAGCAGACACTTCTACATGGAATAACTACCATCAACACGACTTCAGCAGTGCGATTGCTAAACCTCGTCACAATTGGGCTTGTTTTTGGTTGTGCTCCTTCATTAAACTAGGTTGTCCTCCTTCGTTAGAGTCATTGACCCCTCACCAGATACCCAGCCACTCTTCCCAGCCAACTGTCTGTAATTTGGTGCTAATCACACATGGTCTCCTGGATTTGGGGAGGGCCAAAGTATCCAATCTGAGGAAGGCTAGGAAGAGAAGGCTTGACCCATGCTGGGTAAAGGCTTCCCAGGGTGCATACCCTCAGGTCACTCAAATACCCACCTCAGCAACCCCTTAGCTATCTCGGTAAGTCAGCTCAGTAAATTCATTGGCTCCCCAGTAAAACTTTAATCAAACATTGGTTTGACACTAGAACCTTAAAAGGGAATACATTACTTAGTATTCTCAGGAAAAGAATCCTCACAACATATGGAAAGTTTATTTGTTAATGTAATTATGTCTCATAATTATTTAAAAAAGAAAATGAGAATATAAAAGGTGTTAAAAAGATATGGGAATGGACATATTTTCCAAAATAGACAAAAAAAAATGAGAAAGCCTAAGCAAGTAATGAAGTCCTGTGTAGGTTTGTTATGATATATAAAGGATGAAAAAAATAATACATACATAATCTTAAAATTTCTAAGGTCATAATTTAGTCAACTAGTTTAAGGAACAAAATATATATCTAGTCAAGGTTTATCCAAGAACATTTGGTTTTTTATCCAAGTTTATCTACATAGCACATGGTAATTAAAAGTTCCAGACTGGTGGAACTAACCTTATTGGATGTTTAACAGCCATCCTTTGAGGCCTATACTAATCTGGTCAGGGGGACTTAAAGGACAGTTTTTTCCCCTGGCCGTCCAAGGTTGACTAAGTTCCAGGGGACTATAGAACATCTCTCAAAATGTCCTGTAACTGTGGTGAGTCACGTGTCCTTTTGTTCAGGGAGGCCATGGAGACCCCACGAGATGGACTTGAACCAGTGTCCAGTCTACGAAGAGGAGGGTCAACTCAGAGGAAACATCCCCTTCATGCTTCCAAGTGAAGTCAGACATGGTCAAGCAGGACCTTTGACTTATCTTCACATAGATGAAACTGGTAAAAGAAAGGAGCCAGGGACTCCTCCCAAGCCCATGTGACCCCTGAGGAAGAGATCTTCAAATGATCTTAAGTATAAATATAAATTGACTTATTTGGGACAACTGTATGGTCTTATACACCCAAAAGGAAAGTATAACCAGAGAGTAAAGTCATCAGTATATTTCTTTAAGTGTTCAAGGGATTACACTTCCCAGACATTAGACTTAAGTCCATATAAAAAGTTATTTAGACAATTATTTCTCATTGATGATTTTGTTCTGCATCAGAAAGTGCTGCTCAGGCGTAAGACTTCAAATCTTGGTCTCCAATACTGTAGTGCCCTCCTGTAGCTAAGGGAGACAACTTGCTACTGTTTTAACATGATGGCCAAATTTGTTTTCTCCCCCTATCTAGGAGCCTTTGAGAGCAAACTGACACCGATTCTAACCACTCCAACAGCTATCAAAATGCCTCAAAGCAAATCCTGAATCCATCACTCTTGAGTCCAGTCTTGGAAGACAAAAGAAAAATGAGGAGGAACCCAATAGAGGGATGTTTGTGGAAGCCCTTGTCAAGAAATTCCAATGGACTCTGATATGAATGTTTGAAATTTTCCCTGTTCTGACTTTTTCCTGACTTGTTCCATGTCTAGAACTTGTAATGCTAATTACTCTTACCTTTACTTCCCCTTCACATCTCCTATTCACCAGTCAAGGACTTTACCCGCCCTCGCCCCGACAGATAAGAGTTATGTAATTTGGGAGTATTTTAGATAGACCCACTGAAGGGGTACTCCAATTGCCTCACCCTGTGTCCCTGTTCAGCATGGAAGAAGCCAGAGCGGTCAGCGTCCCTATTCCCTATTGACAATTCAGAGGATGGTGTGATAAGAATAAGAGGTAGGAATTGGCCACGCAGTTAGGGTAAATAGACCCTAAAGAAAAGTAGCCAGTTTCTTGGCTGAAAGTCAAAATGTCCTTGGTCCTCTTAGCAACATACTCTGTTCCAAAGGCCAAAAATGTCAAAAGTATTTGCCTTTTCTTCGTTGTCTGGATTAAACTCAAAAAGGAGTTAACTAAAGTTGCTTGCATAAATACTTCCAGTTTCTTAGGAAAAAGTAATCTTACTGGCACCTGCACAGTCCCTTACATGTATGTTGTGTGTATGCAGGAAACTCTTCTGACCTTCTCAGGCATTGCACAACACAGGTACACTTACATATACGCAGGAAATACACTCATACACATAAAAATAAAATTAATAAATAAAATATTTTAAAACAGGGTCTCCCTGAAACCCCAGCTAGCCTAGAATTCACTATGTAGTCCAAGCTGGCCTTGATCTCACAGCCATCTTACCTGCCTCTGCCTCCTGAGTGCTGGGATTAAAGGTATGGATCACCATACCTGGCTATAAACTGTTTTATCTATCTATCTATCATCTATCTATCTATTTTTTTTTGAGACAAGATCTCCCTATAGCTTCTGTGTTTTTAAAACATAACTCTCATTACTCTTGGGACACACCTTTCTAATTATAACTATCTACATATTTCCCTTTTTACAGGGCAATAATCTATGACAGTTATAGCTGCTGTGGTATTTCCAGGCAAAAAGTGAAAAAGATAAAATCAGGCAAAATTATAATCTTGAGCAAATTAAATTTGGAGTATAACTAGAGATATAAGAGAGTCCCTATTAAAGATAACAGTCATTCTTCTAAAATTCTAATTGTTATCAAAGTAGGCAGTTAAAAGACTTAGCTTAAGATTATCAAGTGTTGTACTTCTGAGCTACAGTCCTGACCCTCATTTTGTTTTTTTAACTTGCCAGACTGTGATTTTTTTACGCCTAGAAGTTCAATTAGGTGATACACATTTTCTGTAGAACACACTGGGGCTATAGAAGAGTAAGGGAAAAAGGATGGAAAACTTCTTACAGGGTTCAGTCACCAGTGGGGTGTGGGAATGGGGTGGAAGAAAATCAAACTATTGCAAGGGCTGGGTGTTGTGGCTAGTCATATGGAAGGTTCTGGGCTCTACCACAAAAAAGAAACAATCTAACTTTATAAAATGTTAGCATTTGGAGAACAATGGCTAAAATTTATAATTCACTGTGTATCTTTTTTACGATTCCCTGTACATCCACAATTATCTCAAAAATGTTTTAATAAACAAAATTTAACTAAAAAAAAAAGAATGAGCTTAGAATTAAAAAACTTTTCTCTCAATTATATTCCTGTACTGCAATAGATACTGAGTCATCTCATGGTACTTCGTAGTAATGATTTACATTAGGAAACAGCAAAAGCAAGTAATTTATATTGTGAACGATTCATAAAAAATTTAAAAAAATTTAACTTACTCGTTTCTGCTTCAAACTAGCAGTAGGATACCACATTCCAAAATTTAATTGCTTTTGCATTAGAAAAAATGCGAGAGATGAGATTGAAAACCTCTAGGTAGTGATTCACAAACTATGCCAGGTATCCTTGTTATGCTGGCCCAGAAGCGTTTCCTGGACACTTCACAATCTGTGAACTGTCTGAGGGTAAGAGGTGGATTACTAGAGTTCTGACAGCTTTCCAGTCAAGTACCCATAAAGATACTGCATCAGAAATGAGGGCAAGGATGGAAGAACTGAAATAATGGCATTTTGCTCTCATCCTACCCAGACCATCATTCCTAGACTGTTCGACTAGAAAGATAATGTAAAACAGTGGTGACTGTGAAGGTTAGCAAACATCAAAAGCTCTCACCTATTTAATGTAACAGCACAGAGGATTATAAGCTGTCTTATTCACAAATAGGTGCTCAAGAGTGCTGGCCCATACCATCACTCCAAATAACAGGTACTGGGCCACACAGAACCTTATGTATGCAAAGGCTCAATTCTTGACAAAAGTGTGGGGGGGGGGACGGGGGGGTAATTTAAATATGAAATCCAGGTCTCGGACGAGGGCTTAGACTAGCACACTTTTCATGCCTCACTGCACCAAACTTACATTACATTGTCTATTTTGCAAGTTTGGGTGTTTGTTTAAAGAAAAATTTATTTCTGACTTCAATGGTACATAATTTTCTTCAAGTGTATAGAGTATTATAAAAAACTCACTATCTTCTCCTGGACAAGACATTCCAGGACATCCTGGCACACCAGGAAATACATAAATCAAGAGTTCAGAATCCTCGTTTAGCTCGTAAAGCCTGAGATGATTCTGCGCACGGGTCTCCGTCATCTATCCATTTCATGGTGAATGGCTGTCCATTGTCAAAAGAACACGTCTTGAACCTCATTGCAAAGGCCCTAAAAGGAGGTGGAAGGTTCAAAATGTGTTATCATAATATCCCCGCAGACGCCTTCGACTGTGTGGGGCATGGTGCTGCTGTCCCTCCGGGGCTCCATCTCCTCCCTCCCCCGCACGCCTCCCCACCAAGGCTCCTCCCACCGCATGGCTCCCAGGCCACCAGGTTTAGGTGTTTTTTTTATGATTAAAGGTGACTTGCTTAAGCTGAAGTCCTTGAATCTAGAAAATCAGAACATAGAGCTTGTTTGAAACACTAGTAACTGGCTCTTTTAATAAAGTTACTGCAATCAAGAGGCTTCCTTAAGGAGGTACTTCAAACAAGATGATTATCAAACCCAACACAGCTTACAGACCACATCAGATGGACATAGAACTCCTACTCACGTTCAAAGAATCTTGCATTGCAGCCAAGACACATGAAAATGCTGAATATTATATCGTTCCTCTGCCCTTTAATCAGCCATCTTTATCTTATGTTGTGCCGACAACAGGAGTTCCAAATGGCATATGGAAGCAGTTATCTGCTGATCTAGGTTTAAAATAACCACTGTCCTCTAAAAAGCCAACATTCTTAACTGTATCCAGTATCTGGCCACGGAGCCTCTACTTTAATCATACAGCAATCACTTAGGAGTATGTACCATGTGCCAAGTAATATAGTAGACTTGCTATTTAAACATAAATAAGACCTTTATGGACTTTAAGCTATACTAGCGGGGGCGTGGTGGGGGGGAATGACTGGACAGATACGACACTGATGTGTAAACAAACAATTCAACAGTCCCCGCCATCTTCTCTTGGTTGGCCAGATCCCAGTCCTTTATTACATCGTACCAAATTCAGATTCGCAGTATTTTCCTTATCGCCCTCCACTTCCTGTCACCATTATTACAATGGCCTTATAACCAGTCTTCCTATTTC
Source organism: Nannospalax galili (assembly GCF_000622305.1). NCBI lineage: Eukaryota > Metazoa > Chordata > Mammalia > Rodentia > Spalacidae > Nannospalax > Nannospalax galili. Next base: position 968,192 of record NW_008348793.1, read on the forward strand.
CTGTATAAAAATAGAGAATTAGGGTCCTTGAACAACCCCTTAAGTTCCTACTATTGTGGGTCTTAATCATTGGGTAAAACAAATTTGATTCAGTCAGCATGCAAGGAATAGGTGAGATTTTTCATATAACTTCAAACTCATAAAACACCTTTACACATTTGCCGTACTCCCTCAGGCCTCTCTCCTGCACCTTCCAAGTGATTCATATCCTGAAACTGCTCTTTGATCACACTTCAAGGCCTCAAACCCCTCAGTGGCTTCCCATTGCCGAGAAAATGAAAGAAATTCACAGCCTCAGCATTCCAGCCTTTCTCTCTTCTATGTCACGGTACAAATCCCGGTTCTGACAACCTTGCTAATAACGCTAAGACCGCTCTCTGACATCCTGCAGATGTCTAGCACCTTCTCACCACCATGAACACGATGCTGCCTACCGCCAGCTTCTACTTCATGAACTCAGTCTCTCTGCTTCAAAATACTTCACAAGAAATCTCTTTGGGAGATTATTAGGATTGCATTAATTAGGCTTGGAAAGCCTGCCCACTGTGGCACCATTTCCTGACTGGGATTCCGGTGTGTCGGTGGGGAAAACAGCTGCAGAAGGCACTAGTCACATTCTGTTTTCTCAGTGTGGAGGCGACGCAGCCAGCGGCTTCAAGCTCCTGCTGCACTGACTTCCTCACCATGGCGTGCTGCACATCGAGCTGAAATAAACCCAGTCTCTCTTAAGTTGCTTTGTTTAAAAAAAAGTATTTTTATTTATGTGCCTGAGTGTTTTGCCTTATGGATGTAAGTGCAATGCTCACAGAGGCCAGAGGGGGGCATTGGATTCCCCTGGAACTGGAGTTGTAGGCCACTGTGAGCCACCATGTGGATTGAACCCCTGTCCTCTGCAAGAACAGTGAGCACTCTAAACCACGGAGCCATCATCTCTCCAGCCCTCCCTTAAGTTGCTTTTGTCAGAGTATTTTATCAGTGCAACAGGAAAAGAAACTAAGAGAAAAAAAATTTAAAGAGGACTGGGAGGTATCTTAGTGGTAAACTGCTTGTTGTACAAGTATGAAGACCTCACTTCAGATCCCTAACACCTACGAAAAAAGCCAGGCAAGGAAGCACGTGTCTGTAACCCTAGAGATTGGGGAGGCAGAGGCAGGAAGATCCCTATGGCTTGTTTTGAGCTCTAGGTTCAGTAAGAGATCCAATCTCAAAAAATAAGCCGGAAAGCAACTGAAGAAGACACCCAGAGTTGACTTCCGGCCTTCATGTGCCCACACACACATGCACACATGCACCTATATGTACATGTGTACACACATGAACATTTTCATACACAAACACACATGCATGAGAAAGAACTGAAAACAGACAACTACAAAACTCTAGTGCTAAAGGTCATCTTATTTCCCACTAACATCTGTGGTGTCAGAAGCAACAAGCAACATCCACATATGCACCTCTTTCTGCTTGCTTGCCCTTCTGGGTGCACCACATCATTTACTGCCCAGCTGTAGCATGTAGAAACAAGTGCAGTTAGTTCTAAGAGAGATGGTGCTGTTTTCCAATACCTTGAACTCAATGAGACAGAACAGCAAAGCTCTTCACTTCCCTGTTGGACTCTCATCTGTCAGTGAGTTCCTGCTGTGAGAAGCTACGTTACATGACCGACACAGAGGAAGCCTGTTAGACACTGACCCTTGAGCCACTGCACTTGTGCTGTATTTGGACCGTGTTTTCTGGAACTAAAGACAGCATTTTACTTTATACCTATTCCACATTGCTTATTAGAATCAGCCTATCACTATCTTTTGCGAACATGATTCTATCTTCAAATGCATTATTTACTCAGTTTGGTGAACAGTATTGAAGACAAAGTTAAATACCTGTCAACTGCGTTATATTCTTCCCCACCATTATTTTTCAAATGTTCAGAACATTTACTATCCTATTCACTAAACAAGTGACACTTGCACTTTAGAAACATAAGAATCACCTGAGACATTAGATCAAAATGAATACTCTGAGCATGAGCTCTAACATCCCATGGACATGGAGTTGGCACCCATGAACATTGATACTAACAAGCTGAATGAATCTAACATTATGCAGGAAAAAATACATTTTAAAGATGGTGCCTTAAACTGTTTCTGGTCATAGAAATTATTGTTTCCTTCTTCGGGTCTCCTCCAGCAACACCATAAACTGTATAACAAGCAAGAACCAACCAGCCTTGTTCTCCACTAGACAGCTAGTGCATAGCACATGCCCAGGTTCATCAGGGACAAATAACTGCTTGCTATTGTAATGAGCATATATACTCTTCACTGTTTCTGCCACTCATGTAACACAGACATGCAAACAACAATCGGTATTGAGGTGAACTTAGTTAAACTTAGTTATATTCCAGAAACAGTAAACCTATAAATGTGGATTTATATCCTCTGAAGCACCCTGTGCATGGAACATTACTCTAGAAATAATTACTGAAATAGTTAAGTGGAAGAGACAGATGAGACGTTGGTATATGATAATAGCATAAATCAGTGGAGGAAAATTGGAACATTCAAGATGGAAAAGTGTTGGGGAAACAATCTGTAAAGAAGAGTATAAAATCGGGCCCCTCCGCATACCATATTCCATCCACAAAAGTAAACTGCAAACAGAAAAGCTTTAAATAGTTTAAGGAAGGAGTAAGAGGATACACTATAGATGACTGGGAGAAGATTTTTAAATAAAATTTACAAATCAAATTTTTTTTTACAAACTTAAACCAAAGTGATACATAAAACGTCAACATATTTTCTTACGAAAAGAACCATAAGCAGGACTCGGACTGTGAAGTGCCTATATAGCACGCATAAAGTCCTGGGTTAGAGCTCTAGCGCAGCATAAAACTGTGTATGGTGGTACACCCCCTGTAATCCCAACACTTGAGCGGTGCGGAGGCAGGACCAAAAGTTCAGGGTCATCCTTGGCTACTTAGTGAGTTTCAGCCCAGCCTGAGCTATGTAAGACTTTGCCTTACCAAAAACAGAAAAGAGAGAAAAGAGCGTGGGAGGGAGGGAGGAAGGAAACAGAACCATAAACAAAAAGGCATGACCAATACTAGGAAAAGATATTTGTAACACATAGCAACAAAGGCTTTGTACATGCTGTCGTCTGCTTTCTGTTGTGGTAAAACGCTGCCCAAAGCTGACTTGGGGAGGAAAGTTCACAGTCCATCAATGAGGGAAATCAAAATCTAGGTTGCAGGAGCTGACGGAAGGACTACAGAGGAGCATTGCTTACTGGCTTGTTTCCTGGTGGCTTGCTCTGCTAGCTTTTTTTTTTTTTAATTTTTTAAAATGTTAACTTTTATGTGTAGGAGTGTTTTGCCTGAATGAATATAAGTGCACCGAGTGTACGCGATGTCCCCAGAGGCCAGGGAAGGGTGTCAGGTGCCCTGGAATTGGAGTTAAAGACAGCCATGTGGGTGCTGAAAACCAAATCTGGGTCCTCCAGAAGAACAGCCAGTGGTCTTGACCCCTGAGCCACCTCCCCAGCCCCTCAACTAGCTTTCTTGTATAGTACCAGCCCACCTGCCCAGGGATGGCACTGCCAGAGAGAGCTGGGCCCTCCCTCCAACATCAATTAGCAGTTAAGAAAATGTCTCATAAACATTCCCACAGACCATTTCAGTGGAGGAAATTCCTTAATTGAGGTCCCCTCTTCCCAGGTGTCTCTAGTTTCTGTCAAGTTGACAAAAACTGAGCATCGCAAGTACCTAAAACATACGCAAATGTTTAAGTCTACTATTAAAAAGGCAATATTATAGAAAAATAGGCAAAGGACAGGAACATAATTTGTGACAGAGGAATTAATATAATTAAAAAGAATCCCAGCACCCACATGGTGACTAACAACTGTCCCTAACTCTAGTTCCAGGGCATCCAATGCCCTCTTCTGACTTGCATAAGTACTGCATGAAACAGGTGCACACTTGCAAACATGCAGGCATAACATTCATATGCATAAAATAAACATAATTAAATATTTTTTAGGCCAGGCATGGTGGGAACACCTTTAATCCCAGCACTCGGGAGGCAAAGACAGGCAGAGAGCTGTGAGTCCAAAGCCAGCCTGGTCTACGTAGCAAGTTTCAAGGCCAGCTGGGATTACAGGTAGACCCTGTCTCAAAAAGACCAAAAAATAAAAATAAATGAAATAAAACTTCTAAAATTGGCAAAAAGTTTAAATGTTGGTAGTGTCAATTTTGGGTGGGAATGTGAAGTAGTAGAAACTTACACATTGCTGCAATAGGGTCTGATACAAGGCACAGGAAGGATCAGATAACAATGAACGGAGCTGTGCTTCAGGGCCTGGCAAGACACCCCATGTATGCGCCCAATGAGACACATACTGATGCTGTAAGAGCGGATGAATGGAAATACCTAACTACTCATTAGTAGGGAATAAATCAGCTATGCTTAAGTTTTGCAGAAATGAAAATTCCTACTATAGTTAAAGTGACTCTACATGGCTGGACTGTAAATCCATAATGAAGTAAAGATATACCATATGATACCATGTAAGAAAAAATAAGAAAGAACATTTTACTTGGAAGAATTTTTCTTTTGAAACACTTTAATTTTTTTTAATTTATTTTTATTTTATACATATGAGTGTTTTGCCTGCATGTATGTAAATGTAAAACTTGTGTGCAATGCCCAAGTAGGCCAGAAAAAGGCACTGGATTCCCTAGAAGTTAAGGATGGTTGTTAGCCACCATGTGGGCATTGGGAACTGAATCTGGGTCTTCTGCAAGAACAGCTAGTGCTCTGAACCACTGAGCCATCGCTCCAGCCCCAGGTGTACATGTCTAAATACCAAAATTAACGTAAGGAAATAGCTATCTACCAGAGCCTGTGAAAGAGCAATGAACAGGGAGAAAAGAAAGCCAGGGTGTAGTGCAGGCTCCACAGAGAGAGCTCTGGGACTGGACTCTATTTCTGAGCAGCTTCCTCATTAAACTGGAAGAACTTCTGGATGGACTGAACATGTTTCCTTTCCTAATCAAGATTAAGTTCAGTAAAACTAAGATAAAATTGATGCAGTGTGGCTTTCAAGGAGGTAGAAAAAAAATCACCAAATTTAAAAGAAGAAGAAGAAGAAGATGCAAATAGCCAGGCATGGTGGTGCACATCTTTAATCCCAGCACTCAGGAGGCAGAGGCAGGCAGATCTTTGTGAGATCTAGGCCGGACTGGTTTACATAGAGAGTTTCAGGCCAGCTGTAGTTCGAGGGAGACCGTGTCTCAAAAAAACAAAACAAAACAAAACAACAACAGCAAAAAAAAAGGGTAGAAATAGAAAAAACCAAGGCACAAAACACCAGAAATACATAAGCATCAAACCCACTAAAACTGAATTTCCTCTTCCTTAGAATTCATACCCAAATAAGCTAAAGTCAATTTTACTTCTACAAGGATATGAATTTATAGATAAGATTTTTGTTTGTTTTTGTGTGTGTACATGTGTTGTTTTTTGTTTGTTTGTTTGAGATAATTTCATTATATAGCCCATGATGACCTCTTCTAAAGTACTGGGATTACAGGCAGGTGGCACCATACCCAACTATCCTAATTTTTTCTCAAATATTTTATTTATTATTTTTATTTTATGTGTATGAGTGTATTACCAACATGTGTAAAGTGTACCCATTTCATGCAATGCTCAGAGTTCAGATGGTTGTTAGCTACCATGTGGGTGCTGGGAATCCAACCCGAATCCTCCTCTACAAGAGCTGTCAGTGCTCTTAACTGCCGAGCCATCTCCCCAGCCATATAAATTCTTTTTTTAAAATATTTATTTATTTTTATTTCATGTGTTTGAGTGTTTTACCTTCACATAAGTATACTCATAGATGTAATACCCATGGAGGACAGAAGAGGGCGTTGGATATCCTGAAACTACAGTTAAGAATGGCTGTTGGCCGCCATGTGGGTGCTGGGAACTGAACCCAGGTCCTCTGCAAGAGCAGTCAGCACTCTTAACCACTGAGCCATCTCTCCGGGCCTTAGATAAATTCTGCTTCCTCTTTAAATCCCCATCTTCCCTTCTCCCTGGATCCAGAGTTGTCTAAAACAGCAAGCCTCTTCCTGTGGGTTGTTTGTTGCTTTCCCTTACGTGATCTCCTGCACATCCCCAGTACTGGTGGAGTAGACACAGGGAAGTTTCATAGCCTGGCTCTGCCACCGCAAAGGCCATTCAGCAGAAAGTGAGTCAGGCGCAACTGAGTTTTCGGAATGGGGGACACGTACCTACCTTTTGAAACAGTGTGCAGCTGTCAGGACCCAGCAGCTACTCAGGAGCGTGGCTCCACAAAGGAGCCTGCCGTCTCCATGGGATGACTTGAGCCGGAGGGAAACCTGCCAAGGCCAACCACCCCTAGGAAAAGTCAAGCCACACATCCGTGGGAAGCAAAAAGACAAAGAAAAACATCAGGTAAAACAGCGACTTTGCCGGCTTGTAGGGGGAGAAGGCCATTAAAAGGGATCCCTTCAAATATGGAGAATGATGACCCTAAACTCGGCAGGCCACAGGCTTGAGGGGCGCTGGAGATTTGGCACCTATGTGCATTCCACTCATCTCGAACACTCTTGGAAACAAGATGCCTTCTTTATAGTTCATGATTCTAACGTAATTTCTCTACTTTGTCCACTCCACCTACACAGCTTTAAAACAATGCCACTTTCCACCAGCGAAGTAAAATTAAAAACGTTATATAAAACCGGTCAAATAAGAAACAAATATATCAACTCACGCTGTGGCACCTGTTTACCTGAACTCACACGTGAGTGCACACACAATCTCCCTTGTCCATAATTGCATTCCTTGATTTTGCTGAGGACTGAGTGTCACTTTAGTGAGCAGACTGTTGTCTGGGTTTTTCTTGCTGGTTTTTCTTATCTTACAGCAGTGACAGTGCACATTCTCAATGATACAGATGATCCAGGTATAAATTGTAACTTAAATTTCTTGCTCCACATAAAAAATCATGTGGTCCTTTCAGTACCTGAATGGCTACACAATGGTATCTATAGTTTTTGTCATTTTTAATCTTATAGAAGTAAATATGACACTTTAATATATAAATATACATTAGGTAATGCTATTATTTATAGGTGTCTTAACAAAATTTAAATTCTGCCGTGTCACTGGAAATCATTGAAAGGTATCCTGTATTCACATTGCCTGTGTTGATGCTTTTAAAAGTTTACGTCATACATCAGATGTATATTTTTGGTTTGGCATAGACAACTGTTGTAATTTTTCTTGGCTTTTTTTATAAAGAACTTTCTTTTTTCTAATTTTTAAAACATTCATGTGTATGGGTGGTGTGTGTGCATGTGTGTGTGTGTGTGTGTGTACGTGTTAATGTCAAAACACAACTTGTGGGTGACAGTTTTCTCCTTCCATCCTGTGGGTTATAGAGATCAAACTCAGGTTGTCAGGTTTGGGGGCAAGTGCATTTACCTACTGAGCCATCTGGCTGGCTCCTTATAGAATTTTCTGAAGGGATGGTAACTTCTCAAGAATTGTGGATAAACATATTTTTGCAATTATAAAAAGAACCAAATATATTCTAAACTAGATGAATCTTCACAGTTACAGATTTTTTGAGTCCCCTGTTAAAGTAAAGCTACATTACTCTTCAGAAACTTGATCTCATGAGTCATGGGATAGCTTTATAATAACATTAAATTAAATGCATATCAAAGTACAGGAAAATTATCAATGTACTCTGTACTTAATTTATAAAAGAAACCCAATATATAATAAAGAGAATCTCAAGTTTGTGGCACTAGGCATATAATTTATCTGTAATAATCTTTGAAGAATCTTTTACCTTAACGAATTTTTCCCACCAATGATCCTCTTCTGCCGACGGTGTAATAATCTCAAACCACAAACAGACGAGAGGGTCTCTGAAGCAGAAAGGGTCCTTAATTAACCACCAAGCTGTGATGGACGGGTGAGAACACCCTCCTCCCTCACCTCGAACTTCCTTCCTTATTTAAAATGCCTTTTATTACAAACTGTGTGATATTTTTTCTGGCAATAAAAGATGTGTTTTCTCAGGCTGGACAGATGGCTCAATGGATAAGAGCACTGGCTGATTTTGCAGAGGACCCAGGTTCAATTCTCAGCATCCACAGGGCAGCTAACAATCATCTGTAACTCCATTTATAAGGGATCCAATGCTTTCTTCTGACCTCCATGGGTATTGTACGGTGTGGGTGCACTTAAATGCATTCAATACACTCATATATGTAAAATAAAAATAATAATTAAAAATTTTTAAAAAGATTTTCTCATTTAATCAAATGACAATGATTTTTAAGTAGATGAGAAATTTTATGATGTTTTCCATCATTAGGTACTGAACCGACTCTATCCAGTACATTCACATTTCTGTCCTGAATACACAACACAAAGAGAAGAGTTAAATATATGAGTTAAATAGGTATACAAAAGAAAGGAAAATATAAAAGCAGGACTAATTTTTAAATAATTTTACAAAGTAAAATGTATGCAGGAGTAACTTCCTTCATGAAGTATATGTATGTAATATATATAGTGTTTCTATATAAATATATAAACTCGGAAACATAAAGCACATGTACTATATTCACAAACCCTTGTTTTTCCACCTGTGTAGGAGGAAGAGGAGGGTAGGAATTGTGCCAAGAACATGGAGAACAAATCAGCTCTAACGGCCTCACAATAACTAGGCAAGGGAGTACCAGGGACTCAGCGGGAGGTCTTGACACAGAAAGGTGTAACAATGTGCCCCAAGATCGCTAATTTGCCAGATGATCTGAGAGGCATACCATAAAAATTTAGCCTTCATCCCTTAGTCTGTCTTCAGTTTATAAAATCAGAAAAACAAGTCTACAATTCCTCAAGTTGGGGCAATGCATTTGATGCCATTAAGCAATGTTGTAATACTGAGCGAGCAATACTTAAAATCTACCCCACTCTGGGGAAAAGCACTGATTTCAAGAAAGGAAAATCCATTTTAAGCTATACAGTGTAATATAAAATTGAGAAACACAAGTTCCTTTCTAAAAGTGTCCCACCAGATGATCAATGCCCAGCAGTTGCAGTCAGTCATCTTAGAGACGTCACTGTCCTGAACTGCAGCATACTGCAGGAGGATAAGGAGTCAAATTCTTTATGAGGTACTTTGTGATGTTTTTTATTCAGGGTTAGTGGCATTGCCCATCATAGAAAAATATAGAATAAGATGAGTTTATACATTGTTTTTATATTGTTCAACTGCTTAAGGAATTTGACATGAGCTAAAGAATTAGCTATATTCAATTTGTAAATACAATTTATATTATTGCTTTGTTTTTTGTTTGTTTGTTTTTGAGACAGGCTCTCCCTGTAGCCCCAGCTGGCCTGGAACTCACTATGTAGACCAGGCTGGCCTCAATGTCACAGATATGAAGTTGTAATGTGTATTTAGGAAAGCCACCTTACCAAATGTCATCACATTCAGAAGTCCCTCAACACCAGATTAACACCATCAATTCTTTTCTTGTATTATCTTTAATAATAATTACAATGTTTAAAAAGCAAGAGAGAGAGAATGTTTGAGTGAACCAAAGTATACACCTACAATCCAGATCAAAAGGGATTGTTCGTTCTTTTCATAAAAGGTAAAGATTTTTCAAAATACTTAATTCTCTCACTCTTTCTTTCTTTTTAATATTTTATTAGTTTTATCTTATGTGTATGAGTGTATTGCCTGCATGTGCGTAACTGTACCAATGCCATGCAATGCCCACAGAGGTCAGAAGAGGGTGCTGGATTTTCCTGGAACTGGAGTTACAGAGGTTAGCCACCACGTGGGTGCTGGGAATCATACACATAAAATAAAAATAAATCAATTAAAAAAAGTTTAAAAAAGAATTCTAAGTATGATAGAAGTTATCAAAGGAGAAGTGGGGAAAATGGGGACACTTTAAATGGGGAGGGTGGGGAGGGAGGCTAAGACAGAGAGAGAAAGAGGAGAGCTAAATAGTGCCTAACTAGTATAAAAAAACAGAGGGAACTGTATTAGCCCAAAAACCTACTAAAAATTACACAGACACTATCCCTACATGAGTCTGTGAGTATAGTTGAAGATTACATAACAAGAAACCGTGCCAGACAGAAGAAATCTTCCTTTGAGTTGCTGGCCAGGGTAGTCCAAGAGACACCCAATATTTCACAGGCTATTGCCACAGTCTTTGATTGCCTCCCAGAACTTGATGGCAAGACCCTACTGCTGAAGACAGGACATACTTTGGACACAGGATTTGAAGTGATAGAGCTGGGACTGACTTGGAAGCCACCTCCTCTGAAAGCTAGCTCTCATAGCTTTGGAGAGCACTATGCAAGCAGGTAAGGGAGAACATCCATCAATGTTCCAACCCCAGCTTCAAGGCCTAAAAAACCACATCAATGCACAGCAAACGAAATTGGTGCAGTAGTGGTACTTATATCTTGGGGGTAATCAACAGCTACCTAATTGGTCTTAAAGCCAACTCAATGGGAGGAGACTCAGGTGTGGTACTGTAACCTAGTCAAATACACATGGCTGGAGAGGTCATAGATCTTAGAGAAAACCACAAGGCTGTCACATTCCTAGACAAATGTGATTTTTTACTATGTGCAGATATGGATCCTTAAATTTATAGACAAGTATCCCAGTTACCATCCATCAAAGAAGCTTCTTTTTCAAGAGACAGAGATAATAACAGAGTTCCACAACTGGTCACACACAGAGACTGTGAATTGCCCAAGACTAAGTGGCACATCTAGGATGCAACCTCTACTCCTAAGGCTCAGGGAACACAGAACAAGGGATGACGAGAACACTAATGATCTTTCAATTCTCATCAACGAAGCTCCCTCATGCAACAGAAGGCCAGGAACACAAAAAGTCACAAATAGCCAAAACACAGAAAATAAGAGTCTAGAGAGTGTGGGTCCTTGGACAGGTCTATATCAAAATCCACCCACCCAGGGTTCAGGGAACATTTGGTAAGAGGGGACAGAAAGACAGTAAGAGCCAGAGAGGAGGTGCATGACCGCATGGAAATAGTCCTACACGTGCCTGGGCCCCTTTTCATACAAACCCACAGCAATGGTATCAGCATGCACAAGACCCATGCAAACTTAAGTAGACAAAAACCCAGCACAGAACTGTGGGAATGAACAGCAGGCCCCAATCTTAGTCAAAGAATTGTTGGCAGCTGATTACTGCTGGGTGAGGAAGAGCTGATCTTCTTAAAGGGAGGAACTCTAGATAAGCTGACTAAATCCCAGTGGATGAACTTGCACTGAGGGGTTTCTGGGAACAAATCACAGAATATATGAACTCCAGTGGGGGAGGGGCTATGGGAGGAGGGGTTATGGGAGGAGGCCAAAGGGGAAAAGGGCATAAAGACGATTTTCTGTATGAAATACACAAAAATTCAATAAAAAATTAAAAATAAATAAAAAAATAAAATACAGCAAATTTAGGAAATGCGTGGAAAATAAAATTCTCTTGAAAAGTGAAGAAAGGAATTCTAAGTACGAGAGAACTGCTCATTATATTAATATTGTTCTATAGTCTCATTTTCCTTAAATTTTTTGAATTTTAGGGCATAAAATGTGCAGAAGAAAAATCCGTCTTTTGACTTTAGTCAGATGTGGTGGCTCATGACTGAAATCCAGGAAACTGAGGCAAGAGGATCACTGTGAGTTCAAGGTCATCCTGAGCTGCAGAGTGAGTTTCAGGTTAGCCTGGGCTAGAGCGAGACTCTGCTTCAAAAAACAAAAACAAAAGCCACTTTAAAAATTATCCCTACTCTTTAAAATATGAACAAAATATGAGTAAAGCAGGGTTTTCCTCTAAGTCAGCTCTGTGTTTTCATTTCATTTCTTTCCTTTTTATGAAGTAGATATCAATCTTGAATCTTTAAGGAGAGCAACAAACCTGTTGTATTAGAGGCAAAGGTGGTTCAGAAATGGCTGAGAATATAACAAGTTGTTGATCTTGGAGCCCCTAAGGTCCTAGAAGCCAGCTGCAGCCTTCTGTAAACCTCACTTGGGCATATCTGCAGACTCCCACCAGCTCTAGATTCCAACACAAACAACAAGGGGCTGTATACATTCCTTCACACGGGAACTTTGATAGCAAAGTACTGCTGTGGTGATATCTTGGGGATTAGTGGTCTCTGACTTGTTTACAGTCCCAGAAGTGACTCACCTCTGTTATCACTGCTTGAGGCCTTCTTGCCATGATAATCACAGATAACTCCTGCATCTTCACTGTGGCGGCAGTTGTGTCTTCCAATATCTCGTTTGATGCAGTCAGCCAGGGACCTCTCATTTCCTGTGCACTTCACATTATCCATGTGAATAGGTCCTTTTCCTTCCCCAAAATAAGCCATGGTCCTTGCTCTGGCAGGACCCCTGGAAACAGAGCATTCTTAAGGATGTGGTGAATCAGTCTGAACAGATTGAAGCTTGCACTTAGATCCAACTCTCTTCATTAATTCTTAAATATTAAAATTATCATGTACATGTACTGAAAATCATTTTTGTGACTATCAAAAAATGTAACAAGTAATTACTATACCTTCTTCATTGGCATATTCCATAGATACTTTATGGAATCCTCTGCCTCTGTTTAGCTTCTGTTCAGAAAGTCACAAATAATGGCATGTCAAAAATAGTAATTTTAAATTCTGCATGTGAAAAAAGTCACCTTCAATTTTTTTACCCTCTTATAAAGATATCACTCTTCGATATTATGTTGCCAAGAAATCTGTGAGATAAAATAATTACCAGGCACCTAAGAGCATTTTTTTTAGCTCTTTTAGAAGCAAAAAGCTGTGTACAGCTCAACAGAGAAAGAGAACCAGGAATCATGAATTGAAGGCTGAATTCTTTTGGAATATTTCCTTTTGCTGTTATTTTAACATTACTTTTAAAAAACCAGATAAATCCAAAAACATTTTAATGAAAGAAAAATTTTAAACACCATAGTTAAGTCAAGTTCTAATAAATTAATGAATGTAATTATGAGAGGCAAAAATCATTGGAGTCAGAATCAAAGGAAAACTATCCTTGATATATAAAGTTAGGAAAAAATATTAAGCAAGACAAAGCTATAAATAAAAAGACTGACACATTTAACAAATAAAAAAATGCTACTTTCCTAGAAACTGCTCTAAGGAAAATAAAAAGAAATTAGAAAATTGGTATTTGTAATGAACATTTGAATACATTTATGACTAAATATTTTCTAACAGAGGAAAATAGCATATATTATACTCCTAGAAATAACTTTAAAAAAACCCAAACTCCAACAACCTAAGAAAAAAAACAGGCTAGGAAGAGCCCAACACATTGCATCTTACATAAAAGAAAACACTGATGGCCAACGAACAAATGGGAAGTGTTGAGTCTTGTTAGTCATCAGAGGTAACCTGAGGAGGTAAACAATGGCTACCCACAAGTTACAAACAAGATTGTCATTGCTACTGAGCAAGTAAATCAGAGTCACCACATGGGAAAGCAATCTTGCATCCATCCATGACCTTGACAGTACACAAGTATACACACTGTGGCTCTACTCCTCATTATATTCCCTAAAAACTGTCTTAATTTTGCTAGAAATGATAGTTATGGTTTGAATGCCCCCCTTAAAACCCATACTGAAGTAAGGCATTAAGGTGAGACCAGATGGGATTTTGAAGGGATATGGTAGAGCCTTCATGAATGGACGAATCCATTAGTGGTTTATCTCAGCACTGAATCCATTATAAAGGCCATCTGGGCTCTGTCTCCTGTGTTAGCCCGCTCTGCATGTGATGTCCTACGCCATTTGTGAACTCTGCTACCTCTTTAAGCAAGAAGTCCTCACTGGATGAAAGGCCTCCAACTTCCAACCCAGCAGTTGGGAGGCAGAGGCAGGCGGATCTCTGGAAATCTGAGGCCAACCTGGTCTGTGGTATGGCAAGTTCCAGGTAGTTGGGGCCACAGGGAGACCCTGTCTCAAAAGGACCAAAAAAAAAAAAAAAAAAGCAAAACTGAGCTGAACAAACTTCATTCACTATAAATTAAATTACTCAGCCTATGCTTTTTGGTTATAGCAACAGAAAATGAACCGCTACAGATATATGAACAGTTCAGCATCAATACAGTAAACTATGGAGTTTAATAAATACAAATTAATTACAGTCTGATGTACAAAATCTCAAAAACAATACTCAAAAAAGGCAAGTAATTCAAAATTCTAAGGTGAAATTACTTGCTTTCAAAATTATATATATTTTTTAAATTAAAAAAAATTTTAGCTGGGCGAGGTGGCACATGCCTTTAATCCCAGCACTCAGGAGGCAGGGGCAGGCAGATCTCTGTGAGTTCAAGGCCAGCCTGGTCTACATAGTGAGTTCCAGGACAGCTGGGGCTACAGGGAGACCCTGTCTCAAAAAGACCAAAATAATAATAATAATTTAATTATTTTTATTTTATTTTATGTGTGTGAGTATATTGCATGCATGCATGTGAGTGCACCTGTGTTGTACAGTGCCCACAGAGGTCAGAAGAGGGTGTCTGATCCTCTGGAACTGGAAATAATAGATGGTTGTTAGCTGCAATGTGAGCGCTGGGAATTGAACCCAGGTCCTCTGAAGAGCAACCAGTGCTCTTAATTGGTGAGCCATCTCTCCAGCCCCTCAAAATTATATATATAATATATATATATTATATATATATTTTGTCTTTTTGAGACAGGGTCTCCCTGTAGCCCCAGCTGTCCTGGAACTCACTCTGTAGACCAGGCTGGCCTCGAACTCACAGAGATCCACCTGCCTCTGCCTCCTGAGTGCTGGGATTAAAGGTGTGCAACACCACGCCCGGCTCAAAATTATATTTTTAAAAACAGATCAAACTATTGACTGAGATAACATATTTCAATGTTATAAAATGTGATAGGATTCCAGAAAAGTCAGGAGAGGTTTTTTTAATATAGTAAGAGCAGTGGGACTGGCACATGAGGAGCTTAAGGGGACAGCAGCATGATGGGCTCCTCAGCTTGTGGTAGTAAGTGACCAGGGTACTGCATAAAATCCTGTAGACGGCATGTATTCTATATGTGTATGTATACACACACACACACACACACACACACACACACACACACACCTCTACTTATAGTGGAGGGAGAAAATTTAAAATACAATTTCCCAGAGAAAAGTAACCGTACCATTTCTGTAAGTCAAATAAACATTTTCTACTTCATGTATTTTTAAATGGATAGCATGATCAAATCACTAAATTTATACTCCATCGCATATTAAAGAATGCTGTAATTGTATTATTTAAAACACGATATAAGCTATATCAGAAATCAAGTCCTTTGCAAATATTTAAATGTAAGGTACAGATTAGATATACTTAATGTTAAATCGCTACTAAAATAGTGGTGGTACACCACTTTAATTTTGTTTAAGAATGCCACTATAATAAGTTGCTCAAGAGCAATCCCATTTTGAGACATAGTCACACAAAGTTCAGACAGAATGGAATTTCCATCCTGACTGCTCAGTCTCTCTGAGCGAAATCAACTGATACCAATGCACTGTCAGCGTACTCTGAACATGCTCGCATGCTACACCTTGTCAGACGTTATGCAACATGTAATGAACAAATGGCTTCTCTTTTCTGTTCGCCCTAAGCACATCATTAGTTTCATACATGTTTCCTGGTTTTTATTACCTCATTTCCGTTTTCCTGTTGTGGAATGCTTTCTAACGCAGTTTGATTCTCAATGTTACCAAGAGATTCTTCAAACATGAGAGAGCCGCAGAAGACCAGCTCTCTAGAACATCTACACACGACACTCACGACTAAACAGCATCAAGAGTTTTCTAGATTGATTTGCACATTTACATAAATACATTACTAAAGGCTTTCTTGACTCAAAACAGGCATGGGAAAAGATCTCTTGCTCAAGTCACAGACATGTCTATAATTCTGTGTGTGTTCCTGAATAAAATCTCATTTCCCCTCAGTTGGAAATCATAAAAACATTCCAGTATATTTAAATGTATCAGATATTGAAATAGCCTCGTTTTAAATACCATTTCAAAGAAAATTGTAGATTGTGCAGAAACTGACTAAAATTTGGTAATCAGTTTGGTATATTAGCATTAAATTCTGGATTTACTTGCTATTTTATTTTAGTTTTGCTTTGCTTTTTTTCAGATAGGATCTGACTATGTAGCCCTAGCTGTCCTAAACCTCATTATGTAGACCAGACTGGCCTTGAAGTCACAGGGATCCATCCACCTGTATCTATCTGCCCTTCTTAGTGCTGGGACTAAAGGTGTATACCACCTTGCTCGGCAAGTTATTTTATTTTAAAAGTAACAAAGTGAAGTCATTTGATGCTTTTCTTGGTAATTATTACATAAATATTATTGAGAATTGCTATAGTTAGTATCTCAAAGAAATACCTGCACTCTCCTCTATATTTATTATAGTATGATTCACAACAGCCTTTTTCAAAGTTTAACTGATATTAAAAAAAAATTCTTAGTGAATTTGGACATATGCATAGACCTATGTCAGCATCACCACCATTTATCTCATTTATAAATATTTCCTTTTTGCTGTTCTTATTTCTTTTGGTTCAGTTTTGGTAAGAAAACAACATGAAATTCATCCTCAATCTATTTTAGAGTACACTCGCTATACTGTTAATTAGAGGAACTATGTTGTGGCACATCTCTGAAACTTATTCATGTTGTGTAACTCAGCCTGAGTTTGCTATGTAGACCAGGTTGGCCTTGAACTCACAGAGATCAGCTTGCCTCCGCCTCCCAAGAGCTGAGATTAAAGGCATATACCACCACACCTGGCTCTAACAAAAAGTTTATAGCAACTGCTAGTTTTTCTCTCCATCTACCCTTGCAATAAGCACTCCATTTTCTGTGGATTTCACTGTTTTAGATGCCTCATGTAAGTGAAATCCCTGCTGGACTGACTGATTTTTCACAGTATAATGGCTTCATTCCTTATGTTTTTCTGTTTTAAGGCAGAATAACCTCCCTTCCTCTCTCTCTCTCTCTCTCTCTCTCTCTCTCTCTCTCTCTCTGTGTGTGTGTGTGTGTGTGTGTGTGTGTGTGTGTGTGTGTGCACGCGCACACCACATTTTATGTATCTGCCGATGGACATTTAGATTCTTTGCTTATTTTGGCTGCTGTGACTCACACCCCAACGAACAAAGAGCGCAGATACCTTTTTGAAATACCGACTTTACTTCTTTTAGCTGTACGCCCAGAAGTGGGATTACTGGCTCACGGGTAGCTCGAGTTTTATTTTTTTGAGGAACCTCCATGGTAGCTGCACCACTCTACATTCCTGCCTACAGTCTGTAGGGTTGTAATTTCTCTGTGTGCCTGTCCACATGTTAGCCATCCTTTCTGTTCTGATACTGCTGTGCAGACATAGGCTACATTCACTTTTGAGTTGAATGTTAAATGTACTAAGTGAAGAAATAAAAAATAACGAACAATGTGCAAAGACATGAAAGTAATAATGCAGTTATATACATATGCATGCTTAGGAGCTTCCCTCCTTAGACTTGTCTGAGACACACACTTTTGAAATCAAACTTGACACCACTGTAGCCCTTTATACTTCTGTAGATGATACTGGTTTTCTTTGGTAATATCCACCAAGCAAAAACATGCCCAAGAAACCAGCGTCAAACAGGAGTGTTTCTTAAAATCTAAGTTGGAGGAAGGAAGTGCCCCAGGAATGTAATCCACGCACAGTTCTTTATTTTTTTCAAATGGAGGACTGCACAATAGAAATATGGTGAGCAAAGGAAATTAAAACAAATCGCTAAATTCACCACTGTATCTCATGTAGACGCTCTACTTTCCTCTACTACATATGTTGATCAATATCACAAATTATGGACCCACTGAGTGTAAGACAACTCGAATTGCAACTAGGCTGAAAACTAGGTAGCAAACTGAAGTAATATTTCAATAACAAAAATGGAAGTTTTATAAAATATAAATGTTATTTTAAATAAAATGTATTCTACACAGAAATAACGAACTGACCAATATTTAAGAAGTAGATATAAGAGTATTTTTGATGCTGCTGTTTTTTCTTTTGTCTTTTTGAGACAGGGTCTCCCTGTAGCCCCAGCTGTCCTGGAACTCACTATGTAGACCAGGCTGGCCTTGAACTCACAGAGATTAGCCTGCCTCAGCCTCCCGAGTGCTCGGATTAAAGGCGTGCACCACCATGCCGGGCAAGTAAGGATATGTTTTAAATTTAAAAAAAAATCAGTATTAGTTACTGTGCTGGATAGCTTTAGTGTCAACTTGACACACCTGGGTTGAAGGAGATTGCCTCTATTGGGCTGGCCTGTGGCCATGTCTGAGAGGCATCTTCTTGATGAGTGATGTGGGAGGGCCCAGCCCACTGTGGATGGTGCCACTCCTGGGAAGGTGAGCATAAGAAAGCAAGCTGAGCAGGGGCCAGGGGAGCAAGTCAGTAAGCAGTGTTCCTCCATGGCCTGTACTCCAGCTCCTGTCCAGGTTCCTGCCCTGAGTTCCCACCTTGGGCTCCCTGATGAACTGCGACCTGGCAGTTGTAAGCTGAATAAACCCCCCCCCCCCAAGTTGGTAGTGGTCAGAGTATTCTGTCACAGCAATGTAGAAACAAACCAGAACAGTTACCTATTATAAACTAAGTAATTCATGTGTATTAACTTCAATTTCACAGTCCTCTATGTTATAATTTTGTGTGTGTGCTGTCTGTGTGTGGAGACACACAGACCATTGAGCATGTGTGCGAAGGCAAAAGCAGGATGCCAGGTGTCCTCATCCATTGCTCTTTGCTTTATTGTCCTTAGATAGGATATGTCACTGATCTAAAAGCTTAACACTTTGGCTAGGCTGGCTGGCCAGCAAGCCCTCAAGGTTCGTCTGTTTCTGCCCTGCAATGCTGGGGTTATAGGCATGCACAGCCATGCCTAGCTTTTAGCTTTTTATGTGCATGCTGGAGATTTGAACACAGGTCCTCAGGCTTGCAGAGCATACACTCTTAATGAGTCATCTCCCCAGACCCCATGTTGTAACACTGTCTTATATTTATAACTCCAAAGCCCCCAGGTGGTGTGCTTTCACTGCCATGGACATAATGCGGATGAAGAAAATCCAAGTCACCCAGAGGAGGACTAGCAAAGGTTGACCTGCCAGGACCTGCCTTCTCTTCATGTTTTCTTGCTTCATACTGTAAATAAGCAATTCTCCATAAGGCACATCGTGGTCTTCTTGTACCTAGGAATACTGCATAGAGCATCAGCCTTAGTTTGGAGGCTGTTTTAAACAGTGAAACCATCATCATCAGAGAGGAGAGAGGGAGAGAGAGAGAGAGAGAGAGAGGGAGAGAGAGAGAGAGAGAGAGAGAGAGAGAGAGAGAGAAGAAATACAGGACAAAAAGGCACCAAACAGACTGCAAGAAAGGACAAGTATTCACAAGGATGAGAGCTGAAGCAAAAAGGCGGAGTCCTGGCCTCAGCTCCAGGAGCAACTGCTCAGCGTTTGCTCATTGTTCACAGTCACTCTGCACAGTGTGACTATGAAGAATAACAGGAATCAGGTATTAGTTCAGTATGCTAGGACGCAGTGGTGGGTCATATCCACAGGAAAAAGGTGAACACTTATGGCTGAGGGAAGCAGTACTAGGAACAGTCAGCATTGGGCTATCTGGTTATTACATAAACACTCTATTATTATGTTACTTAACATATATTTTTGAAAGAATATAGAAAAATGAACTAGACTGTACTTATTACTTCTTTATAATTCCAAATCAAAGTAGTCAGCATGCTTTCGGTATTTTCAACTGAATAAAGAAACAAATTTTAGGTAAAGAATAACTTACTAGAATAAACTTAAAAAGAACAATCAGAAATGGTCATCAAGCTCATTCCAGATAATTATGTCTTCCTTACTTATAGCCAAGCTGCCGACAGATTACAGCTGCGTCTTTATCTGTCCATCCATCATCACAAATCGTTCCCCACTGGCCCCTGACAAAAACTTCCACGCGTCCTTCCTTCTTATTTTCTCCATTCATTAGTCTGATAGGAAAACCTAAGTCATCGTTTAAAAATATTAGAAAAGCCAAAACAAAATTATGTTAAAAATACGAGACTTCACAAAATACAATTATTTTAAAAATCAGATCTAAATCAGCTAGCAATCCTTGTTGGAGAGAGATGAACTGCTAATAAAATTCTGCATTGTCTCTCACTGTGTCCATTGAAACCCTGGAGTCGAAGTGCCCAACTCACCTGACTGTATTCCCAGCACTTGGAACAGTTCTAGTACACAGAGGACAAAAGCTGCTCTAATGAACGAGTGAATGAAAACGAATGAGTGAATGAATGAAGAAGTGAATGAATGGCTTTCTAAGATCATGAGCTATTTATTATAACTAACTTATGAATTGTAAAAGAACATTACCAGAGTTCTTTTGTTCTAAGTAACTTTGTAATTCATAAGCATAGCTGGAAATGTGTATTCCAAAGTTAGGATTTTTAGGAGGGTAGAAACAGATACACGCTTAACATACTTGGGTAATTTGATTGGGTGGGCTACCAGAAAGGGAGGGTGGCAGAAGGCAGCTACCAATTTCCATCCAGAGCTATTTATTATTTATTCCAAAGGAAGGACTTAAATCACAAAAATATGAAGATTTAAAATTTAAAAACTCATCTCTAGCAAACTTAGGTATAAACTGCATAAATTAAGTCATTTATAGAATGTTACTTCTCTGTCCACAACAGCAACACACACACACACACACACACACACACACACACACACACACACACACTTAAGGCCCTGAGATTTACTCTCAGGGTACAATTGTGAAGCCATGAAGGTGCATCCCAATCAATACAATTGTTGTCCTTAAGGGAAAGAAGACAGATGCAGAGTTTTAAGGGCAGGACAATGTGAAACGTGCTGGGAAAGGATCTGCCATGTACAAGTCAAGGACAGGAACGTGGAGAACACTCATCCCTTACAGCCCTTCCTTCCAAATTCCTTCTCAGAGCACCAGGCCTGCTGAGATCCCGACTTTGAACTCCTAGCCTCCAGAAATGCGAGATAATAAATATCTGTGTCTATGATGCTACTAAATTTGTGGTCCTTTGTTACAGCAAACCAAGCAACTAATAATAAAGTTTGGGTCAGCTAGTTACAGAGGGCCACTAGCTTCAGGGCAACTTACTGGCAAGGACTTAGTGACTACAATAAAGCATGGTAAAAATTATCAGGACAACCAAGCAGGTAGAACCAGGGAGCAAATGACCAAAATATTTAGTACATGCTTAAACTAACATACAAAAATGCTGAATCAACATTTGTTAACTAAAAAACTACTATTGGAAAACTTACAAAATCCACCTCCCCCCAAATAAAACCCCAAGTGTTGTTGTTTAAGGCCCTCTGTGGAGTCATTAGGGTGTGTCTTAATTGTTAAATATTAATTATTAACTGGTGTCCTTATGAAGCCAAACTCATTTTCACTTCTCCATCCTTCCTTGCTGTGCCCAGAAATATCTGACCCTTAGTTTCAATTCCTAATCACAGTCATTTCCCGAGACAGGAGAGGAGAATCATATTAGGAGGCCAATACAATATATGTTTATTAAGTGACTATTCTATGCACTGTTTACTGGTAGCTGGTGAGGGAGAGTTGAGCATCTTTAAGTGAGTGATGGTAGATAGACTGAACAGGCTCCAGTGGATGAACTCACACCAAAGACCATCTGGGTACACACTTGACTCAATAGGCCTTAACATATATGACAGAATGCTTAAAATTCTGTGGGCAGGTTATGGGAGGGTACAAATGGGGGTGTCAAAAATATTAAGATGTATTGTCTTAAATGCACAAAACTTCAATAAAAATATACATTGAAAAAATTTAAAAGCTAGTATTTCAGCTATGTCATAAACAGAACATATGAAACATTATATGTCTTATTATATGTATCTGAAATTTGGGGTTATTCACAAGAGAACATTTTAAAAATTAGCAATCCCTAAAAAACAAAACTGATAAAATTCTTTAAGATTCTTAAAGTTTTCAATTTTTATACTTTTTGAATCTTCAGTTCAATATTAAGAAAAGATATCCACCTTAAATTAGATGTCTCTGATCCATCTCAATAGTTTTCAGAAAAATTTACCTATATTTTAAAATTAAAAATGACAAGGTGGTAAACACCTTTAATCCCAACATTTTAGAGGTAGAGGGAGGTAGAACTCTGTGAGATGGAGGCTAGCCTGGTCTACATAGTGAGTTCCAGGCCAGCTGGAGTTACAGGGAGACCTTGTCTCAAAACAAAACAAAACAAAACAAAACAAGGACATAATGTTTTACAAAATTTATTTATACTATTTGTTTATTGTGTATGTGGGGGAGGCACACAAACCAAGGGACATGTGTGGCAGTCAGGGGACCACTCGTGGGAGTCGACTCCATCCTTCCACCCTGTAGATTCTGGGGAATGAACTTCAGTCTTTCAACATGTGGGGAAATGAACACTTGTTATTGAGCAATTTACACTTCTATATAATGAAAAAATTCAGAGGTAGAAATCTCATGGTTGTTGAGAATGCAAAAGATCGTTTTTTATTGGGAAACAAGACTTTTAACAGTCTAATCAAGGATGGGAAATGCTTCATATTTTAGACCAGTGGTTGGAGAAGCAGGGCAACTAACTGTGGGTCTGAGAGAGCTTCATCCTGTCCTTACCAGAAGACAGCCTGTATCCGTTGCTGTTGCTGTCGGGGTAGCAGGTGAGGCCCACATCCTCTCGATGGCTGCAGTCGTGCTTTCCCCACTGTCTCTTAGAACACTGAAGGAAGCTGACTTCCTTTCCTGAGCAGCTGACATCATCCAGCCATATAGGCCCAGTGCTGCCTTCAATATGGCTTGCAGAGGACTGTTTGCCATACCTAGGGCCGATGAAACGAACGCTGTTCACAGGACTGCTATCTCGTAAATCAACGAACCATAAAACAAACAACCCAATTAAGTATCATGACTTCAGAGGGTAAGAATTTGGTCTTTCTCCTACCTTGGAGACTTGGCTGTGTTTGCTTTACTGCACATTTGAGTCATCTTACCAAATTTTGATTGACTCAATGAGTAACTGATGGGTAACTGTGTTTTGTCTACAGTTTAACCCAGGAGCCGGAGAGACTGCAAAGAGATAAACTTCAGATTCCTGACCATGGAAGTAATACCAAGAACTAGAGAGGGAGGACCAGTGTTTGGTTTGGGCCTCCGAGCCCATCTGAGTTCATGAGCTTCTCTCAGCCTCTCTGCACCCTCATTTTCAAGACAGAGGGTGTGGATTGCTACGACACAGCACCCAATCCAGGATAAAAATTTTTATATCAGCCCATAAAAATAAGAATAATGGCAGTGTTCCTTTCATAAGCTTATATAAGTTTAATGCATACATTTTTACAAATTGTACTTATGTGCCAACTGATTTTATTACATTATATTATGTATTCTGATAAATGATATAATGTGAAATAGCAAATATCTGTAAAATCTAAAAACTGGCAGTTAGGTTACTCTGCACCTATTTTTTCATCCTTCCCTAAAGTTTTTTCATTCCTTAAAAAAAGCTTCCAGATATTACTTAGCTTAAAGACATGGTGGCACACACCTTTAATCCTAGTACTTTGAAGGCAGAGGCAGGCAGATCTATTTGAGATCAAGGCCAGCCTGGTCTACATAGCGAGTTCCAGGCCAGCTAGGGCTATAGGGAGACAGTGTCTCAATTTAAAAAATTATTTAAAGTGTCTTTCAAAGTGTCATTTTAAAAAAATCAATACACTTCCATATGTAGGTAGGTAGGTAAGGTAGGTAACGTAGGTCGGCATTAACTGATTCTAAGAGTCAGTGAAATTCAACTCTGCCAGAAATTTTATGCCAATATTTCTTCTGCTTGATGTTCTTATTTATTAATTAAGAATATGAAGAAATCTTTTTTTGCCATAAATTTTCCTAATTGTTTTACTATATAATCACTAAATTTATTTAAACAGATGCATTACTTAATAAATTAAAGCAATCCAACTTTTCACTAGTCATTTTAAGACTTTTTTTCCTCCTAGTTTTCTAACTAATTAAGTCTTATCTAGAAAAGTAATCAACTGAAATTGCATATTGCTGTCACCTTCAGCTTAAAAACACTTTTCTAGCAAATGCATCAATTTGATTTTCATTTCTCTAATTCAACTGCACAACATACAATGAAAGTTTTTTGTTGTTGTTTTGGTTTTAGCTTTTTGTTTTGTTTTGTTTGTTTTTTGAGACAATGTCTCCCTGGAGTCCCAGGTGGCCTGCAACTCGACATGCAGACCCAGCTGGTATTGATCTCTGGAATCAAAGGCATGCGTCATCACACCTGGGACAGAGAGTTTTCTAAACTTTGGTATTGCATTTGTACAAAGAACCTAAGGTGTACTCTTTTTCTCATTCCAAATGAATATTCTCTTTCAGAAATTCTACTGTAAACTGAAATGAATCATGTGCTTCTCCTAACACATCAATGAGAACATTTTTAACACTAGTAAGCCCAGATTTTTGTATGAAAGAAAAATGGCATTGGTCTTTGAAATTAAAATAGATAAAATAGGAGGAAAAATTTAGTATCATTCAATTATTTTCATTAATGAGGGAAAAATGTGACAATCAATGGACAATAATAGGACTTATGCATATCCCTGAACCCTTGAAAAGTGAGGGTACAACTCTCAGTGAGAGCAGGTTCGCTGCAATGTGACATGACATCTGCTAAGTAATTCCTATTAACGAAATGGCAATATTCATTTAGATATTACATCATACCACTTGACCTGGTCATTTTAACAACTGCTATGCAAGAAAATTAAACATATTGGCGAATATGTACATTTGTGTCTTTATGATAGCATTATTTATAAGTAAACTAACATTAAACTACAAGTTAACTTTAACCTAGAAAAAATGACCTGAATATTAAATTATAGTGTGAACATTTAATGCATATTATGTTACATCAAAACTTGTGACTATGTACCAATATAAAAGTAAATTATGTGTCTATAAAATCACATATTTACTACCACATATTTATACAACATATTTTGTATTCAAAACTATACAATTATGGATGGTACTTAATTTTCTTTTTCAAACTTTATATAACTTTGATAGATATTAAAGTACATGTTTAAACATGAGTTTTCACGGCTTCAATGAGGTATAGTTTTTAAGATTTAGCGACTATTTGTAAATTAAGTAATTTCATCAGTTTTTAAAATCATAATATAGTAATACTAAAAATAGGAAGGAAGAGTCACTCACAGGTTCCATTCAGATATTTAACTCAAGAGCATCATTTGCAATTATTTCAACCAACTTAAGACTTTACACTAGCATGCATTATGTATGTGATATGAATGTATTGCCCCAAGTGTGGTTCAGAATGTAAGTGGGCAAGGTCAAAAGCAGTTCTAAAGGCCATCTCATGACAAGAGGGCTGTTCTTCTCAAACAAAAGTGCTGATTATCACATTCAGAGAAAAAGAATCACGTGACACCACATCAGTCACTGGAATGCTGCAATCTGGATATAGCATCCACATCATAATAAACCAAGCATTCCTTGAATAGATATAAAGAGGCTTTACCCATGACTTCAACCAATTTGTTCAAGAAAAGGAGAGTTGGTGGGGAAAGTATTTGAAATAAATGATGAGGTGGTTACTAGCCATCTTAGAAAAAGCCATATTTTTTTATACTTCCATAAGTGAGTAGGGGGGCATGACTGATATGAAGGGCAAATAATATTAGAACTTAGGTGACGATGACAGATGATAGCTACGTAGGTAGGTAGGTAGGCAGATAGATGATGATAGATAGATGATAGATGATATAGATAGATAGATAGATAGATAGATAATAGATAGATAGATAGATAGATGATAGATAGATGAATAGATAGGATAGATGATTGATTGATAGATAGATGATAGATAGATAGATAGGTAGATAGATAGATGATAGATAAAGAGATAGACAGATGACTCATAGATCATGTACAACATGTATTTTTAGAAACCACAGATAAGGATTTTGGAGTAACTCTGGCTTTAAAGATGTGATTTGACCTTAGTTTCCACATATCAGTGGGCCTTACTTAAATCCCAGCTGCCGACAAGCCACATACGTATTCAGCTCCGTCCAGCCATCATCACAGACAGTCCCCCACTGTCCCCTATAGTATACCTCCAAGCGACCTTCATTGCTGCTTTTCCCCCCTATGAGTCTGAGGACCCCATCTGTGATAATGAGAGAAAGAAACAAAGCAAGTTGATTCTTAAAAACCAATAAAGCACCCTCATTTTGGCAGAAATATCACTATATTCAGGCCTCCCTCCAAGTTCTTTGTTAAACTTCACGTGACTCTGATCAGTCACCTGAAGTCACTGCACTTTTTCTGAAGTTTGACACAATTATCTTCCTGATAGTTGTACTCTATTCTCCAAGTAGGAAAAAAATTCTGATGTAATTTCTAAGTTTATATTTTGATTACTCTAGATGAAATAATATTTGGGAAATTCTCTATAATTTTTGAACAGTTAAATCTAAATAATACTGGTCACTTATATTGAAAAAGTAATAAATATATAGTAACTTGGAGGTTTTTTTGGTTTTTTTTTTGTCTTTTTGAGACAGGGTCTTCCTGTAGCCCCAGACTGGCCTCGAACTCACAGAGATTCACCTGCCTCTGCCTCCCAAATGCTGGGATTAAAGGCATGCACCATCACCTCTGGCTGCTATACTTTAAATTTTTAACTGCTTACAAAAATAACCAAAATAAGCTGGGCATAGTGGCACATGTCTTTAATTCCAGCACTGACAAAGCAGAGGCAAGTGGAGGTCTGTGGGTCTGAGGCCAACCCAGTGTACATAGTGAGTTCCAGGCCAGCCAGGACTACACAGTGAGACCCTGTCTCAAACACAAAATGAAACAAAAACTGAACTAAGAATGCAAAAATTTAGAATGGATAAAGACGAATCCATGTTGTCAATGCAATTCTTATTCCCTAGACATTCATGAATAACTAAAGCTGGGCTGTATGCCTCCTGTCTTTGTTCTTTATTGATAATACAAAACAGAAATTTGAATCTTCTTACCTCAATGAGTAATTATTCACATAGAGATTTCTACAAAAATCTTGAAAGAAAATAATGCAATAAATATGATTCTAAAAAAAGTAGATTTTAAAGCGATTTCCATCCAAAATAACCCAAAAACCTCTCTCAATGAAACACAAATAATCAGAATATAGGACATACTTTCCACAGATCTTTGGGATCTATTGAAGCAAATAAAAGTCTCTTGACACAGAATCAACTGATGATTGAATGTCTGCAAAGCACTGTAACATATATTAACTCTTATGCCCATCACAGTAGTAATACAAGATCATCATCATTTGAAAGTGGGTGAAGTGGTGGCCCAAGGAAATGAAATGCTCTGCCTTAATTCTGGTATAAATTAAAATTTTCTATTGTCTATAAATGTGTGTGTTGCTAATAAAAACAACAGCCTGCATAGGTGCCAAGAAAAGGGTATACATTTGGTACTGTATCCATACTAAGAAGTTATTCTTTTTCTTCTTCTTAAATGACCAAACAGACATGTGTCACCTCCAGTTGTTTTTACTGTAGAAGCAATGCAGTTTTGATCACCCATCTTGTGCCTTTCCACTTTCTTCCTTCCCTCCTTACATGCAAATACATGTTCGCATGCCAATTTGCACTCAGATATCCCCTTTTTGGTGCTGGAGAGTTAAGAGCACTTGCTGCTCTTCTAGTCGACCTGAGCTCAGTTCCCAGCACCCACACCATGCAGCTAACAACCACCTCCACTGACCCACATGTGGCATTCACACACAGCACCCACATATGGCACCTACACAGACATAAAAATTATTTTTTGAAAAGGCATCCCCTTCTTATAACACATGGCCTATATGGACAGGCATATTGCAACACACAATAGTCTCAACTTTGATGGTAAAGCCAACTTGGCCTCTTTAAGTTTTCTTTAGTCAACAATATGTCCATGTAGGTTTATACCAGTTACAAACGCATTCTTAAAAAAGACCGGGTGATAAATGGATGAATTAAAGGTGTAATACAATGGCACCTAACATTTGGCATTGATCACTGCATACTGATATTGACTGTTGGGCACTATGCATAATAGGGCAAGAGAATGACAGTTTTTGAGATAGCACTGTGGGATTTTAAATGGAAATTTTCAGGGGCTGGGGAGATGACTCAGTGGTTACAAGCACTGGCTACTCCTGCAGAGGACCTGGGTTTGGTCTCCAGCACACATTCAGATGGAGGCTAACAGCCATCTGTAAATCCAGTTCCAGGGCATTTGACACCCTCTTCTGGCTTCCATGGGCATTGTGTGACACTGGTGCACTTACATATAAGCAGGCAAAACACATACACATGAAGGAAAAATAAAGAAATTAAAAATTTTAAATAGAAATTTCAGAAATATCTGTGAGTAAAAAGATGGCATTTTAAGATAAAATTTGTTGTTTTGTTTTTATTTTTAGTTTAATTTAGGAGAGCTATCTGTGTGCTAACTTGACAATACCTGAACTGAGAAGGGAAGCTGTGGTAGTCCCAGCTGTGGGTACAGAATTTAGCACGTCATAGAAGTAAGACGCTCACCTGTTAGAGGGGCACAAGACACTCCAGCATCTTCTTTATGGCCACAGTTATGGTCTCCCCAGGAGCTCTTAGGACATTGCTCAATTGACAGCTCATTCCCCGTGCAGCGAACTTCATCCAACATTATTGGGCCAGATCCTTCTCCAAAATACGCCCGATTCCACGCTTTGGCAATGCCACTGAGTAAACAGAACGGGAGAATTCTAGACTCCACACCCAAGGGTGCCTTTACCTCAGGCAGACACACAGTTGTTAATCCCTTTTACCCATTCACTCCATAGGTAATTCATGAGTTTCTATGTCTGTTTTCCTTCTGTGCTCCACCATTGTACATGTTTAAAAATGCAGAGCTGGAGAGATGGCTCAGTGGTTAAGAGCACTGACTGCTCTTGCAGAGGACCTGGGTTCGATTCCCAGCACCCACATGGCAGCTACAAGCTGTCCTTTAACTCCTGTTTCAAATCCAAAGCCTTTGCATGACACGGGTGCACTCACACACATGTAGGCAATACACTCGTACACATAAAAATAAAAATAATAAAGAAAATATTTTTTAAAATGCTAGGTGGTGGCCCATGCCTGTAGTCCCAGCACTTGGGGGGTAGAGGCAGGTGGATCTCTGTGAGTTCAAGGCCAGCCTGGTCTACATAGTGGGTTCCAGGACAGCGGGGGGTACAGGGGGACCCTGCTTCAAAAAAAAAAAAAAAAAAAAAAGCTAAGTATCCCTCAGTGTTTACCCTCCTTTTCTTCATTAGTAACAGAATCTCAGAGTTTCAGAAAGGCAATGACTATCTGAAATAAATACCACCTTTCCCAGCCTTCTCCCCTACTATATGACTGTTTATATCATGACATAAAACTTACCGTTTTAACAGTTTTAAGTATACGGTATATGAAGTACATCCACATTGCTATACAACTACCAATACCACCCAGGTCCAGAATTTTTCATCATCCTCAAATAAGTTTTTTTTCCAGTGCTATTTAGGAAGAAGCTGTCATGGGTCACTTCTAGAACGTGCCTTCATTGCATCTCCTTCCTGTTGACTGTAAGGCAAAGGCAAAGTCTGGAGCCTGAGAAGCTACGTTTGGCTGTGGGTGCCCGCCCCCACACACCCTTTTTTTAGACAGGGTTTCACATCATAGTCCACGCGACCCTAAAACTCATGCCATAGCCCTGGCATCAATTCTCCTACCTCAGCCTCTCAAGTGCTGGGATTACAGGCGGAAGCACCTTGTCTGACAAGGTGCCCTACTGAGGATATGGAAGTGAAAACAAGAAAGAAGCAGGGGCCCTGATGATCTTACAACCGCTAAGCTGGACTCAGCTGGCTGCCTCTAGTCTCTTCTGAGACAATCGAGTGCTTCCTTAAATTTAAGTTGTTGTTATTGTCAGTTCTCTGTTATTCAGTAAATCTACTAACAAACCATCTTCACACGATTCTATCACTAACAAAGCAACTTCACACAATTCTATTACTAACAAACCATCTTCACACGATTCTATCACTAACAAAGCAACTTCACACGATTCTATCACTAACAAAGCAACTTCACACGATTCTATCACTAACAAAGCAACTTCACACGATTCTATCACTAACAAAGCAACTTCACACAATTCTATTACTAACAAAGCATCTTCACACAATTCTATTACTAACAAAGCAACTTCACACGATTCTATCACTAACAAAGCAACTTCACACAATTCTATCACTAACAAACCATCTTCACACAAGTTTACTCATAATAAAGTTACTTCTCCCACAATTCGAAGTGACACCGTCTAAACTTGTGAAGACTGTGATCACCTGGTGAAACGACTGACTTTGGAAGTTGCATTTTAGTTCATTAGCCTTTATGCTTAGAATTTAACACATATTTTTTTTGTTTTTCAACGACACTGTGTCTTTTCCCTTTTGCTTGTAGTTTTATAATTATCCTGAGAGTTTACAACCAAAATATATTAAAGGAAAAAGATCACTAAATGGTTGCAATAGCCTAATAATGAGAAAGCATTACACAGTGGTTAAAGGAGATCTTGTTTGATTACTTTTACTAGGTATTAGAGGTTACTAGGTTTCAAGAGCATTCATTCTAAAAGCATATTTAAAAGTTAAGCACCTCTTTAAATACCATTAAAGCAATTGCACAGAGCTTGGTTGCTGCACTCACACCTGACTCTCTGCTTACAATTCAGAAAGTGCCAAAGGGTTAGGGTTAAGGAGCTTACCAGAGGGGTGTGGAGGAAGTTAAGGAAAGGAAAAATAGGTTTTCTTTCATGCTTAAGCAGGGTATTTTTTGTTGAATTAAAGGACTTTAAAATTTAGGACCCTGACACTTGCAGTGCTCTCTACTACTCGTAGAACAGTGGGCTCTTGAAGTCTGTTTCAACAAATAATAAAGATCAACATCTATTGGACAAATGTAAAGAAAAAAACCCTAATAAATCCTAACACAAATGATAGTGTCAAAAATGGGTTAATTTATGAGTGTATTTGAACACTTTATCCCCAGTTGGTGGTGCTGTTTGGGGAGGTTATGGGACCTTCAGAAGGCAGAGACTTGCTGAAAGATGTACACAACTGGGGGAGGTTTCAGGTTTATAGTCTGGGTTCAGTCTCTCTCTCTCTCTCTCTCTCTCTCTCTCTCTCTCTCTTTCCTTCCTATGTGTGGATGAAGATGTGATTAGCCAGCTTCCTGCTCTTGCCAACATGCAAGCCTCCATCCCCCACCCCCCTCCATGAAGAACTCCATCCCTCTGGAGCCATGAGCCAAAATAAATCCTTTTGTCTTCTAAGCTGCTTTTGGTCATAATATTTTATCACAACAGCAGAAAAGTAACTAGAACATAGCCCTTAAGTAGAGTCTGCAGTTCATGCTCTAGAAGAGATGATTCATGGAAACAGGATGTGATCCTGGGAAACACTTCTACATCAGAGGAGAAAGGGAGGTGGCTGGAGAACAGCACAGGTCACAGGGAAGTCAGGCTTGGGAAAAGCCAAATTAACCGTCTCCTTAGATATTTGCACCAAGAAAAAGGAAGGGTTTTATGGAAAACTTCAGGAGGGACAATTCATCAAACCACCATAAGGCTAGAAGGAAACTTGGAGACTATAGAATAATTTAAAATTTGATCCCAAACTCCTAACAGGAACAAAAATTAAATCCAGATAGACTAACGATGAAAAAAGGATGGGGCTGGAGAGATGGCTCAGCAGTTAAGAACACTGACTGTTCTTGCAGAAGACTCAGGTTCAAATCCCAGCACCCACATGGCAGCTAACAACTGTCCACAACTCCAGTTCCGGGGGATCCAACAGCCTCTTCTGTCCTCCGCAGGCATTGCACAGCACAGGTGTACTTATCTACATGCAGGCAATACACACATACACTTAAAATAAAAATAATAAATAAAATATTTTTTTAAAAAAGGAAAAGAAAATGAGAGAGAGAGAGAGAATGATCAGAAGGAAGAAATGAAGAAGAAAGAATGAATACTAAAATTCTGAACAAGACAGGAATCCCAGAAGTCAGGAAACAAAACTAATAAAGTTAAACTTTAGACAAACTAAAAACTAACATATAACAAGACATATAGTCAGTCACAAGGCAAAAACGAATACTCTAGATGAACACTGGCAATGCATAACAGCAACCAAACCAACTCTTAGTAATTAGAAAGGATAACAATATTACTAAAGTATAGTGAACAAAAATATAACCAATTAAAAAGGGGTGGGGCAATGGAATGGATCGAAATAGAATTACTTGTGGCCGCTGACCACATAAGATGCTCAAGCTCCAGTGGTCAAATTAAAGCAATAATAAAGCATTCTTACCTATCATATTTTTTTAAGATTTAAAGAATTCATTTCTAATATTTTGGCTAAAATGTGACAAGCTAAAGGCTTTTTATTCCCAAGAAAATAATACCAACCATGATGTAGTCCATTGGCTGAGACTGACTTCCCATACTCTGGGGCAGAATAGCCAAGCTATGTCACATTCCAAATATCCTAATGATTACCTGACACAGGTTCTAGGAAAAGGCAAGAGGCCTGCCTGCTTGCCATTGACCTGTCGCTCTCACTTTAGGAAGAACTCAGGACAGGAGAGTGGAAACTCCAAACAGTAACTTACAGTAAACTCTACTCTTAAAACATCACATGTGTATTTTGTTCTCTCTCTTATATATTTCCATATTTTCCACGGAAACAATATAATTTTTTAATTGATTAATTTTTTTAAAAGAAGCATTTCATTACAGCTTTAACATACTCAAGAGTTTCCAGAGCAAAGATACATCTCTTTCAAAAATGGCTATAATATTTTTAGGTTTGCTGTTCAATGAATACAGTTACACAATATTGAACTCAGTATAAGCTCTGCCTCTTACAATCTTTCTGCCCCTTCTTCTGCAATGGTCCCTAAGCCCTGGGTGGGTCTGCTTCTTACAGAAAGACTCATTGTTTTTGCTAATAACACTGAGATGTTGGCGCATGCATCTCTAATATGTATGTGTCTGATTATTACTAGTCATAATCTGCTGCACTTGGATCCTTGGTGCCTGTGTATGTCATCGAGTAGATTTCAATGGTAATGTTCATCACCTCTACTAATTAACATGATGTAACATCTATGCTTCCTCCACAAACATAATATATTTTTTAAAATTTGATT
>NW_008348793.1:1002473-1006318 GCF_000622305.1 Nannospalax galili
ATCTCGTGGGGTCTCCTCAGCCTCCTTGATCAAGAGGTCAGGTGACCCACCACAATTAGAGGACATTTTGAGAGATGGTCATAGTCCTCTGGAACTAGTCGACCTAGGAGGAGGGCAAGGAGCAAAAACTGTCCTTTATGCCCTTCTGACCAAATTAGTATAGGCCTCAAAGTATGTCTGTTAAACAATATAATTTTTAATGTTCACAAAAACATTTAATTAAAATAAACTGTTGAGAAAAAAATAATAAACTTGAAGGAGAACATTACTAACCAAAACAATATCAAGTAACATAAACTCACTTTTCCAGTTAATTTTTGAGTTTATTAAAATTACAAGGACATAGTTATATATAGACATTTCTTGGGCCAGGATTCCCTGGTGTCCTGCTACTGGTTTTCAGGAGAAAAATCAAAGAAGTTTATGACTGTTCTGCTAAAGAGATAATACAGTACGGGAAAGAAGCATACAACTCATGAACTAGGGCTTCAAAAAGTGCTGTGTGAATTCAGGAACCTACACGGATTTACAGTCCTCAGTCCTTCCTTTATGGAAACCACTGCCTCACTAGCCTGCATGTCTGTGTTGGAAGTCCCAGTGCTGACTACTTTTGTACTCTGATTACAGGGTAAACTTATG
Organism: Nannospalax galili; assembly: GCF_000622305.1. Classification (NCBI taxonomy): domain Eukaryota; kingdom Metazoa; phylum Chordata; class Mammalia; order Rodentia; family Spalacidae; genus Nannospalax; species Nannospalax galili. The sequence continues at coordinate 1,003,113 of NW_008348793.1, forward strand.
GGCAAAGGAGCTCTGATACAATGCACTGACTTATTTTGCATATAAAGCCATTGACTAAATGACAGCAATTCCCAGTAAACACTCACTGGCTTCATTCTATGTCTGATCCTCATCCAATGGGTTCTTAAACCTACCTAGTTAATCAGAGTATATGGACATTGCCCACAGGAAAAGGCTAAATGCATGCTACCATCTGATTAATTCATAACCCAAGTTTGGCTACTACTTTGAAGTAGACAGGATAGGTAAACCAGGTAAGTGTGAAATATGTTTTTGGTTTTTTTTGAGACAGGGTCTCCCTGTAGCCCCAGCTGTCCTGGAACTCACTATGTAGACCAGGCTGGCCTTGAACTCACAGAGATCCGCCTGCCTCTGCCTCCTGAGTGCTGGGATTAAAGGTGTGCGCCACCATGCCCGGCAAAATGTTTTAAGTTATAAAACACTGGTTCTTTTAAAAAACATTTTATTGAGCTTTTGCACATTTCATACAACAGTTCTTGAATTTACATTAGTTGGTGACCCTTGTGACCTATGGATGAAGAAACTCACTTGTGATCAGTATAGTGGGTTTCTCCTCAAAGACAATCCCTCCATCACCAATGGTACCTGAGATACAATGACTGCTCACTGCTCACCTGGCCCTGGTCTAAGAGCTCTGTGTGTATTAGTGTATTTAATCCTCCCCTACAACCTCAGGATGTTACATACCAACTTTATGGATTAAAAAACTGAAGCTAACAAGCTAAATAATTTCCCCAGCATTCCACTATTACTAAATGGTAGTCTGTGAGCAGACTCTGACACACTGTGCCTTGAGTCTCCTGGATGATTTCAGTTGACTGCAGATGGCATGTCTAACATGGTCCAGCCAAAGCACTGTCATAATTATAATTACTTTCTTCCTAAGATTAAATTTCTCTTCTCACTTCTCTGTTTCTTTCATCTCTATGTCTTTGTGTGTTTTTCCTCCTCCTCCTTCTCTTCTTCCTCTTCCTCCTCCTCTTCCTCCTCTCCTTCTTCTTCTTTTTATTTTTGTCCTTTTTTTTGTGACAGGGTCTCCCTGTAGCCCCAGCTGGCCTGGAACTTGCTTTGTAGACCAGGCTGGCCTGGAACTCACAGAGATCTCCCTGCCTCTGCCTCCCAAGTGCTGGGATTGAAGGCATGCACCACCATGCCCAGCATCTGAGTGTATTCTTATTAACATTTTTCTGTTTAACAAAGAGTACAGCATGAATAAAAAAAATCTTGTATTAAGAGAATCACAAACCTTAAGGCTGCTTCCAACTCACAGGATGGCATCAGGAATACACACAACTACTAGTGACCTAAGTTTCCCATCTGTTAAATAAGTTCTCTTCTCTGATCAATCAGTTACATACACCCAGCAATCTTTATTTTAGTTTGTAAGATATTTAAAATTGTGTAATGTATACTGAAAGTAAAAGGCAAAGAAAAAACTTTAAGTACTTATGCCAAAATAATTTTATGACTATTTAATATGATTACATAGGACAATTTTACGGCTCCCCCCCCCCAAAAAAAAGCCCTAATGGAAAGAAGTGTCCAAAAGAATTAAATTCCTATGTAAATTATGCAACTTTGGCACAATGGGATATGATGTCATGTTCTAAGCTATGCTTTTAAAGTTTCTAAAGACACTTTATCATTAAATACACAAAAAGGGACTCTAAAATGTTTCCACCTGGAATTTCACTGACTACATAAACATTCTCAACTTATCTAATTTGCTAACACCTGGCTGTCTCCTTTTTTCTTCCCCCTCCTCCTCCTCCTCCTTCTTCTCATTCTGAGTTAATAAAATTTAAGTGCCTCAAGTACAATAATTCCTTTTGCATTTAGAAAGCTTGCTATCAGATGCTAGTAAAAGATGAGATTCTAAAAGGCAGCATCTCACCAAGAAATTGTAACAACTCCAGGGATGCATGATGCAGTTTTCCTTTGGGAATTCAAAGCAAGTTGAATAAATGATATTTGCTTAAGAACAAATCATAAACTAAGGCAAGCAACAAGTATACTGTCTACTATCAAACATTGATATTAAAAACAATTTCATGTTTACTATCAAACATGCATATTAATTTTCACTGGCTGATCTTGCAGAGGACCCAGGTTCGATTCCCAGCACTCACATGGTGGCTAATAACCATCTGTGACTCCCGTTCCAAAGGCTCCCTCTTCTGAGCTCCTCAGGCATTGTACAACATGAGCGCACCCAACAACATGCAGGATTACACTCATACACATAAAATAAAAATAATAAATTTTTTTAAAAAAATTTCATCTGAAAGCACTTAGCCTTTTAATGATCAAAACATTATAGAAAATGAGGAGAAGCCGATCATCACTTAAATGTAAACTTACAATCAAACTGTAAAACCAAGTGAAAGGAAGGCAGTGAGCAGTGTCATCTCATCGGGGGCCTAGGCGAGAAAGGCTCGATGAAGCTGGACATCGTGTGCTACAGAAATCTAGAGGATTTTACTGCCTTGCTGCTATGGTTTGGATAAGTGTCCCCCAATGACTCATGCGCTAAAGACTTAGTCGCCAGCCTTTAAGAGTGGAACCATTAAAGCAGTAGGTCCTAGAGAGGTCTTAGGTCATTAGGGGCATACCCTTAAAAATGACCAGGAGACACTGGGCTCCTCCTTCTTCTTCCCCCTCCCTGCCTCTCCCCTCCTCCTCCTCCATCCACCTCGTCCTTCTCCTCCTTCTCCTTTTTCTTCGCCTCCCCAGCAGGAGGTGAGGAGCTGGTTCTAGGACCATGATGTTCTGCCTCATCACAGGCCCAAAAGCAAAGGGCCAACTAACTAGAGTGAAGCCTTCAGAGCTGTGAACCAAAATATTCTTTCCTCTGTAAAGTGATTCTCAGATATTCTGTCACAGTGATGGAACATAATCACATTTGTGTATTTGGAAATATTTTTGCTTTTAGTGATTGTCCCAAACAAGAAGATAAGCAGTAAAGCTGGGTCTGGTGGCACAGGCCTGTGATCCCAAATACTTGGGAAGCTAAAGCAGGGGAATTACAAGTTCAAGATCTACAAAATGAGTTCAAGGGCAGCCTGAGTAACTTAGGAGCTCCTCGTTCCTGTCTCAAAATGAAAAGAGAGAGAGGGAGAGGGGGAGGGGGGAAGAGGAAGAGGGGAGGGAGGAAGGGGAAGGGTGAGATAGAGAGGGAGGGAGGG
>NW_008348793.1:1006369-1024930 GCF_000622305.1 Nannospalax galili
GATGGGGAGATAGAGAGGGGGAGGGTGATGGGGAGAGGAAGAGGGAGGGAAGGGGGAGGGAAGGAAGGGGAGAAGGAGAGGAGGAAGGGGAGGAGGAGGAATGGGAAGGAAGGGGGTGGGGGAGGGGGAGAGGGAGATTTATAATTTATATAATCACTTGATAACTAAAAGTTTGATTAATATTCAACATGTCATTTAAGTTTAATATGTATTTTTCTATGCAGCAAAACCTTGTCTTTCTCCACAGAAATATACTAATAAAATGTCTTATAGCTTAGAGTAATTCTTATTGTAACTATTAAATCCAACATGGTATTGAAATAGTCTTACAAATTCTTAATATTTTGGGCAAAGGCATAGATTTCTTCACAGTTAACATGAAAATCAGTTACACACCACTGAACTTACAGAACTGACAAGTCAGTAAATATAATATATACACATTAGCGTGTATTGAAAATGTGTATTCAAAATTCAGCTAACTAAATACAGACACACATTAGAGCATTTTGAAAATGTGACATTCATCTAACTGAATAGAAGTTCTGGTGAGGGGGATTAGATCTGATGATCTCACCACCAAATGCTCAGGTCTGTTCATGTTGAACAGGTTTTCAGTACAACACTCCCTGATCAGACTGACCCTGACAGCCCGTGTGTCTTGAATAGCTACCATATGTGCTAACTAAACACTGGAAATTAGAAAATATGCTGTGGGTGGGGAAACTGCTGGTAAGAGGAAGTGTTCTAGAGCAATTTCAAAGGAGAATTCCAGGTTGTGAGACCAGCAGATGTTTATGACCTTATAGAACTCCAAGAGCAGCACGTGGAAATATTCATAAAATTGGTCTTGAAATTGAGACCTAATCGAATCATTCAAAAATTTGGTCTCAATCTTTCTGCTCCATCTTCTAGGATGATCCCTGAGCCTTGAGAAGAGTGTGTGATACAGGTGTCCCATTTAGGGCTGAACAACCCACAGTTTCTTATTCTCTGTACATTGACCAGTTGTGGGTCTCTGTGTTAATCACCATCTACTGCAAGAAGAAGCTTCTCTGGTGAGGTTTGAGACATGCACTAATCTAAGGGGTATAACTACAACTATTTAGAAGGCTGTTTGATATTATGTTCATTTAGCAGAGTAACTGTAGTAGGCTCTCCCATAGGACCTATAACCAGTTTAGCTAGGTTCTTGGCCCTGATAACAGTGCCAGGTATGGGCTCCACCTTTTGACGTAAACCTTAAATTCAATCAGAAAGTATTTGATTACTGCCATAACATCCATGCCACTATTATACCAGTGGGTGTATCTCACCAAGCCAGTCCTTACTGTAGCTGGTAGGGTCCACAGCTGGGTAAGACTGATGATTACTTTTCTCCTCCAGTGGTGGGCATAGCATGCTCCATAATTGTGTAGCTAACCAGTAGGGATGCAGCTTCTAGGTCACCATCAGCTTGATTTCTCCATTTTCTATGACTCATCAGTAAGATGTAGCCATCTTCAAAAATATAGTCTTTTTAAATTATTTTTTATTTTATGTGTGTCTGCTGCCTGATGTATATAAGTGCATCGCATGCATGCAAACCTGCCAAGGCCAGAAAGAATGTCAGATCACTCAGAACGGGAGTTATAGACAGTTAGCTGCCAGGTGGGTGCTGGGAATCAACGTGGGTACTCTGGAAGAGCAGTCAGTGCTCTTAACTACTGAGCCATCTTTCCATCCCAACAGTAGTCTTACTATAAGTTCTAAGAGGTAACCAGGAACAACAGCAGTAGCTTATAATGTTTGGGGCTCTATGGGACCTCACTGGCCGACAACTCCAAAAGAGGTAACCTATTCCTGGCATTGAGCCTGTGGTGTCTTGTGTGGGCATTGTCACCCCATTATAAAGTAACAATAGAAACTCTGTATATTTTAGGAAATCTTTACAGCAGGTTTCTATTTGACCTTTTCACCCATCTTTAGTGATGGTCTTTCCTCCCCACATTCCCTCCTTCTGACCTTCCATCTCTCACCCCATTTAACCTTACCTGTTCCATTATCTTCCTTTCCCCCTTTATATCACTGTATTCTCTGTTCCCTCCCTTAAAACCCCCCTCATGGCCCCCAATTAATTTCCTGACCTCTATGCATATTCCAAATGAAACACACATATCTAAAGATTCAAAGCTAATATCTACAAGTGAGAAAAACACGCAAAGGTTGTCTTCTTGGGTCTGGGTTACTTCACTCTGAATGATTGTCTCTAGTTCCATCCATTTACCTGCAAATTTCACAATTTAATTTTTCTAACAGCTGAATAATATTCCATTGTGAACTGTACCACATTTTCATTATCTGTTCATCTGCTGAAGGATATTTGGACTGTTTCCACTTCCTGGCTGTTGTGACTAGGCAGCAGCAAACGCGACTGAGCAGGTACCTCTGTAGTGGGATGTGGAGTCCTTTGGGTATGTGCCCAGGAGCGGGATAGCTGGATATGACAGATCTACTTTTAGCTTTTTCAGGAACCTCCACACTGAATTCCACTGTGGCTGGTGTCAGTTTCACTTGCACCAACATTCTTTTGTCATTTTAAAAATCTTAGTCATTCTGTCTGGGAAAAAGACTAACAGCCAGAGGTGGTGGATGATGGCAACAAAACTGTTTCCCAGGCACAGCAGGGCTGCTGCAATATAAACTCACAGTGGTTGGGACAGCTCAAGCCAGACATAAACCCAAAATAAAGGGGGAAAGTGGGCCTGAAGTTTCACCCCGGCTGAGAAACTATTGGCAATTAATAGCTGCTGGGAGAGGGAAAGAGCGTTCTTTAAGATTGTTGCCCCTGATGGGCTGAGCACACTCCAGTGGATGGTCACACACCCAAGAGTACATAGGCATCAAAAACTGGACCTGATGGGTTTAAAAAAAAAAAATGAGGACACGAAGATGGAAGGGTAGGGAAGAGGGAGTGAACATGAGAGGAGCTGGAGTGGGGATTATATATCAAAATACACAGCATAAAATTCTCCAAGAATTAAGTAAAGTACTAAAAAATAAATAAGTAAAATATAAAAATTTATCTCAATAACTTCATAATTCATTACAGTTTTATTAAAAGGCACTGAATGCCTCTATATCTGAGCCAACCAAAGACAATAATTTTATACTAGTAAAAAGTACTACCAACGCTAAAGGTAAACGTTGCTGATTTGGGATTTCCCATGCTTATTTCTTTTCCACACATGAACAAACCGTTAGTTAGATCTTGGAATTAGTTACACAGAGAAATTGAAAATACCACCTCACCTCCGCTCACCTTCAGCCTTATCAGTGGGGAAAAAACAGCGCTATTTTGTGAGTTCTGGTGAGGAAAAATTTGGCTAAGTGGACAAAACAACTCATGACCTGAGATGCTTCCGTCACAGAGGCCTCCACAAAGTGCTAACTAGAATAAACTTTAAAGGAAAACGTTGATCTTTAAAAGATCTCCTGTATGAGTTTAGATTCCAGACTAATCGCAACCCTGAGACAACATGGGTCATTGGTTTTCACCCTGACGTCTCTATCATACACTTCATTCCGTTTCCTACGTGGGAATTACTTACTTTGTCATTAATAAACATCTTTCCTTGTAAGCACATATCTAACAAACAAGAAAGTGAGCTTCTAAAGTTTAGGCAATATTTGCACGAGTTAAAGTTAAAGCTTACAATTAGTGCTTCATAAAATGACTTAGGAGAAAAAATAACACTAGTTAACAATGGCCGCCGTTATCTAGGAGGGATGTTGAGGCTATTAATGAAAAGCAGCCAAAGCTCTAATGCAGATACGGACAGGTTAGACCTACAGAGCACACCTGTGAGCTTTTCAGGGCGCCCACAGCCTAGCATAGAGATAGAAAAGTGATCTTCTTTCTTTCTTTGGGGGGGGGGTCTTTTTTTTAAAGATATGGTCTCCCTGTAGCCCCAGCTGCCCTGGAACTTGCTATGTAGACCAGGCTGGCCTTGAACTCACAGAGATGCGCTTGCTTCTGCCTCCCAAGTGCTGGGATCAAAACCGTGCTCCACCACACCCAGTGAAAAGTGATCTTTTCTAATGGTTTAAGGAAATATGCGGTTTACTGGGGTATGGAAATAACAAGATTCAAAAATTAAGGAAACAAGAGCAGTGAAAACAAACCTGAGGCCCAGCTGCCTGCAGATCACTTCTGCATCTGCATCATCCCACTGGTCATCACAGATGGTCCCCCACTGGCCAGCATAGTACAGCTCCACTCGACCTTCGTGCCTACTGTTCCCACCAGCAAGGCGGATACCAGGCAGCACCGGGCCTGTGTGACACAAAAGTAAAAGCAACGTCAAGCCATGTTTTGTTTTGTTATTTAAATTTTATTATTTTTAGTTTATGTGTATGAGTGTATTGTCTGCATGTGTGTAAGTGCACCCATGTCGTGCAGTGCCCGTGGAGGTCAGGAGAGGGTGTCGGATCCCCTGGAACTGGAGTTATGGACAGTTGTTAGCTGCCATATGGGTGCTGGGAATCGAACCCGGGTCCTCTGTAAGAGCAGTCTGTGCTCTTAACCACGGAGTCACCTCTCCAGCCCCAGCCATGTTGTTTTTACACTTTTCCATCATAGAAAATGTATTTGGTTTTCTTTCATTTAAAAGTAATATTTATTAAACCATACCAGTGATGTGGACATACATCTGCATATATGATAGATATTATGGGACTCTTGACCAGTTAAAATACTCCAAATTGAGTTGTATTTATTGAGAGAGCCCTTCAGAGGAAACTAATTTTTTGAACAACTTTAGAAACCAGAAAAGATCCACTAATCAACCTCAGGTTATTAGAAACACATTTAATTTTATCATATTATGGTAGGGACATTAATTTTTTAAATTATTTATTTAATAAATACAAAATTAGCAGAAGCATTTCATTACAACAGCATTGACATATTCAATAACAATTTCCAGAGCTAAGATGCATCTCTTTCAAAATTGGCTCTAAATTTTTAGGTTCACAGTTGAATTATTACAGTTATATAATATTGTACTCAGTATAAACCCTATAAGACATAAAATTGAATGAGGTTTTAACCTTTAAAAAGATCCCATTTCATTATTAAAATATACTGTTTCATATAGAAAAATACATTTTTAATGCAACTAATAATGCAACTAACAGTTGTTTGTGCATGTGTCCCTAATCTCTATATATCTGATTATTACTAGCCACAGTCGGTTAATTTCTAAGATCCCTGCACCTGATCATGGACATAAAGTCATCAGGTAGATTTCAATGGTAATGTTTTTCATATCTACTAATTAACATGAAGCAAATTTTTATGCTTCTTCCTCAAATATAACTCATTTTTTAAATTTATTGATTTTTTGTGTGTATTTCATACAGAACATCCCAAACAATCTTATTCATCTATATATCCATATCCCAAGTGATACCCTCCGATGGCCCCCCTGCACCTCCCTCCCCCCTTGCTGAAGCCCATATACTCTGTCATCTCTGTCACTGTCCATTGTGTTGTCAGTGCCCCCAGCCATTCTCCAGTGCTTGACCATCCACTGAGTCTAGTCAGCCTATCTAGCGTTCCTTGTTTTAGGAAGACCAGCTCTTCCTCACCTAGCAGCAAGCTGTTGCCAATATTCCTTTAGATAAGATTGGGGTCTGCTGTTCATTTTCCCAGTTCTATGCTGGGTTACTGTCTGGGAGTCTCTTGGGCCACCCTGGCCAACAACTCAAAGGAAGGTATCTCCTGCCTGGCATTGTTTCTTGTTATGTAGCCTTTAGCTATATACATGGACTCTTAAATAATTATATTGATCACTTTAATCTTTCATTATACTTTCCTCTTGGGTGTTTAAGACCATACAATTGGCCCAGATAAACCAATTTATTTTTACTTTTAATGTCACTTGAGGATCTGTTCCTCAGGGGTCACATGGGCTTGGAAGGAGCCCTGGCTCCTTTCTTTTACCAGTTCCATCTATATGAAGATAAGTCAAAGGTCCTGCTTGACCATGGTTGGCTTCGCTTGGAAGCATGGAGGAAATGTTTGCTCTGTGTTGACCCTCCTCTTTGTAGACTGGACACTGGCTCAAGTCCATCTGGTGGGGTCTCCATGGCCTCCTTGATCAAGAGGACAGATGACTCACCACAGTTACAGGACATTTTGAGAGATGCTCCATAGTGGTAGGGACATTAATTTTTATAGCACATGAGTGTTTCTGGTGTGTAATTATTAATTATGATACTCATGCTTATGGTTACTTGCTTTCAGTATAGAATTATTTTTATATTTTTAGAAATGAAAGCAAAATTACCATTTAGTTCATTACAAGTTAGTGAACCTTATTGACTGGACCTCCAAAATGCAATTATTGAAAATTCCTTTGGGTGTGGCCCACATCGCATCCATTTCCTCTGTGAAGGACCTCTAAGAGGGGCTAGATTCCCACAGGCTGGGTGTCTTCTAAATCTAAACTTCTGTCTTCACTCCTGGCCATTTGCTGGGCTATGACCACATGTCCCCGGCCTCTGTCCCCAAGACTCCATGATGATTCCCACCTCAGAGTCCTTGGGCTTGCTGTGCTTCTGCTCGGAATTTGTCCTGCTGATCTTCACTGGTTCCTCCCTTTCCTCATTACTCAACAATCAACACCCATGCCCTAGGAGGCCTGCCCTGACTGCTTTAGTAAAATCAGCACCCTAGCTAGTTTGAAAGTAAAACGTCCTTCATGGGTCATTTGTTTGAACACTTGGTCCCCAGCTACTTGTGCTGTTTGGGAAAGCTGTGGAATCTTTAGGAAGTGGAGCCTCACTGGAGAAGTGGGTCACTGGTGGTAGGCCTTGAGGGTTTAGAGCCTGGCCCCCTTCCTGTTCATTCTTTGTTCTTGAGTGTGCGTGCAATGTGACCAGCCAGCCTTCGGCTCCTTGTGCCATGCCTTCCCTGCCCATTGCCAGGCCTTCCCCACCATGAAGGACTATATCCTTCTGAAATGTAAACCAAAACAAATAATTCCTCCTTTAAAATGCATCTGTCAGTGTACTTTATCACAGCAATAAGAAAGTAACTACGAAGATCATACACTGGGAAACCATTTTGTCCCAAGTGATGTGTTTCATATATACTACGAAAATGATCTTGCATCTTTCAGCATGATTTCCCATTACCAAAATGAGTGTTTCATGTACAACATATTTATTATACAGAACATACTTTTTATGTAACAAAGTTATGTAAAAAAGAAAATATGGTGGGCATGGCACACTCCTTTAATCCCAGCACTCAGGACGCAGAGGTAGGCAGATGTCTGTGAGACTGAGGCCAGCCTGGTCTACACAGCAAGTTCCAGGCTAGCCAGGGCTACTCTCAAAAAAATGAAGAGGAGAACAAAGAGAAAGAGGAGGAAAGGAAGAATCAGTATGATATAAATGAGATAGATTTGAAAATCAAACAGAATTCAGAGCTGGATACATTCGTATTTAACAGCATTTAATTAGATTGTCAAATATAATTCAGACTTATTTCTGAATTTAAACCCTTAAGGAAATGATTTAACTGAGACATATCTATCGCCTAGAATCATGTTTAAAACACAATGAACCTAAAACAAGATACTACTTTTTTTAGATTCAGAAAAGCTACACAAAACAGCAGCTGCCACCTTCTGAGGTGATGCTCCTCCCTGCCAGAAGTCCTCTCCACAATACACTATATTTTCTTTCATCTCCTTAACAACAAGCATTGCTCCAATAAATGGGAATATGGCCCAGTCCAGAAAATGAGGTTTATTTTGCTATTGTTTTGCTTATGAAAATCCAATGACAGATGCTAGGTTTATCAAATATAAGCAATTTTTTAATCAAAACATTTAGGTTTTTATAATGGAAGACATTAATAAAGATGGATTTGGAAAAGAAGAAAAGAGAGCATCAGAACATACAAGACACCAAACACACATACCCCCTTACACACAGGCATGCACCATGTATATATCGAGGAAATCAAGAATCAGATTAGAAACCTGTATGATCTGTCTTAAACAACTACTTGAACAAGATTTTGTTATCTAAGAATTGACCAAAAAGAAGAGAGGTAAGTTTCAAATATAAAATGGATGTTTTGTGCAAGTGGTGTGTGACAGGGCCAAGGGAGGCTTTGGTTGTTGGGGTTTGGCCTTAGCTGATGTCAGTCAGAGTTGCTAGTGTCTCCCAGCTCCACTGAGCAGTGTGCAAAAGGAGAGCCTTGAAGGTTCTTTCCAACTCCAGGATTCTGTGCTACAAGTTTTCTTTTAAAAATTGTTTTTCAATGTATATTTTTATTGAGTTTTTGTGATTTCACACAAAACATATTAATCATATTTAGACCCTCCCCACACACCCATACCTCCCGTAGCCCCACCATCACCAGATTTCACACATTCTTTCACATATGTTAAGGCCAATGGAGTCACATTTGTGTACCCAGATGTCTCTCGGTTGAGAATTTTTAAATATGTGCCAGAAAGGCCTTGAAACTGATTAATAAAACAACAGTGTGTAGTTGGGCTCTACTTTTAGCTCATTAATCTACATAAAGATACAAATTGATATTAAATTTAAAACATATCTAACACTGACCTGCTCAAGATGGGACTCTACAGTATCTTCACGTTACAAAATCATTGAACTGAAGACATTTAGGAGGTTTTAAAATACAAAGTGTCTTCCCAGCTATGAAGGCGGGTTGCTCAGTTTTCACTCTGCAATTCCTGGGCCACTAGGGACTGGAGAGATGACTCAGTGGTTAAGTTCACTGGTTGTTCTTGCAGAGGACCTGAGTCCAGGTCTCAGTACCATGGTGGCTAAAAATTGTCTGTAATTCCAGTTCCAGGGAATCTGACACCCTCTTCTGGCCTCCTTGGGCACTGCAAATATCAATGCACTTACATACATGCAGGCAAAACTCTCCACATAAAATAAAAATAATACATTTTTAAAATTTAAAAAAAGAGTCACTAAAGGGTGATACTCTGCAGTCATATTAGCTTCCCTGGTTCATGTTTGCTGGACGGAAGTTTACATTATTGCCTCAAGTAGAAGGTGATGTGGCCACTGGTAAGCTACCCATGCTTTGCTGGATGCCCCCACATCTATGCACACCTGGGCAGCACTAGTGGCTTCTGTGGGATTTAAAAAGAAAAGAAGAAGAAGAAAAAGAAGAAGAGGAGGAGGAGGAGGAGGAAGGGGAGGGGGAGGGGGAGGGTGCACACCTTTAATCCCAGCACTCTGGAGGCAGAAGTAGGTAGATCACTGTGAAACTGAGGCCCACCAGGTGTACACAGCGACTTTCAGACCAACTGGGGCTACAGGGAGATGCTTCCTCAAAAAAAAAGAGGAGGAAGGGGACAGGTGGGGCAGAGTCTGGGAGAATTTAAAGGCAGAGATGGAGGAGGTAAAAGGTCAATACAATCAAAATACACCATGTAAGTGTGTAGGACTCTCAAAGAATAAATAAATAGACATTTAAACAGACCAGTAGCCACATTATAGCTATTATTAGTGTTGTTGCCTTGTTCTCTTTGTGTCTCATAGAAAATGTCAGCATATTTTTATTAATTCTCTTAGGTTAATATACAAAGTACTGGGCTTCACTATGGTATCCTGGTACACGTGTGTCAGTGGTCAGTGTACATTGAATTATTCACTCCCTCCCCCACCAGCCTACCTGTGCCCCTCCCCTCCAGCTGATTTCTTCTCCTAGTCATCTTTTCTAGCTCCCTGATACATGTTTCCACACCCTCTTTATTTCCCACCTCCTCATGTCCCTCCCTCTCATGTCTCTAAAACTTATAAACACACATTTTGTTTTGTGTTCTGCTTTCCTGAGGGGACTAAGAGCACAGGCAGGTGTGTTCACTTAAAGAGACAATTATGAAATAATCATTTTGGGCCTTCCCTCCTTTGACTGTTTGCAGGACATTCAATAATGAACATTTCTAAATACTCTAACACTTTATAGGCTCTGGCCAAGTAAAACATACAGTATGTGTACTTAGGAAAAGGTAATTCGATATCAAAACAGTCACAAGCACAACAATACACACACACACACACACAGAGATTTGCTGGACGTAAAACGTAGAGAGTTAAAAGCAAATGGCAGCAACAGAGAATTGGCCACAATTATTTTGTTAAAGACAAAGATTAAAAGATGTTTTCTACTTTTGCTCACTGAGCATTTGTCCGTTTCCTAGTTCAGCAGAGCTAGTAATGTGTTATACACAGAATTCATTCATTCTACTTGAGGCTGGGTCTTTACAGCTCCTCTGTGAAAACTCCGTGTGGGGATAGTGACAGTAAGAAAGAGGTGACCTTTCCACAGCAGTTGTAAGTACCCAGAAATATACAGACTGTGCTAGATAGCTTTAGTGTCAACTTGACACACCTGGGTTGAGGGAGCCTCAATTGGGGAATTGTCTCCATTGGACTGGCCTGTGGCCATGCCTGTGGGCCATTTTCTTGATTGTTGAGTGATGTGGGAGGGCCCAGCCCACTGTAGGTGGTGCCACCCCTGGGCAGGTGGCCTGAGTTGCATAAGAAAGCCGACTGAACAGGGGCCAAGGGACCAAGCCAGTAAGCAGCGTTCCTCCATGGCCTGTGCTCCAGGTCCTGCCTCCAGGTTCCTGCCCTGAGTTCCTACCTTGGGCTCCATGATGAATTGTGACCTAGGAGATGTAAGCTAAATAAACCCTTTCCTCCCCAAGTTGGTAGTGGTCAGAGTGTTTTGTCACAGCAATGGAGAAACAAACTAAGACACAGACAGTCACAAAGCACTAACAACAAGGTCACGTGCTGAGAAATGAGCTATTGGGCAATTCTGTAATTATGTCCAAATGAGAGCCACTTACACCAAATGGTTGCCTACAATACATGGGGATTTGTGGTATGGCTGGTTGGTCACAGGCTACATAGGTACAGCATATACTGTTGGGAACACTGCAAGCAACTGTAACAAAGGGGTAGGCATTTGAATGTCTGAATGCAACTACACATGGAAAGGACCAGACAATTGTTAGGTCATGGGAATATTTCAGCTCTATTATGATCTTCTGAGAACATTGTCAGGTACCTTGACAGAAATGTCATTGTGAGCTGTGTGATTGTGTCAGAAGACTGAATTCTTCAGATACAGGCAAACTCACCCCAGCTGCTCCTTATGACAAATAATCAATGTGTCAGAATTGTCCCAGTGCCTGCTACAGACTGTCCCAAGCTCCATTTACATATACGTGAACCTATGCCGTCAAGCTCATTTTTGCCGCCACGGAATCCTAACACTAAAGTGAAAAGATGTCCGAAACCCTGAAATAGCACATAACCATCTGAGCAAACTGAGCCATCCTGGGCTAACACAGTCCTTAAACTTAGGTGGTAAGGGATCCAGGGGGTCTTTCTCTTTTCGTCAGGCGAATGAAAATTCAATTACAATTGTTAAGGAGGGGGCTGGAGAGATGGCTCTTGCAGAGGACTCAGGTTTGATTCCCAGCACTCACATGGTGGTCAACAACAGTCTGTAACTCCTGTTTCGGGGGCTCTGACACCCTCTTCTGACCTCTGAGGGCACTGCATGACACGGGTGCACTTAGCAGGCAATGCACTCCTACACAGAAAATAAGATTTAAAAAGTAATAAAAATGTTAAAGAGGAAAAATGGAAGAGCAGACTAACATTGCGCTTTATTGCTGTGTGTTGCCTTCCACCGTCACAAGTGCTCATCTATAGAAAACAGGAAAACGCCCTTGCTTACTAATCAGCTGTAATTAATACTATTTTATCACCTCCTTTCTACTTGGTTTCTTCATCCACTGAAGAATAAACGCTCTTCCCAATTTTAACCTCAAGCAGTGGTCATGAAAATTTTAAAGTTTTGTCCATAATTTTGGAAAGTTGTTTTGAAAATTTTATCTCTGCTCGGTAGGCAATGGTTTGGTATAATTAATTACTTCTGGAAATTCAAAATTCACCTTTCCTTACATACCACCATATATAACCATCCCAAAACCTGAAGCATTACTTTTGTTTGTTGGATTTTTTTTTTGTTTTTGTTTTTTTTAGCATTACTTTTTGAGTCTTTAAAAAAGTAAAAACTGGGGTTAGAGAGGTGGTTTAGCAGTTAAAAGCAGTGGCTGTTCTTGCAGAAGACCCAGGTTCAAATGCCAGCACCCACATGGTGGCTAACAACCGTGTGTAAGTCTAGTTCCAGGGAACCCAACTCCTTCTTCTGTCCTCCAAAGGGAATGCATGACATGGGTGCACTTACACACATGCAGGCATAACAGTCATACACATAAAATAAAAAAAATCAAGGATAAGAAAGATTAAAAGCATCAAAACTGTCACTGGGTGTACTGTTGCATGTCTTTAATCCCAGCACTCAGGAAGCAGAGTCCAGCCTGGTCTACAAAGTAAGTTACAGGCCAGCTGGGGCTACAAGGAGACCCTATCTCAAAATAAATAAATGAGTCAAAACTGGGTCAGTGAAACAGCTCAGCAGGTAAGAGAGCTTGGTGCCAAGCCTACCAACCTGGATTGAACCAGGAATCCCCATTGTGGAAGGAGAGAACACTCTGGTAAGTTGTCTTGGGTACGCACACAGATATATACATACACACAGACATACAAAAAAATTGTAAAAAAAAAAAAACTGCTTTGAAGATTTAAAACTTAAATTCAAGCACCTCTGGGACAGATGACACTCCAGCCTTAACTTTTGAGAGATGGAAAGGGAAGGGGAGGGGAGGGGGACAAAATGGCTTCTGATAAATCCGGTGAGGCCAGGCGGGCTGTGCAGGGGCCTCTCCCGGTACCCGAGGGATCGAGGCCACTTCTCAGTGAGACTTGTTGCACGGCTGGACTAGGAGGAAGGCTATGATTCTTCAGCAGACTGAATCAAATACATCAGAAATTTCATAAAATCATACTAAAATTCATGAGGACTAGGCAAATGGCTTGGTGGGTAAAGTACTTGCTGGGTGAGCATGGGAACCTGAGTTTGATCCCCAGCACTCTCATAAAATGCTGGATGTGGTGGGGTACACCTATTGCCCTACAGTTAGGGGATGGAAACAGGCAGGTACAGGTGGAAGGCTGGAGAGATGCTCAGTGGTTAAGAGCACTGGCTGCTCTTGCAGAGGACCCAGTTTGGTTCCCACCACCTACATAGTGGTTCACAACTATCTATAACTTCAGTTCCAGAGTATCCAATGCCATTTTCTGGCCTCCACAGGCAACATGCATGCATACAATGTACACACATACATGCATGCAAAATGCTTATACACATAAAATAAAGATATCTTTCAAAAAAATAAGGTAGAGATTAATAGAGGAACATACCAAAGCTGACCTCTGCATGAACAGATGTACGTGCATACACACACAGACACACACAAACACATTAAACACAGACACAAACACACTGAATACACACACACACACACACACACACACACACGCCCAAACACACACACTCATATCATCTAAAATGGTTTTTATTTCATAAAATAAGAAATTAAAAGAAAAATTAAGTCCTATTAAAAAGTTCTGAGATAATTTGCATTTTGCAACATCATGTATGATTATGATAATTTTCAAAAAAATATAGTTACATCCACTCATTACATTTTTACTGGCTTAGCTACTCACCACTCAAAGAATATAATCAATTGAGAGAAGTTTATCATATTTCACATGACTAAAAATTCAATCACAATCAAATCCTGATCAGTCAGGAGATGCCATGGGCGTGGCTGTACATATGACCAGTCCTCTGAAATTCATTCAGAGGGGCTCAACGTCTCGGTTCAGACTAAGCAAGAGAAGTCCCTGTGTAGCTCAGTAAAATATGTGAAGAACAGAATGTTAAAGAAACGTGTTCGGGTCTAGAAAGATGGTTCCACAGGCAAAGGAGTCTGCTACCAAGCTTGTCAATCTGACATAAATTATCCTCTGACCACATGCATGCTGTGGCATGCACACACTCACACAAATACACACAAAATAAATAATAAATGACAAAGTTAAAGAAATGGGTCTGAAGAGTTTGAATAATTTGAGATTTTTTTTAAATCACAAAATCTTTTACAGACATATAATAATTTTATGTAAATCTTTTAACATTTCCAATACTTTGTTTCCATCACATAATTCATTTATCCATCTGAAACATTATTTGAAATGACATTTAAATTAACATATGACCTCTATTAATCCCATCACGACCAAATTACTCAAATCAAAAGGGTTGGAAGAAAGTTCTAGTAATGAAAACAAACTATAACTTTACTTATGTATGTTAACAGATCATAGTAAGACTTAAACTAGTGCCTAAGTAAAAAGTTATCAGCAAGAAATGATGTCACATATCATCTAAATAACTGAGGTATTTAGAGGTGAAAGGTAGAAAACACCAGTACAATATAAAGGCCATAACATTCAACAGCAATGACAGGCCAGAAATGGGTTCCAAGCCAACCATCTGCTGTACCACCATTGCTCAGATGTCCAGACCTGCCATAAGAGCCTGGATACATTTAGCTGTAGCTGTGTGGCAAGAAACGTGGAGTGTTCATCCAATTTTCATTTAACACATTCATAGAAACACTTGAAATTCTGAGAAGTCAGTTTGCATGTCACTGACTAATGAAGTCTCTATCAGATAGGGAGGAGTTTATTCTTGCTGTATTTTATTATCCTAAGATGGTTGAAGTGATGGAGACCTTAAAACTAAATAATTTCCTTAATGTATGGATGAGAAAAGCTATGAACCAATGAAGCTGAGCAGTTGCTGAGTCACGGACAACTACCCCCCCAAACCAACCCCTACTGTTACCCCTTTGCCTCAAACCTAGGCAAAGACCCTACAAGAAACCCCTTTTTAAACTTTGGATATTTCCATATGCATTATAGCATGCTGGTGTTCATCACTCTGTTAGAAACACCACAGCCAATGTAACAAATGGTACATGGTAACAAACTAGTCAGGCAAATCCATGACAGCCTAAGATTTCCTGCCCACCGCAGAAAGCAGAGCAGAGTCTCTTTGATAACCCTACACGCGAGGCTGGTCCTCTAGTTGGGGCCAAACAGGCTTGTAGTGGGACTATGAATCCCCATGCACACATTTGCACAAATTCACAGGGCACAGTTATAAAATGGGAAAGGGAAACATCCCCAGCTCAGTAATCGAAAGGATAAAACAGTAGAGAAACCATGAAGTTCAAAGCCAGGTACACTAACTTCTGTTGCGATATCTACTAATAACATTCACATAAATTGTACAGCAAATTATTTGGCAAATATTGATCAATTGCCACAAGCTTTGGCTTAAAGGATTGTCTGTAGTCATTTATCAGTCTCAATCAGTACAAGGTACAGTACAGCTGATGTTGTTCAAATTCATTTAATAACTTTCAGTTTTCACCTTTAAGTCTGTTTCTGAATCACGTATCCCCGAAAGACGCTGAAATGCTCATTCCCCACTACTATGCAGTCGTATTTGTGCACAGGGTCTTTGAGGGTGGTGAAGCTAAGAAGAGGTCATTAGAGCGGGCCTAACCCAATGTGACTGCATTCTTACATCAAGGGAGAATTAAGACAAACACACACACACACACAGGGACTCTAGAATGGGCACTAGAGTCATATTCTCATAAGGAAGGAACTTAGGAGAAGCTGGGAAACAGCTCTGTAACAGACCCTTCCCCTGTGGCATCAATGATACCTTATACCAGTCAATACCTTGGTCTTACATTTCTTTTTTTTAAAGCCATTCAATTTGTAGTACTTAAGGCTTTGCTAGCAAACTAATAAAGACACTATGGTGTCTTTGAACTGCTAAGATTCTCGTCCTACTCTCCATAAGCCAAGAAAGCCCACTTGGGAGGCAGAGGCAGGCAGATCTCTGTGAGACTGAGGCCAGCCTAGCCTACATAGCAAGTTCCAGGTCAGCTGGGGCTACAGAGAGAACTTGTCTCAAAAAGACAAGAAAGAAAAAGAAAAGAAAGATTAAGCAAATCCAGCTTTTTCCCAAACAAATGAAATGCTGTGAAGACTGGATTAAGTAGCTAAGGATGTACATTCATTTGAATAGAAAAAAAGAACAGCAAAAGTAAAGACCTGATCTTAGTAGCTTCCTGACTACCAGGAATAGCAGTCAGTATATATAGACAGATAGATAGGTAGATAGATAGATGATAGATGATAGATAGATAGATAGATAGATAGATAGATAGATAGATAGATATAGATATTATACATATATATAAATATTAATAACAATAAACTTTAAAAAATTTTAAAACAGAGGTCAGTAAAGAGTAAAAACAAAACTCATCCTACTATACACACCTTTTCTCATGTACCACTGACCTTCACAGATGCATAAAACAATTCATTGTTATCATTTCTATGTTTCAGTGGGATAAAGAATGCATGCTTGTATTCTTGTTCAGATCTTAGACAGAAATGAACTTAAAGGAAGGAGAGGCAGAGAAACTTCCACTTATAAACTACTCAGAAGAATAAAAAAGAATCCATTACATGTTGAAGGATTTAATACATATATTTGACATTGCATTAAATATACTGCTATGTCCGATACTAGAAAACATACTAGGTAATCATGTTTGTGTTAAGTACAAACAATACAAAATGACATTATGGGAAATCAACTGAATTGAGAGGCTCTTTGTTCAATTTTTCAAGTACAGTGGAGAGTGCTAGTTTAATTTTGATCTTTTACAACCTGCAAGAATTAAAGTATACTATTCTTATCTACATCTACATTTGCCTGTAATTTAAATCTGTTTTAACATCGTGAAGTGGTGAATTTTATTCATATCATCCCAGGACAAAATGAAGTTAAATCATACTTTAATGTGCAGGACTTTTCCCCAAACTAACATCCAACTAAACTACATTTGCTTCCATTAGTTCACATCTATAATTCATAGTAATTGTTCATTTATCATTAACGCAGCTCCTTTAATACCCAAAAATATTAACTGTTCTGTTTCAAAATGAGAAAGTATCCTCTGAAAAAACAATTTTACTCATTATGGTGTACTTACTAGAAATTTATACATCTTATAAATTATTCCTCAGTTTAAAATATGATATGACATCATATGAAAGTGAGTGATTTATCCATGGTTAAGTCATGGCACACTGATAGTATATACATATGGCCCTAGCAGAACATTTCACAAGTTGTACGTGATCGAGGCAAACGGTATGGTATCACCACTTCCTCACATAGCACTGGCTGATGAAATGAAAAATGAACAGTAAGCAAGCCTCTCATCAGTCTCCCAGGACACATACCAAAGGGAGGGGAGTGAACTGCTGATATTATTTTGACACCTCAGCCACAGAACACAGGTAAATATCAGTCAATACTGCATCCAGTGCAAACTCACTAAGTGTGCAAAGAATGGAATCTATCCTTTCCTCACTACAGAAATCAGTATTTTCCACTGTTTTTGTTTCCTTTGATGACAAAAAAATGAGATTGAAAAGATACTCAGGTTAAATATGCCGATGTGGCTTACAGGAGAAATATTTCATTATGTTAGTGCTTTGCATAAAGTAACATTTTATTAACATTTCTGAATCAATTTTCAGAAAGCAGGAAAAGAGGAGAAAGGAGACTACCTAGAGAAGTAAACTGTGAACGAACCAAAAGCCCCTATTTCCTGGATGCCTGAAGTTTACAACACAGACTAAAGAGAAAGGCCACAAAAAGTGCTTTCCCAGAAAGTTCATTTAGGGGGAAAAAAAAAAGCGTAGGGGCTGGAGCGATGGCTCAGCGGATAAGAACACCGACTGTTCTTGCAAAAGACCTGGGTTCGAATCCCAGCACCCACATGGCAGCTAACAACTGTCCGTTAACTCCATTCCTAGGGGATCCGACAGTCTCTTCTGTCCTCCGCAGGCATTGCATGACATGGGTGCACTTAACTACATGC
Source organism: Nannospalax galili (assembly GCF_000622305.1). Classification (NCBI taxonomy): domain Eukaryota; kingdom Metazoa; phylum Chordata; class Mammalia; order Rodentia; family Spalacidae; genus Nannospalax; species Nannospalax galili. The sequence continues at coordinate 1,024,390 of NW_008348793.1, forward strand.
AGGCAATTACACGCATACACATAAAATAAAAAATAATATTTTTTTAAAAAAAGCTTAAATGTGAGAACTGAAATATTTTTACCTGGCAATTGAACTAAGTTTGGTATTCTTAATGATTATGGAATTATTAATTTCAGAAATTAATATTACAGTAGTATTTATCTGCAAATAGCATCTTAAAACAAAAATGCTTTGTCCTGCACCAGGGTCTAAATGTCATTCATCTAGACATGTATTTAAAAAGGGGGATGTAGGGGTAGAGAGATGGCTCAGTGGTTAAGAGCACTGGCCGCTCTTGCAGAGACCCAAGTTCAGTTCCCAGCACCTACGTGGTGGCTCACAGCTGCCTGTAACTCCATTTCCAGGAAATCCAACACCTCCTCTGCCCTCCAAGTCATAATAGAATGATTCCCAGATCCGGCCTTTTAAAAAATTATTTATTTATGTTTATTTTATGTGTATGAGTGTTTTGCCTCCATGTAAGTACCCATGTCATGCAATGCCCGCAGAGGTCAGAAGAGGGTGTTGGATCCCCTGGAAC
>NW_008348793.1:1025016-1033744 GCF_000622305.1 Nannospalax galili
AAGTGGACACAGCATTTCACTGCAGCTTTATTTTATTTTTTTAATAATAAAAATAAATTTAACTTCCCAAGTCTTAATAATAAACACTGACCATGCTCCTTAGTGGAATTTGATGGTTCTCAAGGACTGTCTTGCTTCCTTCTCACCAGCAGAACCCCACCTGGTTGAGAGGCCAGTGCTGTCTCAGCTAAACCACCAAGCACTGCCTCTTCCTACAGGAAAGAGCATGTATGTACCCCAGTGTATATTAAATATGAGAAAGAATCTGGCCACAAAAATTTCTTTGCTCTTCTCTTTATTCTATGGGTTGTTCTTCTCATGGTCGAGCCTAGATTATCTACCAGTCTAAGGAGAAAGGCCCCGTTTAGAAGGTAGAGGTTCCAAGATGAGGGTAAAGAACAGAGCTACATTGTGCTGGAGGCTGCCCATCAGCTGGACTTCCTGCAATGTGAGTGATAAACCTCTTTGCTCTTTGACTCATTTTGAATTGCATTTTCCATTCTTTTTCAACACCTGATACATAGAAACAAGATAGAGAATTAAAGTCATGGAAGAAGGGGGGGTTTAATCAATTTGTTTTTTGAGACGAGGTCTCAATCTGTAGCCCAGGCTAGCGTGAAACTCACTATATAGCCATGCTGGCCTTGAACTCATAGATATCAGACTCCAGAGTGCTAGAATTATAGGCATGAGGCACCATGCTTGGCCCTGCTACCTTCTAATTGACATTCACTTCTAACAGCATATGGCCTTCCAAAAGGAAAGCCTATAAACCACAGCATTTAGCCTGCATGCCCATCATATGTACTTGAAAATAAGAGATTTGGGGTGGCTTAGGTGCTTATGAGCAGATTAGCATGAGATAACAAATTGGCTGAATCTGGGGACTGGAGAGATGGCTCAGCAGTTAACACTGGCTGCTCTTGCAGAGGACCCAGGTTCAATTCCCAGCATCCATATGGTGGCTAACAATCATCAGTAAGTCAGTAACTCCAGTTCCAGGGGATCCAACCCCTCTTCTAGCCTCTATGGGCATTGCACAACATAGGTGCACTTACATACGTGCAGGCAAAACACTCATACACATAAAATAAACATAAATATATAAATAATTTTTAAAAGGTCAGATCTGGGAATCATTCTACTATGACTTGGATTTTTTGATGCCCCAAAAGCCACATGTTAAAGGCTTGATTGCTAGCCTGTGGGGCATTGGGAGGTGGTGGAACCCTTTAGGAGGTGGGGCTTAGAGGAAGCTAGGTTATTGGGGTATGCCCTTGAAGGGGACTGTGTTCCCAGCCGAGGACGCTCAGTCTCAGCAGAGCTCTCAGAACATGGGACCAAGTGGCTGTGGACTGAAACATTTGTTAACATGAGCTAAAACAAATCATCCTTCATCTCATTTATTCTACTTCTGTTTCCCATCAGTCATCTGCCAGCTGAGGTTTACCTCAGTCCACTGCCCATTAAAAAGGGGAGTTCTCAGTACACTACTGTCAGAGATTTGTCAACTTGATACAAACTGAGACATGCTTGGAAAAAAGGAATCTCAACTGAAGAATTTCCTCCATCAGATTGGTCTTTGAACGTATCTGTAGGGTATTTTCTTGACTGCTGATTGATGTGGGAGGACCCAGCACACTGTGGCAGTGCCATCCGTGGACATGTGGCCTGGGCCGTATAAGAAAGGCAAATGAGCGATCCAGGGGAAGCCTGGCAGTGAGCAGCATTCCTCTGTGGTTTCTACTTTAGTTCTTGCTTCTAGGTTCCTACCTTGACTTCCTAACTTGGCTTCCTTCAATGATGGCCTATAAAGTGTAAGATGAAATAAACCCTCCCTGATCCTCACTAGTTTTTTGTCATTGTTTTCTCATAGCAACAGAGAAAAGCAAAGGACAAAATTTGGTACCAAGAGTGTGGGGTGTTGCTGTGATGGGCCTGACCATGTTGTTTTGGGGGAGGATTATAGAAGGATTTTGGAACTTTGAGCTGGAAAAGCTATTGAGTGCTTAGAGCTTAACGAGCTTTTCTGTAGATGCTTCGAAGATAAGAATACTCAAAGAAATGCAGACATGGAGGACTGGCTTGTGAAGTTTCAGGGGACAGTTTCAGATCCCCTCAAAGACAATTTGGGTGTTCATGTGATGCCTTTGAATTAAGAATCTGTGGTTTCTGATCAGCTGGAGCTGGAGAACTGTGATCAACAGGAAACTGACACCACCAAAGTGAAACCTTTGCTTTACTAGTACAATTGATGCTGGTTAGGTGGGTGTAGTCCAAAAATGATTTATGCCTCCCGGACTTCTTCTGAAGAGCCATGGGCAAGCACAGAGAACCCTAGGAAGAAGGGTGGAGCCTAGTGTGGCAGGAGAGTGAAACGAGAGGAGTGTTGATGCCTGCTTGGAAGCAGGCAGTGTGGAAAAAATGGCCCTGGTGTCTCGCCCGTGTGGACGCAAGAGGGAGCATTTACCGACCGGGGCCAAGACTACAGGCCAGTGAAGCTTGGACGAATACTACCGGACTGTGGGCAGGGCGCAGAAGCAATCTGGAATGGCAGGCCACTGAGCCACAGCGTAGAACAGGGTACCGGGTGTTCGCCTTTGTAAGTTAGTCTATCCCCTACCCAGGATGTAAACGATGAAAAATTCAGATAAATATGTGTTATATGGTTTCTCTAATAGTGCCAGGAGCTAGGGATCCTAAAGAGAACTTGGGTGACAGTGGGGCTGAAAAATCAGCTGTGATAAATAAGAGACCAGTATCACTGAGGTGAAATCTTCTGTGAAGTATTTCCTCAGGATCAGCACACAGAAGCTGTGGTCCAGGGGGTGTAAGGCTGCATCTCAAGCTGGTAGCCAAACTTCTGATGTTTTAAGAGTCTTCCATATGGTACTGGTTTTGAAGGCATGAATGGATCATGGTGAGCAGCTGAGGCTTGGTACTGGGAGAGGCCGGGAGAGGCCACTGGTGAAGTTTCAGCCTTAGTTGCAGTGGAGACTGCAGCATATTGAAGGTGTCAGGGCCATAGGACATCCTCAGGAATGGAGTGGAACTAGCCTGATCCTACTAGATATGCTGTGTGTGCTGCAGATGACAGATCCAGAGAAACGGCTCAAGCCCTTTGGAGCCCAGAGGATTATGAGTTAGCCCCAGATATCAGACACTGAGCTACAGGATTTGAGCTACACTGCTGGACCTGGTTCTGCTTTCATCTGCTTTCATTACACTTGTGCCTTGACTCTTCTTCCTTGGAATAAGAATTATGAAACTTAATTTTTCTTTTTCTTCTTAAAATTTTTATTTATTTTTATTTTATGTGTATGAGTGCATGTATGTAAGTGGACCTGTGTCATGCAGTGCCTGCAGAGGACAGAGGGAGGCGTCAAATCCCCTGGAACTGGTGTTACAGGCAGTTGTTGGCCACCCAGGTCTTCAGCAAAAGCAGCCAACGCCGTTAATCGCTGAGCCATCTTTCTGGCCCCTTAGTTTTTCTTTTACAGGAGCAAACAGTTGAGAGACTTTGGGCTTTTGAAGGGACATTGAACTTTTAAAGCACTGAAAATTTTTTAAAGACCCTGGGACTTTTAAAGTTGCACTATGTTTTATGTTATGATATTAACATGAGCTCTTGGGGGAAAGAAGAAAGAAACATGGTGTAAAGTGTTACACTTGTGCGTCAAATAAGAGGACTAAAATATCAGTTTTGTCACCTTGACACAGACCTAGACACACTTGGAAAGAGTAGGACTGTGGAATTTCCCCCATCAGACTGACCTGAGGACATGTCTATGGGACATTTTCTTCTTTGATCCTATTTAGACCTCTTCCTCTATCCACACTCTTGTCATAGCCTCCCCACCAGATTCCATGTATTCTGTCATATATGTTAAGGCCTGTTGAGCCAAGTTTATGTGGGATACCTTCTTAATTGTTGATTGATGTGGGAGGACTCAGCTCACTGTGGGCTGCACCATCCCTGGGCAAGTCAGCTTGGACTATATAAGAAAGGTAGCTGAGCAAGCCAGGGGAAATAAGTCAGCTTGCAGTATTCCTCCCTGGTCTCTGCTTCAGTTCCTCTTCCAGGTTCCTACTTGAACTACGACACCGGTATCCCTCGATGATGCACTGTAATTTGCAGTTCCTTGTGTTGCTTTTGGTCAGTGTTTTATCACAGCAACAAGGAAGCAAAATGCGAGTGCCAAGCAGGCTGCCCCTTCTGCCATGCCAGCATGAGACCGTGAATGTGATCTCCACCCCTACTCGGAAGCACTGGATCATTGCAAAGGGTGTCGGAGGGGGGAAAGACTTAGCTGCCTGCAGAAATGTGAGCACGGCCTTGCTCCAGTCCACTGAGAATGATACTCCAGTAAACTATGCTGTTATTATCACACACTGTCAAAAATAAATACCAGTGATGCTGTTCTCTAAAACCTCACAGGAAGTTAACATGGGCATGCCTTATGCCTGCTCCAAGGTTACGGCCTAGCAGGGTGAAGTCACAGAGCAGATGACATCATCACCCTTCACTGTACATTCTAGAACATTCTGATGCTTTCCCATAGGTTTTCTGTGGCTGTGAAAAAGTTTCCAGCATCCAGTCAGTATACCGCCCCTTCAAAGTGCACCTTGCAATTCCTGATCCACATGTAGGAATTAGGACTCTGAGGCTAGAGCCCAGGAACTTACATTTTAACAAGTCACTAGGTGAATTTTTAATTTTTTTACATTTATTTGGAGTGAGTATGTGTCACACTCTTGTGGAGGTCAGAGGAAAACTTTCAGGAGTCAGGTCTCTCCTTCCACCACAAGGGTCCCAGGGATCAAACTCAGGTCATCTGACTTGATAACAAGCAGCTTTACCTGCTCAGCAATCTTGCCAGGCCTCCCTAGGTGAATTTTATGGTAAGAACTTACTCCCTGGGCTGACTCAGGCATTCCAGTCCCCAGAAAGATGCTTCATTAGTAATTCACAAGTCTCTCAGAGACAGGGCCCAGGTAGCACATTTTTTATCTGCCATGTAAGTTTCTGGACTATCTATACCCTGTCTTGCCCACCTGAGGTCCTTGCTCTAACCTTTCAACACCGCCTCCACCTCTGTACTGGAGGCTCCTACTTCCTCATTTCTCTGTGTGGGACTAGAAACTTTACTCTGACTCCAGTTTATTTTTCAAAGGAGAGATCACATTGCTATATATTGTTCTTTTCCTTTGCTCCAGATTTTTGTAAAGGATTAAAAAAAAACAATACTTTAAAAGCATAAGAGACTGGAAATAAAGTACATTGTACTAAGCATAATGTTGGCTCCTTCTTTATACCTTTTGGACAAGCCCAAAAGCTAACAATCGAGTGTTGCAACACAGAAATTTCTACATGGTGTATAAAGAAAGAAATACAGCGAAGTGAGCCACGCAGTGAAAACACACATATCTAATCATGCGCTGTCCTGCTTTCCTGGCCATATGCCTTTAGGATTTTCAACAGGAAAATGTAGGAACTCCTTCATAAGGATAGCTATGAAAACTAAGTGAGAAACCAAACATTAAATGGATAACAAGAGGGGTAACCTACCCACATCTCTAACTCCAGCTCCAAAGTGGACCGAGACAGAAGAAGCTCTAGAGAGATTTGATAGTGGACGCCCAATACCTCTTCTGCTCTTCACATGCAGGACACAGATGCCCATACACACACACACACACACACACACACACACACACACACACACACATGCTTACACTCATAGACACAACATAAACACACACAAATAAACAAATATTTCTTTAAATAATACCCTGCCTTTCTCCAGAGTTAAAAAAAAAACAAAGTTCTGACAGTAAAGCATCTTACCTAACACTGCAGTGTCAAAATGGCACCAATGTTTTCTAACAAACAATTCAGTATTTTTTCACTACTCCCTAGTATTCTTGTCCAAATCCCTAATGGAAATTGGTGGGAATAGAAAAGCTCTAAGGTTCAGAGTATGGCAGTCATCTCAAAAGCACAAAATAAACCTAACTAGACCTGCAGGGCTGAGCGATAGAGCAGGCAGGACGCTTTGCTTACCAACATTCGCTCTCTGAAAATGATTCAACCATTACACAGCCCACTGCTCTTCTATGTTTATTTCTCGTCTTGGGTGGTTTCTTTTGTTTCTCGCATCCTCAATTACCTAACGTACAGCCATGCGTGGGATTTTGTCTGGTAAGAATTAGCTATGAACCCAAAGGCATTGAGAAAACATTTAAATTTCTCTCCAAAGAGCAGTTGGTAGAGAATCGAAAGACAAACTATTCTCTTCACTATGTGTTTGAAAAAGAAAAACAGGTCACCATTTTTAAAAGATTTACTTATTTTTATGTGTTTTGCCTACAGGTATGTAGATGCATCATGTGCATGCAGTGTCCAAGGAGGCCAGAAGAGGGCGTTGGATTCCCTCCCATACTAGCAGCTGTTAGGTGCTATGTGGATGCTAGGAACTGAACCCAAGTCCTCTGTAAGAGCAGCAAGTGCTCTAAACTGCTGAGCCACCTCTAGCCTGGACTCCCACCCCCACCCCCATGTGCCCCATCACCATAATTTTTTAACTTTAATTCTTTTTACTATGTTTTATGTAATTAAAGGAAAATTGTGTATAGCTCCTTACATATTAATTCCCTAACAATTTTCTATCTTATTTATTTATAAAATTAAGACTAATTCAGAAAATGAAAAATTGTCAGTGGTTGCTAGACATGAGATTTTACTACAAATCTCTTAGAGTAAATGAGATAATACCAGAGCTTTTTGCTTGATATTGCCTCAATTTTTTTAAAAGCCACATTGGCATTCTGTCCATGAAACATGAGTTTAGCAATGACTTCATTCTCCAGGATGAAGAAAAATTGATCTTAACCTTCCTATCATTTTCCTTTAACCCGGAGCACTAATGCAATTGAAGGCATGGATAAATAAAATGTCTGTGAGGAGAGAATGACATTGTGAAAGGTTATTTCCAAAGGTACGAAGCACACGTTTCAGGTTCCCAACTTATGGAACTCCTGTCGCAGCTTGGTGGAAAACTGCCAAATTTCTGTTCTTTTAGGACATATTTAAACTTCGAAGGACAGATTTTTTCCTCTCAGTTATTATACAAGGAAAGTTTAAAACCTAGTATTAAAAACAAAACTTCAACAATTCAAAATACAAGTACTGTGTAAAGGTAGATTGTTACTTATATTAAATTTATTAATGTGATGCTTTTGTTACTGCAAATCTTAAACAGTCTATCAATTTTCCTAATACTAACCCTTAATTCCAATTTTCCATAAATAACATAGAAAGCTAAGTGACAGCAACCCTTCGCATCGCCTGTCTAGCTGCTTCTCTACTGACAGCTCCTATCTTTCTCCTTTTCTTTGTTCTTTCCCCACTGATGCCATTTGTCCCACCGTGACCCAAAATGTAAAGTCTTTGTTATTTTGGCTTGAGAAATTTGCCATGCTTTCCAAACAAAGGTCAACAATGGGAGTAAGGCAAAAATTTCTCAAGTCAAGGTTTTCCGACAGGTCTATAGCAATGAGGAGTTTGCTGGTACTCAACTTACAGCTAACACTTTCCTCTCCCACACAAGTACTGAGCAAATTTATCTTTTTCTTTGCTTTGCCTCTTTTTGTGTCTAGAACCCCCTATCAAGGCCAGCTGATACAGAGAATAGACATCCACCCTGCACACATCCAGCCAAGAGGCATCCACGTGCAGACAGAGAGACAGTGACAGAAACAGAGAGACAGAGTGGGGGGAGGAAGGAGGGAGGGAGGGAGAGGCAGAGGCAGAGAGGGAGAGAGGGAGAGAGGGAGAGAGGGAGAGGGGGAGAGGGGGAGAGAGAGGGAGAGAGGGGGGAGGGGAGAGAGAGAGAGAGAGAGAGAGAGAGAGAGAGAGAGAGAGAGAGCAGAACTCAGGGCTTGCATAGAGTATCCCCCTAAGAAGCCTCACACAAAGCCCCCCTTTCCGACTTGCTGTATGAATGCACTTTACTAGTACCGCGACTGCCCAGCCAGCCATCCCATAAGTGATGCAAACCTACCGCTTTCTCCTCTCCCTCCCAGGAACAGGGACAGGTACCTTCCCCAAGCCAGGCTCTCCCCGCGCCCGTCTCCAGCTGCCACCCCCGCCCGGAAGCTACTCACCCCGGCTACAGTAGCCCCAGTCCACCTTGCTGTGCGCAGTCAGATAGAAGCACCAAGGTCTGCCGCTGCCGTCGGGGCTCCTGCAAAGGTTGTGGCGCTGCCCTCGCAGCTCGGCCCAGCTCGCCGGGGGCGACCGGTCCAGGAAGGGTGGCACCTCTGCCCAGAGCAGACAAGGGGCGCCCAGGTCGGTGGTGTTGCCCCACGGACCTGCCGCGGAGCCCCGTCGGAGGCGCGGGGTGCTCGGTGGTCGCTGCCGGCTGGGAAGGTAGGACGCGGGCTGGGGAGGTGCAGGGGGCGGATGGCGGCGGTGGAGGGCGTCCGGCGGGGCGGGCTCTGCGCTGAGCACCGAGGGCAGCGCCCCTAAAACGGCAGCCAGCACGCAGCGGGCGAGCGCCATGGTGCCGGCGGAGCTGGGTCCACGCCGGGCGGGAGGAGGGGCGGGGCGGGAGTCGCGGCAGCCCCCTCCCACGTGGCCGCGCTCGCGGTGCGCCCCCCTCCGCGGGGCCGGGGTGCCGTGAGCTCCGGGTGCTGCCCGGCGAGCCTCGGTCCCGCGGAGGACTGA
>NW_008348793.1:1033785-1066315 GCF_000622305.1 Nannospalax galili
GCCGTGTGGCCCGGAGCCCGACCTCCGCCCCCGGAGCCCGGCCGTCAGCCGCCAGCCCTCCGGGCAGAGCCGAGCGCTGGACGCGGGGGACGGCACCGCGCAGCCGGCTCTGGCGCTCCGGGTCTGGCGGCGGCCCCTCCCGGTCCTGGGTCGCCCTGTCTGTGTTTTGAAATCCCTGGAGAAGTGTGGATGGAATTAGAAGCGACTCTCCCTTGGCAGCTCGTAGGATAGAAGTTATCAGAGCCTAAGCGAAATGTTCGAGCCATTTGGCTGAGCTGTGAGTTCTTCAAGGACGACACCTCGTCTTGCTCGGCTTGGGAGCCCAGAGCTTCACACCGTGTCCCGATAGACGTTTGCAGAAATTAAATGCCTGCGCCGACCCAGCAAAAGAGCTGGAGCCTTTCTACTTCCTGCTTCCCGCTTTCCACCCGGAGCCCTGGACACCAGTTGTCTGGTTATTATAGGGTTTCAGTGAAGCCCTCTTAATACCGAATATCCTCTCTACCCAGAGAAGGTTCATCCGTCCCGGTCTCCATCTTCAAAACCCCATCCCTGTAACACCCACCTCCTCTCTGCCGGCCAGGAACTTGAGTTAAGCCTATTCCTTTGCCTCTCCTGTTGGGAGCTTAGTTTCATATACCCAGCTTCAAATAATCAAAGTGGACACTGCCCGTGGACAGTTTTATACTTTTGCATTTTGCAGCTTCCAAAACCTGCCTGTAACAATCCCAAACCTGCTGGTTGAGGATTTTAAAAATTAGCTGGAGCTGGGTATTTAGAGTTGCCCCTTTCTCTTGTTCCTGACTACGCCACTAACTTAAACACGAAAACCGCATGTGCGGAAGATGGAAGTTTGCTGTCTGGCATGACCGTGTGTCATTGTGATGGAGGAGCACTGTTCCATAATATAACTGTGCTGCAGTTTCCTTCGGATAAAACCTTCCATCTCAGAACAAAGCTGGGTAAAGAACAGGATGTTTTGAGGAGGTGAAACATCCCATCCTACAGGGAAACACATTAAAGTCCGAAAGTAAACAACTGAATAGCTTCAGGAAGTCCCTAAAGTTGGTCAGGTTCCCTAGGCCCACCCCCTCCCCAAGACTGTGGAGAGGTGTCTCAGGCAAGCCCAGCGGTCTGGAAGAATCAGAGACTGGCTGGGCTGCGTGCGGGAAAAGAGGCTCACACCAACCGAGCTGCCCGGAAAGGACACTCCAACCAATAACGTATTCTGAAGAAAACTTGAAAAAATTGAAATGCCTATCGTTAAAACCCAGGTTGTAATTAGAAGATGGAGCCACTATACGTGGCTTTAAATACTCCATCTTTAAGTTTTCTGAATCATTTCTATTGTTCTTTTCATTGTTATTAATGAAATTTGATTTTAATGGAGAACTGGGCAAAGTAAATGATATAGAAACCCAAGGATTGCATTTCTCAAGTCTTCACATAGGATTTGTAAATCAAGATGATTTTTATTAATAATTTTGCTGTTTACTAACATTCGTCTGGCTTCAAAAGCATACTTGAGACCATACTTGTGGAAGAAAGTAAAATAATACATAACTGGGGTTGGTCTCTAGTGATTTGGATAGGGGCTGACAACTTCTTGACATACTAGAGAACAGTTCTAATCCTGGTCTGGCATTTTCTCTCTTCCAGCTTAGGCTACACTTGAAGGCCCAGGGAAAGGTTGTCTTGATATTCAGAATGGCTTTTTTTGCCCCACTCCCCTCTCCTCTCTCCATAATTCTATAAGGGACTAAATCCTTCATAAGCAAACAGGGTCACTGATAATAATAAAGATGGCACACTTCGTACTTTTTCCTTGCCTGGCAGGAAGGCCTTGTTTTTTACCTCCAACAAGATGCCTTCAACTGACCTGCTTAGAGTCACATAGTCCTAGATAACTCAGCTCAGAGCTGTGACCTATCAGCCTTCTCTTCCTTTAAGTTGATCAATCCAAAATTTGGGGAGGGGAAGCCACTAAAATCCTTAAAACTCAGGTCCTTTCCCAGAGAATGTTGGATTTTGGTTTCTGGATTCCCTTCTCCATTTGTGGAGAGCCTCAGCTTTCTGATACCTCTGTGTGTGTGTGTGTGTGTGTGTGTGTGTGTGTGTGTGTGTGTGTGTGTGTGTGTATGTGTGTGTATATGTTTTTCTTTCAATATAAGTGTGTGTGCTATTTTTTGTTTGTGTGAGAGGTGGATATGATTATCTTTCAATAAAAGTTTGTCTGCCATTTTCTGCTGGTCTGAGATTTTTTTTCCTGCCTTTTAATTCTTCAATTGGCTGAGAAAACAAACCCAACAATACCCCCTAGACTGATAACAGTGTCATAGGCAACGATTCCTACAATCACGTATTTTACATTTCCTTGAAATCCATAGGTACAACCAATTTTCACACATCTCTGCACCTTGTAGGTAGAAAATAGAAGTGAGTTAATGGGCTGCGGAGATGGCCAGTAGGTAAAGTGTTTCTGCCACACTCACAATTGTGAAGACATGAGTTCAGATCCCACAATAAAGCCGATAGGGTTGTGCCCAACTGTATCCTATGGAAGGATGGGAGGCAGAGGCAGGAGAATCCCTGCAAACTCCCAGGTCAGGTACCCTGGAGTAGTTGACTAGGGATAAACAGTAAGAAACCATGTCTCAAACAAGGTAGAAGGTAAGGCTCAACACCTGACGGTGTCCTGACTTCCACACACAGGCTGTGACACGAACGTTTGTAATCACACACAGGAACATACACACACAACATACACACAAAGACAAGAGAAATAGGGAGTTAAGGAAAAGATTGTTGGAACAAAGCCTTGGGCATTTGAGTCTTTCCTCTAGCTTCCTGTAGTAAAAAGGAACAAAACTTTTCCAAGGGCCTGTACATTTAACATTATAAAATTGATACGTACAGAATGAAATTACCCACAGGGGGAAAAAAAAAAAACCTACATCTGGATTTCATCATTTCAGTTTTAAAACATACCTTTCTTAGAAAATAAAATGGCATTCATGTAATTGGACCATGGATTGAGGGCCTCAGTTTGGGTTTTGGTATGATTTAAGTAAGTCTCTTCTTTGCATGGTATTCCACCTCTGTTAATGCTTTCCCTTCCTCTTTTTCCATTTCTTTCTGCTGCTTTTTGGGATTTCTAAAACCCAAACTGATCTCTGAAATCTTACTCTATCATGTAAGGGTGTGGCTGTGGAAATACTGGGGGCTAGCAGGGTTTGCAGGGAGACATTTTCTGTCTGTGCAGAGACAATCCCTAACCACAGCTTCCTCAATTCTCATCACTTTCCATCTCAGTCTTTGAAGGCTGGGAGTGGGAGTCAACTCTAAGAACTCCACAGCTTATCCTTTCCTTCCCTCGCAGCAGCAGCAAGAGAAATGAAGCACAAAGGACCTCTTGCAGGTCCTCCACCACAACATGTGGAAGCCCACAGTAGGCCCGATAATCCTCCTTTGTCACTTTTAATTCCAAGTAAATCCAGTGATTTTAGGCTTAACAATTCATTTGCTTAGTCTCACAGGCTGTTCTGATAGAGTCTAGATCCAGAATCATAGAACCTTAGAGACCTGAAGGAGGAATCCTCTGGCCAGAGCAGGGCAGGTGGGCAATGTTGAGGACTGTGGAGGACACTTTCACCAACATCACTTCACTTTCCATGGTAATGCCTTTGTAAGCATTTGGCTTCATGGTTGTTTATGGGATCAACTATTCCATATTCTTGTTGGGGTGATTTGAGCTTTGTGTAGTTTGATTTGGAAACATAACAAATATGTATATTATTTTTACAGAATTACAAAAAATGAACATATAAGTTTGGGATAAGGCCCATTTGCAATTTAATTCGTGCCTGTGTTTAAAAGAGCTAACAGCTTTAAACAGATGGTGTAAAAGCAGTGTTTACTTTTTTTATTCCAAGTGCAAAAAAATTATTAAAAGAATACCAGGCATTGCTCTTACACATTAAAAAATATGTATCAGCCAGGCGTGGTAGCACACACCTTTAATCCCAGCACTCCGCAGGCAGAGGCAGGCAGATCCTCTATGAATTCGAGTCCAGCCTGGCCTACAGTGTGAATTCTAGGCAGCTGGAGATACAGGGAGACCCTGCCTCAAAAAGACCAAAATAAAAAAAAATTATATGAAGACTGTGATTTTAAGTGCCAGGGGACATGGTAGCTCATGAACAATCTTCCAGAGGGGTGCAAATACAATTAAGCCATTATGTTGGAATCTCAAGAAAGGGAATAATCCAGAAAATAAATGATAAATTGCCAGGTGAATGGTAGACTGGTTCAGGGCACAGATCCCCTATCATCAGGAGGCAGCTGGTAATAGAGGTCTGTACCTCTTCCTTGTATTAGTTGTGCAGGGCTGTTGGCCTCTAACTTTACCCAGGAATCTCAAGAAGACAAAGAATGGTCTGTTTGACTCATTGGGGTCATAATGCTCCTGAGTCATTTGATTTCTGTTTTTCTTAATAAGGATAAATTTTAGAAAGCAAAATAAAATATTTTGGGGGTTGAATTTGCATTTTAAAATTCATAGGAATTTGGTCTAATTCCTACATAAATAGTGGCTGTACGTACTCATACAGCTACTAAAACTGTATATACAAATAGGTGAGGAATGTGGTTACTTTGGTCCTGGACTTACACGTGTGCTCAGCCTGGCTGCAGTCACTAATCTCTTAGCAACACTGGACAAGCTCCCTCACTTCCCCTTAATCCAGTGTATTTCTTTTCCTCTCAGCAGGTTTTGTTGCTGAAGTGCAGTGAAATCCTTAATCTTCCACATAAAGTGTCTTATGCCATCTGCCTAAGGCCAACGAGCAGTTTCAGATCTCAGCCTTCCAGTGGCAGGTGGGTTGTGGACACCCACCTGAAAAGAAGCAGAGAGAGAAGGAGACGCAGCACTCTGCTTGCCAGTGATCTGGGAATTGTAGAATCTCCATGTTGAAAGCAGCTTAGAGTTCCAACATCTTGCCATATGGAGGAATCTTTTCTAGAACTTCCTGGCAAGTGGACCCCCATCTACTTCTTGAAAACTGATCATGGGGCAGTTCCTTACTTGGAAGCCAGCACATTCCATCTCTGAGAAGTCTGAACTGTCTGAAAAATATTCCCTCGTGCAGTCACTTCCAGGTAGAAGCCCACTATCTCACTGTGATTCTGGTTCCTCCTATGGGTTGGGGAGTAGCCAGAGTGAGGTGATAGCTGTGGATCCAGTGTTCAGTCTAGTGTGGAACCATGTTCAAATCCCCTTTGTTTATTGGCTTAGGCCTTCAGAGGATGCTGGAAACTCCTTTCTCCCTCATTCTCCCTCAGTCTTCAAAAAGAGGTGTGCTGATTTCAGGTAGGATAGAGATTCAGGAACATTTAATTACTCCACATAATTTGGGTCCCTTAAGAGGATTTATTGTGTGAAGTATAAATAGGTCAGTATGAACATAAAGGATCAAGTCCCTCCTCTTGGATTTTGGTATGTGTATTTTTTTCTTAATTTCTCCTACTTCATCTTTGGAATATTGTTTTAATTAAAGTTTATTAATACCAAAAAACCTACAGCTCACAGAAGTATTCAAAGAATGGAAAAACATAATTTAAAATTCAGATCTCCCAGTAAGGTAACAACTTGGAATCACATATGAACACTGCCCATTTAAGGACTTAATTTGCATTGAAAATGTGTTATATCTTGAGAGAGGATTCAAAGAACTTGCAGGAAGTGTACTATATATGTGAGCTCATTAGTATGCCTGGAATCTTAAGAATCATAAATAAAGCTGTGATCAGGAATGGGTTGAGGTGAAAGGGAAAAAGTTCATTGTTTGGTTTGCTAGGAAATAACTTCAGAGATTAGGGACCAAGCCCCAGCTTGTTGTAAAAGTTTACACTTGTCTTGGGAATTCATGAAACTGGGATGGAGGCTTGAAGCTAGAGTTTAGAGATTCTGGCTTCCTGACTGACTGTTAGTCTCTCCGAATACAAGGATAACACTCTACTTTACAGATGTCTAAGGTTAAGTTCTATCATTAGAAATGGACAGTTCACAACCACAATTACATTGTTCCAGAATTATCCTTGCTATAGCCTCCTTGATGGAAGAAGTGTTCATTCCAGAGTGATTGTCCCCAAAGTGTCAGTGGAGATCTTTCAGTAACATGAGAGAGTCTCTTTCGTGTTTTGCATTGTGGTGTAATTCCAGCACTCAGGAGGTACAGGCAGGATTAACAGGAGTTCAAGGCCAACTTCTGCTATATAGTGAGTTTGGGGCCATCCTGGGCTACTCTGTCCCTTAAAACCAAATAATAATAATGTTAACAATAATATAACAAATAAAAATCAACAACTTGCCCATAATGTTATAGATAATTGGCTTTTACTACATATCTATTAGAATGCTTTTAATTGCAAATAAATAAGTCTCAACTCAAAATGTGCTAACAAGGTATTTTAAAGGATTTATATGGTCTCATACGGGAGGAAATACTACATTTCCCTGGATGTTTTTGTCTTGCTGCTTGGTCTCTTACTGTTGGCTTCATCTTTAGACTACCATAACATGACAAAACATATATATATATATATATAAAATAATGAAGAACAGAACAAGAAATTGAATGGGAGGGGGGGGGGGGGACAGGAGCAGTTGGAGGGGGAGAGGGAGGGGTCAAAACGACATTGTGAAAGACAATTAATTCTCAGAAAGAACTCCTGCATCTTGGACTGAATTTCCTGCAAGGCTCACCAACCAATTAACACTCCAGAGATTGTGGAAAGTCTGGAATGTCGCAGATCCAGAGCTTATTCACAGATTATCTGGGGATATCTTTAGCCCCGTAAATAGCCACACCTTGCCTACCTCTGTTTCTGAATTAGTGTTCTTGTGACTAATAAAATATATTAACTTTGCAGACCACCAGGTCTCACCAAACAAAAAACTAAGAATGTTATCAGATAACTTCTGAGACCAATAGTAGAAACTTCCACGCTTTGCTACAACCTGCCTATGGAATGTATCCACCAATGTAGTTGAAAGGAGTCTTGATTTATGGCTCTTCTTTGTTCTGTTACTATAAAAATATAATGTAACTGTTACCACGCTGGAACATGGAATTTGAGGTAACCTGAATCTGTATTCCCAGACCATGGTCACTCATATTTGGCTCCAGAATAAACTATCTCTTATCCCTTTTGAGGTGAGAGAGTTGTGTTTTTGCATCAACAACATAAAGTACTCATGTATGAATAATAAATACAAAATTCCTTTGAGATGTTTCTGTTAGTGGTCAGTTTTCAAATAACTTTTTATTATTTTCAGTAAAAGCAGTTGTATTTCTCACTTTATCTTTTTTGTTGTTTGTTTCTTTGTTTGTTTGTTTGTTTGTTTGTTTGTTTGTTTTGAGACAGGGTCTCCCTGTAGCCCCAGCTGGGCTGGAGCTCGCTATGTAGACCAGGTCTCGAACTCATAGAGATCCACCTGCCTCTGCCTCCCAAGTGCTGGGGTTAAAGACATGTGCTACCACGCCCGGCTTCTCACTTTATCTTTAAACATTCTTGCTCCTTCTCTTTCTCTGTTTTTTATTGGGAGTGGGGGTGGATAACTGGAGGTCAGATCCAGGGCCTTGTGCATACTAGGCAAGTTCTCATGCCAGACCTTCTCTCTTCCTCTAGTGTAACGAATAAAAGAGCAACAAAAAGGAGCAGGCCTGGCAAGGTGTGGCTGTGCAGGCCTTCAATTCTAGCACTCAGGAGGCAGAGGTACATGGATATCTGTGAGATCAAGGCCAGCCTGGTCTACATATCAAATTCCAAGCCAGCTAGGGACCATCTCAAAAAACAAAACAAGCAAGCAAACAAACAAGAATAGACCTGAAGTTGTTTTGTTCCCGTAACAATTTTAGATTTAGCAAGGTTATAAAACTCACTAACAAGGGGAAATTGGCAGAATAATTCAGAGCTAGACCTGAGCTGAAGCTGCTGAGTGTAACTTGTGTTGGTAACTGCCAAATAGGCCACTGAGATCCACCTATGTGAATAACGAATCCTCAAGTCAGGGCCAGGTGTTGTGCTCTGTGGCAAGTAATGGCTCCTCAGTGGGTATAAGGCCCCCGTTTGTTTTTTCCAGCTTTGCAACAGGCCAGAGCTGCGCATTCTCCTGGTGCCCAGGTATGAAACCTGTCTGACAAGCCAACTCACCAGAGGCCGTAGGAACTGCAGTGCTTCAAATGTATCGCAACTTCCTGGCTGCCTGGCTACAATTCACCCAAACCAGATTCTAGACTTGAGTGTAATATACCCGTGTAGGTTAATGAGTTCTATCAGTCAGGCAGGAGAGTGCCCTCTGTAGATACTGAGGGAACAGGGTCCATCTGGAAAGCTGCAAGTTGCAATGAGAATAGAGGCTGGAGTTAAAAGAAGGTTCAGGATTAACATGGGGAGGTTTGAGACACGGAGGAAGACAAATGAAAGCGCTTGCAGTTGGGTAGAAGGGTAAGGGCAAGGGATAGGACTCTGAGCCAGTGGCAGCAGGGAAGCTGTCTCCCCTCCTCTGAAGCCCTCAGTAACATATGTAAGCCATTATTAGCCTTTCATACATCCTTCTAATGCAGCTAATTATAATAGACCAAGTTGAAAGGATGACTTCGAGTGAACTTTCTCCAATTCAGAAAAGAAACCCTAGACCATCCCATTAACAAAGAGATGACCAAGAACTCTGCGGCTACTGCTGCCAGCTAACTGTGAGACCAAAGAGAGCTGAGTATGATTAACAGCCCTTGGGACACCAGCAACACCAGCCAGTGACTAGAGGGTAGCTGTTAGTCAAGATCTAGATTAGCAAAACCAGAGTCAGAGATGTGCAGTGGGGGACTTCAGCCACTCTAACTGGGTGGGCATGCAAGAACAGCCCATGGTCACCTCCCTGGTTGAGCCAGGGGTCATGCAGAGAATGTTGCACCCTCCATCGGCTCTGCCCATTATAGCTCAGAGAATTAACCAATCTCAAGAGCAATTATTTCCACTCTTGTCCAGTTTCTGCCATAAAACCCTAAGGCAAGGGAAATTCCCTCCCTTGGAAACTCCTCTCAACTCTCTCTTACTTTCCCATAATGTCTCTTTAGTCAATTTCTTACTTTTCTGCAGTAATTCTCAACAAAGCCTGCTTCTGCTTTGCATAGTCACTCAAGAGTCTGTGTTACTAATTTTCTTTGGCATGATCAACAAACTTGGAGCCGCTCTCTCAGGTCAGTCTGTGATGATCCCAAGCGCCCAGCATCTTATGTCCTTGGATTGTGCACAACTGGGCTGTGGAAGGTCCCATCACTTTAAAGATCTTGCATCATCACTAGGATCTTTTTCTTTGCCTTTCAGAAATGGCCAATTTGGCATCTGTATCAAATTTTATAGTTGAAGACACAATTAGCAAAATTTGGTTGAAAAATAGTTTTTCCACAATGAAATAATTAATGTCTGCCTGCCCAGACATTTCATATCAATCACTTCCAATCTATATAGATTTGGACAAGTCGATTAAATGCTCTGAACCTCAGTTTCTTTCCTTCTTCAGTTCCTTCCTCCAACAGGAAAATAATGCCCATAAGATTGTAGGAAAGCATGTACAATATGTACTAAATAAATTATTGATAATGTGCTCAATGCAAGTTCTTCTTTTGTTTTTGATATTTCCTTTTATTTCTTTTTTCATTTTATTTCATTAATTTTTTAGTTTTTATGAAATTCATGCAGAGTATTTTGATCGTATTCGCAGCCTGGCCCCTAACTTCTGCCAGGTCTATCCCCCACTTCCATACCGATCTAACTTTGTGTCCTTTTAAAAAACAATCTAACACAATTTGTGCTGCCCATACAATCTTGGTGTGTGGCCATCCACTAGAAGGTGGTCAACCTACCAGGAGACAAACTCTCAAAGAACGCTGACTCCTCCTCTCCCAGCAGCTATCAATTACTAACAGCTCCTAAGCTACGGGTGTGACACTGAGTTTCCTTCCCCTCTCCATGTTGGGATTTTGTCTGGCTTGCACAGGTCTTGTGTATGCTGACACAACCGCTGTCAGCCCATATTTAGTTCAAGTTCTTGAACAGAGTTAAGTATTCAATCCATGTTCAACTTTTTAAATTTAACCTAAATTGTCAAGATGTTCCCTTTGACACTTTGTTAAAGCAAGCTTTGAATATGGGCAAAGTCTGAACTGGCAGAGAAATCTGAAGGAATAGAGCTGTATTTTAAAACCTAGTATTTACTTAGTAGGGCTGTTAGTTATAATTCTTCCTTATAGTTTATTCTGTTAATTCATTTAAAGTTTGGTTTTGCATTCAGGACATAGTTCAGATTGCAACAAAGTACACTTTTGAGGTATAAAAATGTAGAAAACAGTGGGCGTGGTGGTGTACACCTTTGATCCTAGCACTCGGGAGGCAGAGGCAGGCGGATCTCTGTGAGTTCAAGGCCAGCCTGGTCTACATAGTGAGTTCAGGACAGCTGGGGCTACAGGGAGACTCTGTCTCAAAAAGACCCACCCCCAAAAATGTAGAAAACAATCTGACTCTTTTTTTGTTCAAAACTAAATACAAGCAATCATAGAAATTCTCAATCCCTTTAGAATTACTTCAGTTTGTGACAATCAAGTGTATTGAGTTTCTCTTTGAAATACAGCAGAACTGCTAGTAGAATCAGTCTTTTAAATATAACGGCAGTGCTAACATTTCTTCCTTCAACCTTCTGACTCCCCAGAGTATCTAACCCATTCATTTTCTTTCCTTGAACATATCACATGTTAATTTTTGTGGTTTAAATATAGTGATTTATGTTCAACTCAGAATTGTTTTATTAAAAAATATTTTAATTTATTATTATTTTATTTTACGTGTGAGTGTATTGCCTCCATGTGTGAGTGCACCAGTGTCATGTAATGCTGGCAGAGGTCAGAAGAGGGTGTAGGATCCCCTGGAACTGGAGCTAGGATGGTTGTTATCTGGGAAGTGAACCTGGGTCCTCTGCAAGAGCAGTCAGTGCTCTTAACTGCTGAGACATCTCCCCAGCCCCAGAATTGATTTTAAAACCATTTATGTTCTACAACTTCATGAGCCCTGCGGGCTGGAGTGAACCCCTATGTCTTCAGTGCATGAAGAGGAAATACGGTGTGCTTGTGGAGCCCCTAATTGATCATTTACTCCAACCACTTAAAGTACTTTTCAAACTGTTGTCACTCCAAGCGTGCTTTCAAACACGTTCACAGAACATGCAGGTAATATTCGCTCGAATTCAGTGCCTCCAGAACTGCTAAGTCCAACCACTTTCCAAGAGAGCTGGAAAAACCATATAGCGGGAAATACATGCTTGCAATAAAATAGAAAATTTCAAGTTACTTTTCTTTGTTTTTATTAATAATTTCCAGGAAAAATCTTGAAAAATTTCAGGATAAAAACTCACGGAATTCTATGCATTTATCACCTGCCAATCATCTCACAGTGGTAATTAAGCCAATGACTATGAAGGGGCTAAGTAAGAGACAAGAGCCAAGAAATCAGTGAGAAGTGTTTATTGAGAAATTTGCACTAAGTAATGAGGATCCAGAAATGAATAAGATACCTAAGTAGACAGCTAAGTAATTACTTAGATATTTAAGTAGGTTAATCTAAATAAAGAAATCTAATAACCTAACAAATCTAAATAAAATTTATGTAAATCTAAATAAATAATTTAATGACCTCGATAAAAGCCCTAAAGAGCTTACTTACAGTTAACAGTGCATCCAACCACTTGAGCAAAATCCTTTTTCAAGATGAAATGTCATCTCATCCTCTATAGTCAAATGGAGGCTACAAGACGGCTGTACACTACAGAAATTTTCACACTGTACTCTCTGTAGTCATAGTTATCAGACTTATTCTGAAAATAAAAATATTAGAACATTACAAACTAAAAAGAAATAGCTCTCAAAGACAATGATATATCACAATCAAAACTGAAAATCATCTTATTATTTTCCTTAAAAAAGCATGGCGTTGTTGAACTTTTGTGTCAGTTTTTTTGCTGTTCAAATATTTTTTATTTATTATTTTTATGGTATATGAGTGTATTGCCTGCACGTATGTAAGTGCACCCAGGGCGTGTCGTGCAATGCCAGTGAAAGTCTGAAGAGGGTGTTGGGTCTCCTGGAACTGAAGTTATGGACTGTTTTGAGCCACCCTGTGGGTGCTGGGAACTGAACCGAGTCCTCCGCAAGAGCAACCAGTGCCCCTCACCTCTGAGAAGCCTCTCCAGTCCATTGTGTTAATTTTCAGTGTTTAAGCATTTTAAGTTCCCCATTTCATCACTTCGGGAGATCTTTTTTTTTTTTTTTGAAAGATGACTTTTGTACTTTAACCATTATAAGCTCCATTGAGTTAAATATGCTCCAAAGGTAATTCATTCAAAGTTATTGAAATAATTTACTTAAAATATTACTAAAGACAAACCTTCCACTGGTGTATGCATGGTATTCGTTAGTGACTGCCCATTCACAGAATTGGCCTCAGTAATTATTATGTGTTATTTTAGAGTCTCTGATAGAACCCAGCATCTCCATAGTCATCTGCTCAACTGCAGTTGTGCGTGCCAACACAGCAAGTGTCATGTGCCAGGTTCTGTCCTGCTTTGACCATATTTCATCATTCTAATGATATTTGATAGCAAAACCATTATGTCATCTGCAGAAGCTTTACACTGGGTAGAAGTTTCTAAGCCTTCTAAAAATAAAGACTAGTCTAAAGCAATGTCATGCTTATAATACCCTGAGTTTATTTCATTACACAACTCAACTATAAATACTACCAGGGAGTCTGCAAAAACTGTATCAGTCTTTGAGTTCTAAACTGAGGGCATATCCCTTCACAATGCAACATTTTTTTTTTTGGAGAGGAAAAAAATAAATTCTGATTTCATCTTTACTAGCAAATCTTGTTTCCAGTTGCTGTGATACTATTATGCATACCTAAAAGCCTTTCGATGCTTTGGAGACTTTCATTTGGGGAAGGATGCACAGAGAAGTGAAGCAAATGTGTGTAGCATAGATTTTAGAACTGCTGTGTTGCAAAATGCTTAGAATAGTTTGTTTTACAAAGACTGAACATTACTTAATTAAAACTTTTTGGCCATCTCAATTAAACCATGTCTGTTTTGTTTTATGTCTGTCTTTAGCAGTAGTCTACTACACATGACCTTACGAGAGATAACATCTCCCTTAGTCAAATTCCCGCTGCCTGGGGACTCGGTTCAGGAATACCCCAAATCTCATGGTTACTTTGTCCATTCCTTTCATTCTTTCATCTCCAGACAAGTTGACATGTTCATTTTATCCAGCAACTGATAAGCTCTGTCTGTAATCTTCTACTGGGAGCCTAGAGATCTGATTTCATTGATGAAATCTTTTGTTTTCCTGCAACTAGACAAATAAGTGGCTAAGACCAAGTCTGCTCATAAAATACAACATGAGATAAAAATGTTGGTAGATGACACTTTGGCTCAAAGTAGTTTTAATTTGCATTTCCTTAATTGCTAAGGATATTTAACACTTTTAAAGACATTTTTAGCCATTTTTATTTCTTCTTCTAAGAAGCCTCTGTTCAGACCTATAGCCCATTTTTGAATTTGGTCATTTGTTTTCTTGATTCTTTGATTTTGGGGTTCTTTCTATATTCTGGACATTAATCTTTTGTCAGATATAGCAAAGATTCTCTCCCACTCTGTGGACTTCCTCTTCACTTGACTGTTTACTTTGCTGACAGAATATTGTTAGTTTAATGAGGTCCCATTTGTCAGTTGCTGGCTTTATTTAATTCCTGAGCAAATGGAGTTTGATTTAGAAAGTCCTTTCCTGCACCTCTATCTTGTCGGGTACTGCCTATGCTTTCTTCTAACAGTTTCAACAAGTTTCATATTGAGCTCTTTGTTCCATTTGGAGTTGATTTCTATGCAGGGTGATAGATATAGGTCTAATTTCATTTGTCTCCATGTGGGCATTGTTTGCCCAGCACCGTATATTTAAGATGCTGTCTTTCCTCCAGTGTGTATTTTGGCATCTCTGTAGCTATCAGGTGGCTGTAATTACATGCACTCATGTTTGGCTCTTCTATTTTGCTCCACGAGTCTACCTGTCTGCTTTTGTGCCATTACCGTGCTGTTTGATTACTATAGCTCTTTAATATAACTTAAAAACTGGTATGGTGACCCCTCCAGCATTATTCTTTCTGTTCAGGATTGCTTTGGCTATCTGGAGAGTTTTGTGCTTCCATCCATATTAATTTTAGGGTGAAAAATCCTGTGAAGAACTTCATGGGGATTTTTACAGATTGCATTGAATCTATAAATTGCTTTTGGTCAAATGGTAATCGTCACAATATTTTTCCACCAATCCATGAGTATGGTAGGTCTTTCCGTCTTCTAGTGTTTTCCTCCTTTCCTTCATGGATTTAAGGTTTCCGTTGTAGAGGTCTTTTACCTCCTTTGTTAGGTTTATTCTTAGATTTTTCGAGGCTGTTGTTAATGGTAGTGTTTCATTAATCTTTTTCCCCACCAGCTTATTATTAGTATATTAAAAGGCTACTGATTTTAGTAAGTTGATTTCACATCCTGCCACTTTGCTGAAAGTGTTGCTCATTTCCAGTTTTATGGTGGAATTTTGGGATCTCTTATGTGTAGTAGATCATCTGCAAATAGGGATAATATAACTTCTCTTTTCTTATTACTACCCCTTTTAATTTTCGTCTCGTCTTACTGCTCTAGCTGGGGCTTCAAGTACTATATTCAAGAGGAATGGAGATACAGACAATCTTATTTCTGACTTTGATGGAAATGTTTTCAGTTTTTCTCCATGTAGACTGATGTTTGTTGTGTGTTTGTCATTTATTGCCTTTACTAGGTTGAGATATGTCCCCTTGTGTACTATTCTCTCTAGCACTTTGATCTTGAAGGCATGTTGGATTTTGTCCAAAGTGTTTTCTGCATCCATTGAGATGATCATGCGATGTTTGTCTCCAATTCTGTCTAGATACTTCATTGCATTTATTGACTTACATATGCTGAATCATCCCTGCATCTGGTGGATGATCTTTTTTGGTATATGTCTATATGCATCTGTGTTCATCAGGGATATTGGCCTGTAGCTTTCTTTTTTGTTGTGTCTTTACCTAGTTTGGATATTAGTGTAATACTGATTTCTCAAAAGGAGTTCAGAAGTGCTCCCTCTGTCTTTATCTCTTTAAATAACTTAAGCAGTGTTGGTCGTAGATCTTTGAAGGTCTGGTAGAATTCTGCTGTGAATCCTTCTGATCTGGGACTTTTTCAGTATTGTTTCAGTCAATCTCTTTATTTGTTGTGGGTCTGTTTAAGATGCTGATCTCTTCTTAGTTTAGTTGTAGTGGTTTGTTGAATCTAGAATTTCTTTGGTGTCCGTTGTAATGTTTCCCTGTTCATCTCTGATTTTGTTAATTTGGATTTGATCTTTCTTTCTTTTAGATAATTGGGCTAAGGTCTGCCAATCTTGATTCTTTCCAAAGACTCATCTCTTAGATTCATTTATTCTTTGAATTGTTTATTCTGCTTCTATCTTACTGATTTCTGTTCTTATTTTTACCATTTCATCCTATTTACTGGATTTGGGTTTTTTTTTCCAGATTCTTGAGTTGCATCATTAAGTCATCTCTTTTCTTTTGGTCTTTTTGAGACAGGGTCTTCCTGTATCCCCAGCTGGCCTGGCACTCACTATGTAGACCAGGCTGGCCTTGGTCTTACAGAGATCCACCTGCCTCTGCCTCCTGAGTGCTGGAATAAAGGCATGCATGGCCACATCTGGCTCTTTCTGATTTTTTTAAACGTATGCATTTAGTACTGTAAACTTCCCTGTCAGGTTTGCTCTTACTGTGTCCCAGCAGCTTTGCTGTGTTGTGCTGTCATTTTCCTTCAATGCCGGGAATTAAAAAGTTTATTCTTTATTTATTCTTTGACACATTCATCATTCAGTAGTATGTTGTTTAACATCCATGGGTTTGTGTAATTACTAGAGATTCTTTTGTTATTGATTTTAAGCTTTATTGCATTGCAGCAGAAAGGATACATAGTCATTTCAATTTTTCTGTATTTTTTGAGATTTGTTTTGTAGGTCAGTCTATTTTAGAAAAACTACTATGGGCTGCTGGGTAGAATGTGTATTCTTTAAAAAAATATTTTTATTGATTTAAGAATTTTATACATTGTATTTTGACTGTATTTAGACCACCTCCCCCATCCACCTGGATCGGTTACTACTCCCCCCCCACCTCGACTTCATGTCCTCTATTATGATTTGTCTTTTTAAAAAGTCTTATTGAGTCTAATGCTCTTGGGTGTGGGTCTGTCCTCTGGAATCTGGTCAACCTGCCAGTCATCAACCCCTAGGGAAAACTGGCTCTTCCTCTCCCACCATCTATCATTTGCCAGTAGAGCCTCATCTATGGCTGGGACTTCCTGCCCCCCACAGCATCCATTCTGGGTCCCTTTCTGGCTTGAGTTTGTACAAGTCTTCTGCATGCTGTCATAAGTGCTGTGGGTTCATATGTGCAACTACCCTGTGGTTTTGAGACAACAGTTTCCTTACATTCATCTATGACCCCTGGCTCTTCAATCTTTTCAGCTCCACTTCTACAATGATTCCTGAGTCTTAGGAGGAGGAGGTACAATATAGGGGTATTAGTCAGGGTTCTCCAAAGAAAAAGAACCAGTAGAATGAATACGTATAGAGATTTATCAGCTTAGCTCACAGGATAGAGTCCAAGTAGTCCAACAATGGCTGCACCACACTGGAGAGGCTGAGAATCTGTAGTCGCTCAGTCCACAAGGCTGGATGTCTCAGTAGTCCCAATCCGGTGCTGAAGGTCTGACAAATTCCAAAATATCAGCTAGTCTTCAGTCTACAGCAGCAAGACGAACTCACTAGCGAGTGAGAAGGCAAGCCGCAAAAAGCCCCGCGTTCTCCTCTGCCTTGGTCTTTTATACTGGCTGCCATCAGAAGGTAACGCCCACATTTAGGGTGTGTCTTCCGACTTTAGATGATCCAATCAAGAAGATCTCTTTCATTTCAGTTAATCTCAGATCCAATCAAGTTGACACCCAGGATTAGCCATCACAATAGGTGTCCCATTTGGGGTTGAGCATGCTGACCTCTCTTATTCTGTACACATTGACCAGTTGTGGGTCTCTGTGTTAATTGTTCTCTGCTGCAAGAAGAACCTTCTGTGGTGAGAGTTGAGAGATTCACTAATCTAGGAGTATAATAGTGAGTCATTATGAGTCAGTTTAATAGTGTCTTTACTTAACAGAATGATAATATAATAGTAGTAGATTCTCACCTATGGCCTATGACCTCTCTAGTCACAGGTTCTTGGGCCTGATATCAGTATAAGATATGGACTCTATCTAGTGAAGCAAGCCTTAAAAGCCAAGCAGGAAGTGATTGGTTACTCCTCTAACATTCATGCCACTATTATGCCAGTGGGCATATTTTGCCAAGCCAGTTGATATTGTTTGTAGTTCACAAGGTTCAGAACTGGATAAGGTTGCTGTCAGTAACATCATGGCACCTTCTAGTACTATGAAGATAGCCAAAAGAGATGAAGCTTTGAGGCGAGTGCCAGCTTGATTTCTCCTTGTTTAATCAGGCAATTCGGGTGTGTAGTACCTCCCAACAATAAGGTCTTACCATCCAATTCTGATGAGTAAACCATGTGCAATGGCAATAGCCAGTATTGTTTGAAGATCTATGGGACTCTCTCTTGTCAACAACTCCAAAAGAAGGAGCCTATTTCTGGCACTGCACTTTTCATTTGCCAGTTTATTAAGGCCATTCAACCCCTGTTATACAGTAAATATATTTAAACTCTTTTATAATCTATATGTAGATATTAGAGAAGCTTTTGTAGTAGGTTTCCACAAGACTCTTTCAAAAGATCTTCAGTGTTAGTTATTCTTCCTCGTACTACTCTATCTTTTGCCTTACCCTCCCATTTCCCATCTCATTAAACCCATTCTATCTATTATTCTCCTCTCCTGTTTATATCTTTATATTGCTACCTTCTACCTCCCCCCCATGAACCATACCCCATGACACCTTATTAGTTTCCTAATCTCTAAGGATTTTCAAATTGAAATACATCTATCTAACGATTGAAAGCTAGCAGGGCTGGAGAGATGGCTCAGCAATTAGGAACATTGGTTGTTCTTGCAGAAGACCCGGGTTCAAATTCCAACACCCACATGGCAGCTAACAACTGTCTGAAGCTCCAGTCCCAGGAGATCCAACAGCCTCTTCTGACCTCTGTGGGCATTGCATGACCCGGGTGCACTTACCTACATGCAGGCAATACACGCATATGCATAAAATAAAAATAATAAATAAAAGTTTTAAAATATTTAAAAAAGATTGAAAGCTAGCATATTCTTATGAGAGAGAAGATGTGACTGTCTTTCTGAGACAAAGACTTGTCAAAATGGCAAGTCATTATTGTTTGAGTGTCTATGGGATCTCATTGGTCAACAGCTCTAAAAGAAGGAGTCTATTCCTGGCATTAGGATTTTTATTTGCTATCCTGTGGTGTTTATTAGGGTCAGTGACCCAGTATTATACAGTAACTACATTTAAACTCTTTTTATATTGTATACGTAAAATTTGAAAGAAACTGCTATAGTAGGTTCCTATATTACTTTTTCAAAAAGCCTTTAGTGTTAATTATAACTCCTCTCCCTTCTTCTTCTGCCCTAAACATCTATCCCCCCACCCCATTAAAACTGTCCTATCCATTATACCCTTTTCCTGTATACATCATTGAAGTCTATCTCCCTTCCCATGAATGACCCCCAATACTCCATTATTAGTTTTCTGATCTCTAAGGATTTTCCAACTGAAATTTATCTATCTAAAGATTCAAAGCTAGCATCCACTTGTGGACAAGAAAGTGTGATGTTTGCCTTTCTGGGTCTGGGTTACTTCACTTCAGATTATTTCTAATTCCAACCATTTACATACAAATTTTGTGACTTGGTTTTTCTTAACATCTGGATAATAGTCCATTGTGTCAATGTGCCATATTTTCATTATTTATTCATCAGTTGATATGTTTCTAGGTTCTTTTCGTTTCCCAGCTGTTGTGAAAAGGGCAGCAAAGAACATGGATGGGCAAATATCTCTGTAGTAGGATACAGATTCCTTTGGGCATATGCCCATGAGTGATGTGGCTGAATCATGTGGGAGATCTGTTTCTAGCTTTTGAGGTGCTTCCGCACTGATTTCGATGACTGCACCAGTGTTTGCACCCACCAGCAGTAGATAAGTGCTTCCTTTTCCCTGCATCCTCACCAGCATTTGTCAATGTTCTTTTCATCTTAGGCTTTCTGACTGGGGTAAGATGAAATCTCAAAATAGTTTTAATTTGCATTTCTCTGATGGCTAAAGATGTTGAACATTTAAAAAAATATTTCTCAGCCTTTTGTATTTCTCAGCCATTTGCCCCAATTTGTAACTGGGTTGTTTGGTTTTTGATGTTTAGTTTTTTGAATTCTTTGTGTATTCTAAGTACTAACCCTCTCTCAAATGTATAGCTGCTAAAGATTTTTTCCCATTCTATAGGTTTTCCTCTCCTCTTGAATGATGGTGTCCTTTGCTGTACAGAAGCTTTCTAGTTTCATGAGGTCCCATTTATCAACTGTTGATCTTAAGGCTTGTGCAATTGTTTAGGAAGTCCTTTCATGTGCCTACAAGGTCCACTGTATTCCCTGCTTGCTCCTGTATCAGATTCAAGTATCAGGTCTTAGGTTGAAGTCCTTGATCCATTTGGAGTTGAGATTTTGATCATTTGGAGTTGAGGTTTGTTCAGGGTGAGAGATAGGAATCTAGTTTCATTCTACATGTGGTTATCAGTTTGACTGGCACCATTGGTTGAACATGCTGTCTTTTCTCCAATGTGTGTTCTTGCCCCCTTTGTATAAAAAAAAAATCAGGTGACTGTAAGTGCATGGAGCTATATCTGGGGATCAGTTCTATTCCATTCATGAGTATGTCTGTTTTTATGCCAGCACCAGCTTATTTTTATTATGGTTGCTCTGTATATAATACGAAATCAAGGAGTAGTGCCGCCTCCAACATTTCTTTTATTGTTCAGGATTGTTTGAGCCATGCTGGGTTTTCTGTGTTTCCGTATGACATTTGAGGTTATTTTTTTCAATTTCTGTGAAGAATTTCATGGGAATTTCAATGGGGATCACATAGAATCTGTATACTGCTTTGGGGAGAATAGCCATTTTCATGATATTAATTATTATAGAAGTTTTTATTATAGAAGTCATTCACTTACTTGGTTAGATTAATTCCAAGAAATGTCATGTTTTTCGAGGTTATTGTGAATGGAATGATTTCTTTCTCAGCATGTTTGTTGCTGATATATAGAAAGGAATTGATTTTTGAGTGCTAATACATGCTGCTACTTTGATGAATGTGTTTACCAACTCTAGGAGTTTTCTGGTGAAGTCTTGTGGGTGCTTCATGTACAGAATAATATCATCTGCAAATGAGGGTACTTTGACTTCTTTCTTACAATGCACATCCCCATTTATCTCCTTCACTTGTCTTATGGCTCTAGATAAAACTTCAAACACTGTATTGAACAGGAATGGAGAGAATGCACATCCTTGCCTATTCCTGATCTTAATGGGAATGTTTGATTTTTTTTTCTTCATTTAGTATACTGTTGGCATGGACCTTTCTGGTGTTAAGATCTATCCCATGTGTCCCTAGATTCTCCATGACTTTTGCCATGAATGGATATTGGATTTATTCAAAGACTTTTTTGCATCTATGTATGATTATGTATCTTTTGTTCTAATGTATGTAATGGATTACATTTATTGATTTACATATAGTGAATCATCCCTGAATCTCTGGGATGAAACCAAGTTGGTCATGGCGGATGATCTTTTGATGAGTTCTTGCATTCAGTTAGTACTTTATTAAGAGTTTTTAGCCTCTGGTCATCAGAGAGATTAGCCTATAATTTCTTTTTGTTGTTATTATTGAGTCTTCATCCAGCTTTGATATCAGTGTAATGCTAACTTTATATAAGAAAATGGGAATTTTCCCCCATTTTCTATTTTATGGAATAATTTGAGAAGTATTGGTATTAGTTTTTTGATGTTTTGGTAGAATTCTGTGCCAAATCCATCTAGTCCTGGGCTCCTTTTAGTTCATCTATCTCATTGGATTTTAAGGGTCTGTTTAAATTGTTTTCATCATTTTGACTTAACTTTGTTAGAATGTGCATATCTAGAAATTATTCATTTCTTTCAGCCTTCTCAGTTTAGTGGAATACTTATTTTTAAAGTCTGTGCTTAAGGTTTTCTGAATTTGCTCAAGGTCTGTTATAATGTTTCCCTTTTCATCTCTGAGTTTATTGATTTTCATCCTCTCTCTCTTCTTTTGGTTAATTTGGCTAAAGTTTTGTCATTATTGTTAATCTTTCAAAGAATCAACATCCTTTCATTGATTCTATTGTTTTCTTCATTTTATTTCTTTAACTTTTGGTCTTGATTTTATTCATTTCCCCCTCCTACTCTTTTTTTTTTGAGACAGTCTCCTTGTATCCCCAGCTGGCCTGGAACTCACTGTGTAGACCAGGCTGGCCTCGAACTCACAGAGATCCTCCTGCCTCTGCCTCCAAAGTGCAGGGATTAAAGGCATGTGCCACCATAACCAGCTTCCATCTAATACTTTTTAGGTATTGATTGTTCTTGGTTTTCCAAGGCCTCCACTGAAGTCACTCACTATTAGTATATTGGTCTCAAAGTGTGGTTTTAGATCTAAAAGAGTTTCTTTTATGAAATTAGATGTTCCTGTGCACCCAACATATTTGTGCATATTTGTTTCAGATTATAATATCATCTTGGTAGATTTTTTCTTTAATGAGGGTTTAAGTGACCTTTCCTGCTTGCTTCTTAGTTCCATTTGATTAAAGTACCTTTTTCCATTCTCTTACCCTAAGGTGATGTTGATCACTTACAGTTAGATACATTTCTTGGAGGCAAAAAAATCCATAGATGATATTTTCTAATCCAATCAGTTTGTCTCTATCATTTTATTGACAAATTGAGATCATTGATATTGAGAGTAATTATTGACCAATGTTTATTAGTTCTTGTTATGTTGTCATCATAGTGTTGTGTTTCTTAGATCTCTTCTGGCTAATTGTTCTGGTATTCTTTATTCTTTGTACTCTCTTGAGAGCGTTTCATCTTCTCTTCAGTCAATGTATTCCATCAAGTATTCTTTCTACATCTGGCTTCATGGACATAAATTCTTTAAATTTGTTTTCATCGTGGTAAATTTTTCTCTCCTTAATTACAACTGGTGGTTTGCTGGGTGTAGTAGTCTTGGTGGCATCTGTGTTCTTTCCTGGCTTGTGGACATCAGTCCAGGCTTCACAGTCTCCATTGAAAAGTCAGCTGTTACTCTGACACCGGGCAGCTTTGGTCTGTGACTTAATCTTTTTCTTGCAGCTTTCAATATATTTTCTTTGTTCTGTTCACTTGGTGTTTTGACTTTTGTATGAGATGAGGAGTTTCTTTCTGGTCCTGTCTACTTAGTGTTCTGTATGCCTCTTGTACCTTGATAAGTATCTCTTTCCTTAGATTTGGGAAGTTTTCTTCTATGATTTTGTTAAAAATATTTTCTGTGCCAGGCATGGTGGCGCACGCCTGTAGTCCCAGCACTTGGGAGGCAGAGGCAGGAGGATCTCTGTGAGTTCAAGGTCTACATAGTGAGTTCCAGGGCAGCTGGGGCTACAGGGAGACCCTGCTTCAGAAAGACAAAATATATATATATTTTTTTTTTCTGTGACTTAGACCTGGGTTTCTTCTTCTATGATTCATAGGTTTGGTCTTTTTATAGTGTCTCAGAGGTACTGTGTATTCCATTCTTGGGTTATTTTAGATTTGACATTTTCTTTGTCTAGATGATCCACTTCCTCAATCTTGTCTTCAAGATCTGACATTCTGTGTTCCACTTCATCCCACGCCTCTTCGATCCTTTCCTCTGAGCTTTTTGTTTGAGTTCCTGAGTTGTTCACTTCAAGTTCTATTTCTGTTTGGCTTTTCTTCAGAGATTCTATCTCCTTATGGAATTCTAATTTCATGTTTTGAATTGTTTTAGTTATTTCATTGAACTCTTTGTGTTTTCCTGGCCCTTTACTCATATCCTCTTTGAGTTCCTTAAAGGTATTTATAATTCCTATTTGAAATCATTGTCTTGTGAACCAACTAGATTATGATTCATAGGAAGCATTACAATGAGAGTACTAATTTCTGGAAGAGACATATTGTATTGATTGTTTATGTTGTCTGTGTTTTTGTGATGAGACCTAGACATCTGGATGTCTGTTGGTAGTGGTGTTTCTTGGTATTGGTAAGTTACATTGTCATTGTTGAGTGGAATTGCTGCTTCCCCAGTGTGTCATGTTGTGGTCCAGCTGAGTGGTTGCTTGGTGTTACATTTTGTGGCCAGTTTGTGTTGATGTGAGAATGGGATGTAGGAAATGATCTCAGTGCGGTAGAAATAGGTTCAACTTTAGAGCATGAGGTTCCAGGACACATTCCAGGTGGTTGTGGAGTGGCAGGGTGGGCTGGGTGGCTGCTAGGTGAGCAGGTTGGCAGGCAGGTCTGTGTTGATTCATGACTGAAGGGGTGGGAGTGATCACAGTTAGATGGTAACCAAGAAAGCATGCTAATGTAACTCTTGACTACGCCTGTCTGGAATAATGTACTGGCTACACAACCCAGCTGTGCCTGGGAGTATGTGGATGGCTGCAAGGGCAGATGAGGTTTTCCAGAATTGATTTGACCAAACTGGGCCAGTGCCAAGGTTCCATGATCCCAGCTACACCTGGAGAAGTGGAATGACAGAAAGGAAACACTGAGTCTGATGTTCTCAAATGTCTGGGGGCGTTCTCAGGTCTACGGGGTGCAGGAAGCTGCCAGACCTATGCAGCTTGGGCCCTGTGAGCATGTGCAGGGAAGGCTGGGACTGGGAAACTCATGGGTATGAAAGAACTTGCAAGTTTGATGGACTCACAGGCATGGCAGGTGCATGCAGCTGTGCCACCAGAGCAGGCAGTGGAAAGCTGGGAATATGAACTCACTGGGTTGGAGGAACTCACAGGTCTGGGATATACACACAGCTGCTCCACTCAAGCAGCCTGAGAGTTGAGATGGCAGGTGTGAAAGGCTGGAGTTAGGGAGCTCACCTGGCTGGGGGACCTCACAGGGCTAGAATGTGTATTCTTCTATGTTTTGGAAGAAAAGCTTATAGATGTCTGTTGGGTTCATTTGATGTAAAGTATTTAATTCTGATGTTTCTCTATTTTTCATCCAGATGACCTGTCTGTAGGACAAAGTGGGTCACTGAAATCACCTACTATTACTGAGGTGGATTAATCTGTCTTGAGTTCCAGAGATACTCTTTTTATGAAATTGAGTGAGCCATAGTTTTGGAACATATATGTTAAGGATTGTAATGTCTTCTTCATTCACAATTCCCTGGATCAGAATGAAATGTCCTTTATCTTTTCTGATTAATTTTAGTTTGAAGTCTATTTTTTCAGATATTATGATGACAGTACTTGCTTGTTTCTTGATACCAGTTACTTGGAATACTTTTATCAATCTGTATTAGTCAGGGTTCTCCAAAGAAACAGAACCAGTAGAATGAATATATGTGTATAAAGATTTATCAGCTTAGCTCACAGGATAGAGTCCGAGTAGTCCAACAATGGCTGCACCACACTGGAGAGGCTGAGAATCCATAGTCACTCAGTCCACAAGGCTGGATGTCTCAGTAGTCCCAATCTGGCGCTGAAGGTCTGACGAATTCCAAAAGATCAGCTAGTCTTCAGTCTACTGCAGCAAGACGAACTCACCAGCGAGAGAGAAGGCAAGCAACAAGAAGCCAAGTGCTCCCCTCTGCCATGGCCTTTTATACAGGCTGCCATTAGAAAGTAACACCCACATTTACTGTGTGTCTTCCAGCTTCAGATGATCCAATTAAGAAGGTCTCTCTCATTTCATTTAATCCTAGATCCAGTCAAGTTGACACCCAAGATTAACCATCACACCATCCTTTCAGTGTAACCTAGTTTCTATCCTTGAAGGCAAGATGAGTTCCTTGTAGGCAACAAAAAGATGTATTTTATTTCTTTCTTTCCTTCTTCCCTTCCTTCCTTCTTTCTTTCTTCCTTTCTTCCTTCATTTTTTTTGTTGAGACAGAGTCTCCCTGTAGCCCTAGCTGTCCCAGAACTCACTATGTAGACCAGGCTGGCCTCAATCTCCTAGAGATAGGCCTGCCTCTGCCTCCCAAGTGCTGGGATTTTATTTCTTAATCTAGTCAACTAATCAGTGTCTCAACTAGGGAGTGAGGCCATTTAATGTTATGATTGAAAGATGTATGTTGATTATTGTCACTTTGTTTCTGTTTGTGGTCTTAGTCCTATTTTGTGTTTCGATAATCATAGTTTCCTTCGTTATCTTTCTACAGCTTCTTTGATGTGTTTACCCCCCTCTTCTGTTCATAGTATTGCTTCCACTACCCTTTGTAGGGCTGCTTTGCTGAGCTTGAATTCTTTCAGCCTATTTATATCATAGAAAGTTTTTCTTTCTCCCCCAACTATAGCAAATAGGAGTCTGGTTTGGCATCTGTGGTCTTTAGAATTTGGAGTACCTTGCTCCAGGCTCTTCTGGTTTTTAAAGTTTCCATTGAGAAATCAGCTCATATATCTGTACA
Organism: Nannospalax galili; assembly: GCF_000622305.1. NCBI lineage: Eukaryota > Metazoa > Chordata > Mammalia > Rodentia > Spalacidae > Nannospalax > Nannospalax galili. The sequence continues at coordinate 1,059,651 of NW_008348793.1, forward strand.
GCTAGGTCTTTCCTTAATTTAGCCAAGTTTTCTTCTGTTGAAGCTCTGATTTACGCCCTGAAAGTCTTCCCTTTTTTCTAGGCCTATACTGCACAGATGTGTGGTCTTTTCATTGCGCCCCAAAGTTCTTTCATATTCTTTTCCTGTGCTTTTGAATTTTTTCATATTCATTGCTTGAGTGGTCCAATTCTTCTCCTTTGTCTTCAAATCTCGTCATCTGTCTTTTACTTGATCTATTCTGTTGGTAAAGTTTTCTGCTGAGTTTTCTAATTGGGTTATTTAGTTTTTCAGTTCCCTCCTTAATTCAGCTTGAGTTTTATTCAGTATTTCTAGCTCTTTCCTGAATTTACTTTTTAGATCTTGAACTGCCTTTGTTATTTCATTCAGCCACATATATTTGTGTTTTCTCGAGCTGATTCCTATTCTCTTTGAATTCATTAACATGGTTGTTCATGTCTTCTTTAAATGTCTTGAATTCTTTGACCATGTTTATGATTGTTCTTTTAAGTTCTGTGTCCTAGGGTTCCTTTGAGTAGTTTTCATTGTAGAACATTTCTATAGGACTAGTGGATTTTGGTGGGGACCTATTGTCTTGGCTTTTCATATTATTTGTGTTTTTGTGATGTGACCTGGACCTGTGAACTTTGGTTGTGGGTGATATGAAGACCTATCCTTCCTTTGTTGAGTGGTAGTTTGTTTTTGTTTTTGCTGTTGTCCTAGATTGGCTTGTTTCAGACCAGGTAGGTATGAAGAGTTCATTGCCGAAGCCTTCAGATTCTCAGCACTGATTTTTGATTGAAGGGATGGGGTGATTCTATGCTGGTCCTGTGAGTAAGTTGGGCAATTATTACTAGGCCTATGAGTTTGGAGAGGGTGGTGGGGTGGGCGGGGTTCTGGCTACTTACCAGGCTAGTCAAAATCATGAGTGGGCATGACCCAAGCTATTCAAAATAGGGAGTGTGGAGATTGAGTTTGCATTTCTATAATTCAGTAAAGTTTCAGAAGGAATCAGAGCAAATCTGTGTTCAAAATCTGACTCTGTTTGATTTGGGGCTTTGTTTTGTTTGCAATACTTGGGAACAAACCCAAGGCCTCGACCATGCTAGGCACACACCCTGCCACTGATCCTGCATCATAGCAAATTGGTTAACTTCATTTAGCTGAGTCTATTCATCTATAAAATGAGACTAGAGACCATATTTACACAATAATTGTTTGATGAATAAATAAAATTGTAATAATAGCATCACCTGGAAAATAGTAAATTTTGGGTAGATAATAGCTGATAATATTATTAAAATTAGTGTTGTTAAAATGTAAAACCAAAATAAGAAATCTAAAGCTAAGATAAAGGGAGAAGAAAAGAACTCTGGCCTTTCCCCCACTCTTCAACTAGATTTTGTAACAAACTGGGCAACTTGATTGACATGTAAGAAGGAAGTAAGAGGGGTGTTTGGGGTATGGTTTAATGAAGTTTCAAACTCAATGGCAGATAGACCCAGTAGACCCAGGGGCCAAGTAAAAACCAGCCTCTCTGATCTCAAATGATTGCTGTTTAAGAGTAGACATCACAGTCATATGCCAATGGAGAATAATGATCTACAACATAAGCATCACATGAAATTTTGTTACACACTGCAAATGACATTGCAGGCAGCAGGGACCGATATACAATGTAGTTCCATCAGAGTACATCTTAGTGACATCATAGCCTCTTCATTCATGCAAGTACAGTCTCTAATTTTCTTTTTTTATGCTTTAAAATGCTTTAATACTAGGTTATAGCAATGGTTACAAAATTCAAGAGTTATTAAAACTCACATAAATCTTTTTGTCTCTCTTTATTTCTTTTTTTCTTTCTTTCTGCCTTCCTTCCTTTCTTTTTTATGGGGCTTTTGGCTACTCTAACATTTCCCCCTCTAAAGAGGTAACCCTAAAATCATTTAAAAATTAGATAGATAAAAGCTCTCAAATACTTTTGACATTTTTGGCCTTTGGAACAGAGTATGTTGCTAAGGGGCCCAAGGACATTGTGAATTTTAGCCAAGAGTCTGGCTACTTTTCTTTGGGGTCTTTTTACCTTAACTGCCTAGCCAATTACAGTCCATAATTTTCACAAGGAAATGGCCTAACATGTTTCTCAGAATATTCCCTGTTTTATATAGTTCATTGCTATATTTTTAAAATTGTTTATTTCTAATATTTTAAGGTACCTAGTCTGCATGAATAATGAACAGAAAGAATGAAAGGAAGGTTAGATCATGCCTCTAAAGCTCTATGGGTTATAGTGCTACAAACTATTTCATTCCCCATTCCCTTCCCACACCTCACAGATAACATACTCTTTGAAGGATAAACTTTATCATTGGCAGATGTATTAGTTACTTTTCTGTTGTTGTGATAGAAACATTATGACCAAGGGAACTTATAAGAGGAAGAGCTTATTTGGGCATATGGTTCCAGGGGAATCACAGTCCATCATTGTAGGGAGGCATGGTGGCAGGAGGTGACCTGAGCAGGAGCAGAACCCAGAGCACTCGCTTCTTCAAGCAGGCATAGGAAGGAAGTGAGTGACTGGAGATCAGGCAAGGCTTAAGAACTCTTTAAGCCCGCCCCCAGTGACATGCTTCCTCCAGCATGACCACATCTTCTAAGACCTCCCAAAACACCACCAACTACTGGGGAAAAATGTCCAAATGCTTGGAGCCTATGGGGGGCAGTCTCATTCAAACAACCATAAGCAGGTTTCTAGTAGTTAACTTTTCCATCAGAAAAAAAATGTGATATTACAATTACTGGTGGCCTTTCATAAACTGAATTACTATATTATTTTTAAACATTAGTAAATAGCATTATTCTTAAATTGTTACTGCTGTTTCTACACAAGTGAATGCTATGCTGTCTTATGAGTAGCAGGTGCTTTGGCAATCAATGGACCCTGTGTCCATTTCTACACAACCATTTAATAGCTTAAACTTGCCATACTCATCCAGTTTGCATAATCCACTGAGTTTCATCTAGAGATCACAGTGTTACTTCATAGTGATATTTCACAGAGGTGTTTTGCTACCTTTAGGCACAACAGAGCCTAATGACAGTGGGAATTATTATTCTGTTTCTTGCCACTGTAAGGAGAAATTCATCATTGGCTCATTACAATTACAGAGCTAAAAGCTTACGTGCTGAGCAATCACAATCCACAAAGAAATGGAGCCAGCAAAAAACAAGTTGTGATAGACCTTGAAGCACATACCAACATTAAGACAGAAAAAGAAATCTCCCCTGATTTTATTTGGGGCTCTGAATCCAGTAAATAGTTCATACATAATTGAAATCCTATCTATTTGGAAAAAGAAGTAAATGTTATTTATTTTTCAAATTAGAAGGTAAAAGAATTAAACCAAATTGAAGTGTTGCTAAGGCTTTGAGACATAAAACAAGTTAAGTATCACTACTAAGAACTGAATTTTATGTTAATACTTCTTTATTTTCTACTTAGGCATTGAACTTTTTCAGACTGAACTCAAAATGTGAAGAATTAAGCCATTGGATTTTACCTGCTTCATCAATATTTTTTGAGAGGAAAAAAATCAGACTGCATCCTCCTGTCCATCCAAATCTTACTAATTAAAGTTCCTTTTTGTTTTCTAAATGTCCTTCTCTAAATGACTTCAGCCCACAATGTTGATTAAAACAATCATCTTTATTTTTAAAAAAGATTTTACTTACTATTTTTATTTTATGTGTATGAGTGTGTTGCCTGCATATATGTAAGTAACCCTCTGTAATGCAATACCCACAGGGGTCAGAAGAGGATTTCAGATCTCCTGGAACTGGAGTTATAGATGTTAACTACCATGTGGGTGCTGGGAATTGAACCCAGGTCCTCTGTAAGAGCAGCCAGTGCTCTTAACCCCTGAGCCATCTCTTCAGCTCCAATCATGCTTGTAGGGAAGCTGCGGTCAAAATGGGGCCGACCGCCTCCGTGTGGGGAGGAGCTAAGCAATTGGATCAGGGACAAAAAATAAAAGTATAGGTAATTGGAGACTAACCAGGAGGAAAATGCGTGAACACCTCTTGATCACCATAGTAGTACACTGAAAGGAGCCTGCGTGCTCTATGTGACCTTTCACAGGATTGGAGGATAGGTTCCCGCCTATGCTAATGATGGTGGTTTTTGCCTTTATAAGCTTTGTAACACTTACAATAAACGAGTTCCTGCATGACTAAACTCCCTGCTGCATCTGAGAGTCTGGGGGAGGCAGGTGAATGGGCAAGCAGCGCACTTACCCCTCCTTGGCCCCCATCACTGAGCTCCACATCCTGCCTCGCTGGTGGGGCAGAGACTCGGCATTCTGGTGCCCTGGGTGAGGAACCTTTTACGGAGAAGTTCTCAGCCAAGACCAATTGCTCTCGGGGTAAGTAAGACCCTTAGCATGGGTAACGCAACTTCAGCAAAAAGTGACCCGGCCTTAAAGGCTCTTTGATATATGCTCAAGAGCCAAGGCTTGGAGCTATCTGATCAGACTGCACTTCAGGTCTGGGAGACGGTGACGTTTTTGGCGCCCTGGGTGCCTGCGGCCAATCTCTTCTCCTGGGATACCTGAGAGAGGGTAGAGAGGCTGGCAAGAGAGAGGGAGAAGCACTTTGGGACAGAGCCCCTTCTGGGGCTCTACCCCACGATGTTGGCCCTTAAGGGCACCTTCAGTACGGGAGATTCCCCTACCTCAGCATTGCCAAGAGACAGTGGGGGAGGGGAGGCAAAGGGCTCAAAGGAGAGGGAAGAGGAGCAAGACTCTGGGGCGTGGGAGCAGTTTGATGCAGAGCGAAAGGAACAACGCAGCACTGAAGGCCCCATGGGAGTGCTAGCCATGGGTGTTAAAGCTAGATTGACTATGGAGGCCAAGGAGGAGACTAAAGAGGCAGATGGGGTCAGTGAGAGAAATCGCCCTGGAGAAAGGGAGGGGGGGAGCAGCCCCCAGCCTATCGGTTGGGCAGTTCACATTAACCCCTCTGCTGGGACCATGACCCCAGATCACAGCAGGATAGACGAGGGGGGTGGCAGGGGGCAGGCGGAGAGGCCCCCTCTCCCCCCCCCATCCAAGGGAGCCCACATACACTGACACTTTTCCAGTGAGAGTGTGGATGGAAACCACCCCTGCCTGTAAGGCGTTCCCAGTCAACTTGGTTCCGGGACCACAGAGGCCAGCCGACTGGTATCCATGGAAACCTAAGGATCTTAAGGAGTTAAGGGCCGTGGTCCTCAGTGATGACCCAACTCTCCTTGGGCCGAGGCTTTGTTGGAAAACATAGCCCACCAGCCATGCATCCCTAGAGATTGGATGGATATGGCTAAGGCAGTCCTCCCTAGCAATCAGTTCATCAAATGGCTAGCCTTGTATAAAGAGGAGTGTAGAACCATAGCAGAGAAAAATCATGGAGCAAACCTACAGATCCCCCTTTCCTATGGGCCACTGACAGGGACTGCTGATGCCTATTCCACTGGGGTACAACAGGCAGCTTTGCCTGCCCTGTACCGGGACCAGGTGAGGCAAGCAGGCCTTGCAGCCTGGAAGAAGCTCAATGAAGGGCCATGGGATATTCCTCTTGTGGGGCTGAGGCAAAAGGCAAGTGAGCCCCTTGCAGACTTTGTAGACAGAGTAGAGAAGAGCCTTGTCAGGAAATTGCCCCCCGGACCTCTGAGGGACGAGTTCACCAGATTAATGGTGTGGGAAGGTATGAATAGCAATCATCAGGCCACCTGCTCAGGCTTGAGGCAGGCCTCAGTCAGCCGCTGGATTGTAGCCTCCCAAGGTGTAGGAACTCATAGCCAACAGACACAGGCACTAACCACCACTCTGCAGGCCCAGACCGCCTCCCTGGCTGATGCCCTGACCCAGGTGCTCATGGCGCTGGAGGTGGGGGTAGAGATGCCCGAGCCAATAGAGAGGAGAAAAAAGGAGTGCTTTAAATGTGGCAAGACAGGACATTTTAAGAGGGACTGCCCAGAGGCAGAGCCCCTTGGACCCTTGGTGGAAGGGGGGGGCCTGAGAGCCCAACAAACCCACACCCCCCTGCCCCCATTGCAGTAAGGGGTTCCACTGGAAAAAGGATTGCAGGTCGAGGTTTGACTTAGCAGACAGACCTTTAAACTAGTTACGGGGCGGCCTCTAGCCCTGTTACCCAAAGGAGGAAAGATGGAATCACAGGCTCACTGGATGGTCCCAATACACCCAGGAATGAGGCCCAAAATGCATATTTTTATAGCAGGTAAAAGATTTTTTTGCTTAGTGGACACCAGGGTGGATCTTACGATCCTTCAAAAGGAGGAAGTACCCACGACATGGCCGCTACAGGCCGGCCCTAAAGTGTTGGGGGTAGGGCGACTTTCAAGGTCAGAGGAGGTAAAGGGATTGGTAAAGTGGAGAGACGCAGATGGGGCAGAAGGGGAGATACAGCCGCTAGTGGTCGAGGGCCTCCAATCCAATCTCATGGACCAGGATATCCTGAGCCAGATGGACTCTGTGCAAACTACAGAAAATAAGGCCTTTTATGATGATCTCTTAGAGCATGAGGAAGCCAATCACATGCCACAAAGGGTTGAAGGGGTTAAGGAGCAGGATTTTTTCCTATTTTCATAATTACAGGGGAGAGCTCAACAAGAT
>NW_008348793.1:1066639-1076923 GCF_000622305.1 Nannospalax galili
TGCAGTTGTGGATATTAAAGACTGTTTCTTCTCCATTCCCCTTAGCCCAAGAGACTGGGAAAAGTTTGCCTTTTCCATTCCCACCTTAAGACATCAGGCCACTGATAGGAGGTTTGAGTGGGCAGTGCTTCCCCAAGGAATGGCCAATAGCCCAGCCTTTTGCCAAAACTATTTGGCCTCTATTCTTCAGCCTTTAATGGTGGGCACTGAAACACTAATATGCTCATATATGGATGATCTTATAATTGGACATATAAAGGCAGTCAAATTACAGCCTTTCCTAAATACAGTGTTACAAAGGCTGAAAAACATGGCCTCCGGGTAGTGCCTGAAAAGATCCAATGTGTGCCTCCTTTTAAAATCCTAGGCACACAGTTACTCCTCACACAGGCCAGCCCCCTTAAACCCACCTTAGACATCCCCAAAGAGCCTACAGTCCTACAACTCCAACAGCTAATGGGAGAAATAAATTGGCTCAGGCCCTTGGTAAAGGTCTCCACACAAGCATTGAGCCCCCTCTATGGACTCCTCACAATGGGACCTCCCCAGACCAAGGTCATATTGGAGGACATACACTGGGAGGCAATTAGGGCCTTCCAGGAGGCCCTAGACGTGGGGGCTTCGGTCAGAAGATACTCCCTTAAGCTCCCCTTTTGTTTGTGGGTTATTATAGGAGACAGGCTGGCCATGGCCGTGTTAGTACAAGAACAGGAGCCAATGGAATGGGTACACGCTACACTCAGGGGTCAACCAAGGGTATACACAACTGGGGATCAACTAGCAGACATGATTATAAGGGGAAGGAGCCTGGCAGCTCGAAGGTTCAGGAGAGATCCTGATAAGATTGTTGTCCCCTACTGCTTAGCAGATTTCGATTGGCTTAGGCGCAGCAATTCAAGAGTGGCAATGGTTCTAGAAGGATATTTTGGAGACATCACTTGCCACTACGGGGCCTCTAAATGGGCCCCAGCCCTTCGATGGCTGCCCCTCAAGGCACCTTCTCTCTTCTCCAAGAATTTGATCCCCGATGGCTTACATGTATTTACTGATGGGGTCACCGGCTGCCCCTCAAGGCACCTTCTCTCTTCTCCAAGAGTTTGATCCCTGATGGCTTACATGTATTTACTGATGGGGGTCAGAGCGGGACCGTCTATGCAGCATTTGGCCCCAACCCAGGAGGAGGGCCCCAGAGGTGTGACTTCTGTGCTGCAAAGGGTTCAGCACAATTTAAAGAGATGCTGGAGGTTCTCATGGCTCTTCAAGACCTAAGCTTCCCCTTCAGCCTGTACACAGATAGCCTTTATGTGGCTAACCTCCTCCCAGGCTTACCACAGGCCCATATCAAATGAGACTCCAACCCAATTATCACACTCATGGTCTCGATCCAAGGGACCTTGGAGGGAAGAAGCTCCCCCATTTTCATTCAGCATATGCGGAGTCACACAGGGATACCTGTATTCATTACAGAGGGCAACAACCTGGCTGATTGGCTGGCCTCAAATGGGGCCCACATATATACGGCCCAGTAGGCAGCAAACCTTCATGACCTCATTCACATCAATTGGCGAGGCCTTCATGCATGGTTTCTTGCTGTCCCAATAAAGGATTTAAAAAGAATAGCACATACCTGTAAAGCTTGCCAACCCTATCTAAAGGTGACCCCCCTACGAGGCCCAGGAGTTAATCCAAGAGGCCTACAGCCTAGTAAGTTGTGGCAAACAGATGTCACACTATGCACCTTTTGGAAGGCTTAAGTACATTTTTGTGTCTAGAGACACTTTTTCTCATGCATGTTGGGCTACCGCCCATTCAGGAGAAAATTCCAAACATGCCCAATCACATTTTCTCCAATGCTTTGCTACCCTAGGCTTGCCCTCGCAAATAAAGACTGACAATGGCCCCTGTTTTGTCAGTGCCTCAATACAGACCTTCTTTAAAACTTGGGGCATCTCACATTCCACGGGAATACCTTAGAACCCACAGGGTCAAGATATAGTTGAGCAAAATCACCAAACACTCAAAACTCAACTATTAAAACAAAAAGGGGGAGTGAGCCCCCATCAGCAACTACGGATAGCCCTATTTACCGTAAACATTTTAAATCGCTCAAAAAATACCTTACAATCTAAATTCCAAGCTCACTGGGGACAAGAAAATACAAAACCCTTAGTAGAGGTGAGGTGGAAGGACCTGATTACGGGTCAGTGGAGAGGACCGGACCCACTGTTAATGATGGGAAGGGGATTCAGTTGTGTTTTCCCCATGGGAGAAGATAAGCCTATTTGGGTACCAGCCAGAAATGTCAAATATCTCCCCCTACAGGGTGATGGCTCCAACCAAGATGACTAACAGGGAAAAGAAAAGACTCTGGTGGAGCCAACACTTGGCCCTTAAGGCCCAGAAGAAACAAACAAAACATAGACAGACACCTCCTCATAATCGCCAAGGGAGACCTACCCTTGAGGAAGCCTTTCTCTTTCTGTCTCTTACAGATCAAAATGAGGAAACTCACCTTCATGCTCATCCTGTCACTCCTGACAATCAAGGAACCAATGCTAACAAGATCATCTGGACCTATAGAGACCCTGAATCCACATCAGCCCCAAAAGGTCACGTGGTTGGTGACCAATGCAGCTACCAGAGCGATTGCCAACAGCACTACCAAGGTGACACCACCGGACACATGGTAGCCTGACCTGGAGGTAGATCTTTGTGCCCTGGCTACCAGATCATGGAATGTTGGCGACCGGACTCAAGGGGGGGCCTGGCCTGAATGTGGCGACACAGGACATGGATGCACGTTACCATTAACAGGGTCCCCCAGGGAGCCGGGGTGCTCCCATGTGCTCAAGCGGAATGCATTATTACAGACAGAATTTTATTTGTGCCCAGGAAGTGGTAGAACTTCGCAACAGCTGCGCAACTGGGGGGGGGGCTGATTCTTACTATTGTTATAACTGGGGATGTGAAATCACAGGGGTGGGGTATTGGATTAAGGACCGGGGACTGATCACTGTCAAAAGGATACAGAGACCTAGACTTTCCGCAAATCCACTATATGAAAGATGTACAAACTTTCATTGCAACCCCCTCCGTGTAACCTTTATGGAGGAGGGATGGTGGGCGAGGGGCTGGGACTTGGGAAAGACTTGGGGATTGAGACTCTGTATCTGGACATGACCCTGGTCTCCTCTTTATGGTTAGAAAGTGGGTTGAACCCCTCGCAAGGCCAATCACACCCAGACCAGGGGCTGGGATGGCCAAGCCATGAGCCTCTCCCGCACAGGACTTACGCTTCCCCCGCAAAACCTTCATTCAAAACCCAGAGCGAGACCCAATGGTTTTAAAGATCTGACCCCAAAGGGAGGGTCAGAGATCCTAATGGCTATCCAGCTTGCATACAGAGTTCTCAACTTGACCCATCCGGACCTTATCTCCTCATGCTGGTTGTGCCTAGAGGCCGGTGTACAGTTGATCGAGGCAATAGGTGTAATAGGAAGGTTTAATTACACCTCTGATGATCAAGGTGGGGGGAGTTGTCCACCAAGATGAGTGGGCTCTCCATACCTGTGACAGATTACAATCTGACCTGTGTCACTACCCTAGATTATTCCTCCCCCTGGGAGGGCTGCTTTAACATAACAGAGGCGGCGGCAAATAACAGTAGTCAATGGGTAGTTCCTGCTGACCCAGCGATTTACTGGTTGTGTCAAAAGGGCTAACAGGGCTAACACCCTGTCTCTCATTGACAGTCCTCACACATACTGATGGGGACACATGTGCCTTGGTAGTGCCTTTCCCCCATGTGCTATATCATTCCTGGGTGAAAATGGAGGCATGACAATTGTTGGGAGCTATTAGTCTATTGTGTACATTGAGCTGTGGCAGCCTTGTTTACTGAGTTTGTGTTATGCACACCAGTACCTAATCTGCCTAATCAGGAGGAATGTGTTTACCTAATCTGCCTAATCAGGAGGAATGTGTTTATATGGAGAGCCTCACAATACCTGACCTGGAGGCAATAGTGGTAAACAAAAAGATCAAAGAAGCCCTTGAAGTATCTGACCGCTCCTTGACCCTCAGATACAGGTGGGGAAAACAGCTGTTGATACGAATAGAGTCTTCTATATAAAAAGGCAGAGCTGAAATAAACTGGGGCTGCAGTCACTACTGTCAGCCCTCCTAAGCATCTTTTCTGTCTCTTGTTTTTTCTTTCAATCCTCACTCCCCCTTTCAGGTACTCTCCGTCTTGGCCGGCTGGCACTGGCAGACAATCACTTAGGTTTAAGAGGGAGTTAGTCACCACCTTAACAATCTCAATGCTCATGGGACTAGGAACGGGAGGGGTGGCCCTAGGGGCCACCTTTCTGGCCCTTTCCCAACAGGGCCCCTGAAGGATTCAGGCAGACATGGATGCAGGCTTAGATAAACTGGAAACGGTGGTAAGGTTCCTCCAACAATCCGTTTCATCGCTGGCACAAGTTACATTACAAAATAGAAGGGGGTTAGACCTTCTCTTTATGCAACAAGGAGGGTTGTGCCTAGCACTGGGAGAGGAGTGCTGCTTCTATGTTGACCATTCGGGGGTAATCACAAAAAACTTAGATGAAGTCAGAAAAGAGATTAATAATCGGCATGTCCAGGGGGACCAATCCCTGTTTGAACAATGGTTTAATGCCTCTCCCTGATTAACAACACTAATCTCAACACTGTTGGGACCCTTTGTGATCCTCACCCTTGTTTGCACCTTTGGACCGTGTATCTATGCCTGAGTCATAAAAATGATTCAAGGACAAATAGCACAGGTGCAAGCAATGGCAATACGTATCCATTACAACTGGCTCCCTACCTCCCCCATAAAGGAGACATACACTTAAACCAAGGTTGTCACTGGTTCACCTAACCCTAAGTCTGACCGGTTACTAGGAGAGAGATGCCTCCCTGGTTAATAAAACAAAAAGGGGGAGAGATGTAGGGAAGTTGCGTTCAAAATGGCACCGACTGCCTCAGTGGGAGGAGGAGCTAAGCAATTGGACCAGGACAAAAAATGAAAGAAAAGTGTAGGTAATTGGAGACTAACCAGGAGGAAAACGTATGAACACCTCGTGATCACCATAGTAGTACATTGAAAGGAGCCTGCGTGCTCTATGTGACCTTTCACCGGATTGGAGGATAAGTTCCCGCCTATGCTATTGATGGTGGTTTTTGCCTTTATAAGCTTTGTAACACTTAAAATAAACGAGTTCCTGCATGACTAAACTCCCTGCTGCATCTGAGAGTCTTGGGGAGGCGGGTGAACGGGTGAGCAGCACACTTGCCCCTCCTCGGCCCCCATTGCTGAGCTCCACGTCCTGCCTCGCTGGCAGGGTGGAGGCTCGGCACATGCTCATTTGTAAAAGAACCAATCTGCTATTTAGAATTCTATACCATTCGGCTGTGATTCCATTACTCTCATCTCTGACCCAAGAATTGCTGTAGAGTTTAGGTTGGAATTAATTGATTATGGCCCCCAAACACTTCTCAGAAACTCTTTAATATGTAATACCTTGAAACATTAGCCCCAAAGCTTAGCTCAGGGTTCTGAAGAGTAACACCAGGCTGTACTAGACAGCAGGTATTAAGAGGAAAAGCTATTTAATGCCTGACTGTCCAAGTCAGTCAGCTGAAGTGAAGAACCCCAAACAGGCGTGGAAGTCCTTTTTGTCAGTAGACATCTAGTTAAACTAAGCTTTATGTGAAACAGATGTTCAAAACTGAATCTTTCTTTCCTGTATTCTTCACCATAGGTGCCTCTTGTCCAGTCCTTCCTTTCCTAGAACTGGTGTTTTCAGATATCTATACCCAAAAGGGCATCTTAGTAGTACAAATTCTATCCTCCAGATGTCCTCACCACACTTTATTGTGGACTAGATCAAGCTCTGGATGTTTTCAAGTAGTATCAGTTGTTCTAGATTAGAACATTCCTCAGGACCTCTCGCTTGTCTTGGAAAGTCTTAAGTGTAGTTTAATATAACTATCCTTTTGTTTGTCTCCCAAAGGAATGAAAGAGGAGGTTACATTCTAGACCAGGGAAGAGGTGAAGCACAGAACATGTTCAGACAGGTGCCTTTGAAAAGTGACTTATGGGGCAGCACACAGGCTTCTGGGTGTGTGGCCAGCTGCTAACAGCTTTTGGAGAGCTTGATAAAGATCAACTTGACCAAGCCCTTTGGGAGAAAAAAGGGAAGTTAACCACTTTTGATTTTCTGTGGGGCCCTGCAAACATCTTCATTCCCTGCCATTCCTGTTAGATTTGCCAGTCTCTCCCTGCCCCAGGCAATGGCTTCTGCCTTGTCCCACACTCTTTGCGTGGTATTTCTTCTGAACAATGCACTTAGCCTCATGTTGTTCCTCCACAGGTTTCTCTTTTCCTCCTCGGTGCACATGTGCAATCATTAATAAAACTCCTCTTGGTAAATCTGTTACTTGTATGATGGGCATGTCAGCTCTGAAACTTTAACAGTGAAATAAAAGGAAAGAAATCAGGAGAAAAGATGGATGAAAGAATGACTGGGACTCCTTCTCGCCTGTCCCTGTGGCATAAAGAGAAGACAGAAAACAGCTCCCCACCTGACAGAAGCCCACTAACCTTTTGCAGGTTTTCTCAAGTTTCCTGACACACTGGAGCCTTACCTGTCTCTGTAAAGTCACTAGGATATTACAAGAATAGTATGTCCTTTATTTACACACTACTTTGCTAATATTGCCATTATTTTAAAAATATTTTTATTGATTCTTTAATGTATTTGAATTATTTTCAGACTCCCTCCCTCATCTCTACCCCCTTGACCCCATGTCCTCTATTATTATCTTTTTAATTTCCTTTGGTTTTTTTCTTTATTTGTTGGTTGGTTTTTGTTTGTTCATTTGGTTGGTTGGTTGGTTGGTTGGCTTATTAGACAGAGTTTCACTATGCTCCCATGGCTGGTTTGGAACTCATTGTGTCACTGTGTAGACCAGACTGGCCTCAAACTCAAGAGATCTGCCTGCCTCTGCCTCCCAAGTGCTGGAATCATAAAGGCATGCAGCAACACGCCCCACCAAACATGATTGTTTTATGCAACTATTCAGAGTAATGTCACAATAGACAATAACAGCCTATTCATTAAAAAACAGAATGTGCTAAATCATTATAATGAAAGATTATACAAACTATGTACTGGGTTAATTATGTGTGCCACCACACTCAACTGTTATTTTTAAGATCTATCAAGTCTAATTTGTGTTCCCCAAATGATCTTGGGTGTGGGTCCATCCCGTGGATTCTAGTCAACCTACCTGGCACCACACACTTAAAGAAAACTGACTCTCCCTTTCCCTGTAGCTAACAATTGCCAATAATAGTTCCTCAGCTAATGTTGGGACTTCTTATCCACCTCTCCCACCCCATGCCGGGATCTTGTCTGGCTTGAGCTCATATAGGTCTTGTGCATGCTGTCACAACTGCTGTGAGTTCATATGTGGACCTTCCCTGTTGTCTGGAAAATACTGTTTCTTTGTGTTTGTCCACAACCTCTAGCTCTTACAGTATTTCTTCCCCCTCTTTAGCAGTGATCCCTGAACCTTGGGAAGACAGGGTGTGTTATAGGTGTCCCCTTTAGGGCTGAGCCTTAGCAGCCTCTTATTCACTGCATGCTGAACAGTCATGGGTCTCTATGTTAATTTCCATCTGTTTCAAGAAGAAGCTTCTCTGCTGAGAGTTGAGAGATGCATTAATCTATGAGTATAACAATAAGTCATTCAGAGTCAGTTTAATGCTATGTCCATTGGCAGGATAATAGAAGTAGGTTCTTCCCTACAGCCTGTGACCTCTCTAGCCACAGGTTCTTGGCCCTGATAACAGTGGCAGTTATGTACTCCATCTTGTGAAGTTAACCTTAAATCTACTCAGGAAGTGGTTAGTTACTTCCTTACCATTGATATCACTATTGCACCGGTGGGATATCTTCCAGGCCAGTTGGGATTGTAGCTCCCAAGTTTCACATCTGGGCAAGGTTGACAATTACTTGTCTCTTCCAGTAGCATGCATATAGCACTTTTCAGCACTGTGAAAGCTAGCCAATAGAGATAAAGCTTTGAGGTCAGTACCAGCTTCATTTCTCCTTGTTTGTTCTATGTCTCATATATAGTACCTTCAGCAATAGGCTCTTACTGTCAAGCTCTGCTGGGTAATGACAAACAACAGCAATAGTGTAATTTGAGGGTCTTTGGGACCCACCCATGTCAACAGCTCCATGAAAGGGAGTCCATTCCTGACAATGGGCTTTTTATTTGCTATCTTATGGTATCTGTTGCTAATGTTGATCATAATAAAGAAAACTGATGAACTTGCATATATTCTTTGTTGTTACACTTTCTCTACTCCAGTCATAATAGTTTGACATCATTAAAATAAGTTAGTATAAAATAACATTAAAAGCTTAATGAAACTATTTCATCTTCTAGTTAGGTATTCAGGTTATAACTTGTCTACATAGTATAAATACTAGGGTTTCTATAAAATGAGTCAGTATAAAATTATAATGATAAAATTATAGTCACTTATAAAATTTATAAAATCAGTTGCACAAAAAACTTTGTCATAAAATATGAAAGGTATAAGATTTTTATCTCATTTTCCTAAACATGAACAAAGGCAACTGCATTTTTACCACAGTGGCATCCCAGTCACTCGGCCTGTTGAAGTTACGTCCAAAATGAATCCTCTTGTTTCTATCATAAAGGAGTGCTGTGGAATGGCAGTGTATTTCCTCAAATTACAAGATGAGTTTGTTGTTACAGAGATTTCAGTTGCTGTGTTAATGAGGTTTATTTTATGTGAAAATGAGGACAAAGGAATGATTTTTTAAAGGATTTCCCTAAACTGAGTTGCAAAAGATGTCACTTAACACATAGACCCACAACTTCTCAGCTTCAGATGTCCCTGTTTAAAGGGATTTCTATAAAGTAGAAAGAGATACACTCTGCACCAGGACAAGTGCTAATTGTGCATTCTAATACCACAGGGGAAAAGGTATTGAATGGATGGACACAAATGTAAAATAATTCAATTCAAATAGCCAAACAAGACTCATATCTTCAATAGTAAAGAAGAGTACCAAATAGAATAAGAAATTATTTATGTTTTTTAAATTTTTATTGAATTTTTGTGTATTTCATACAGAAAATCATCTTTATACTCCCTTCCCCTTTCCCCTTTGGCACCCTCCCAGAGCCCCCCCACCCACTGGAGTCCATACATTCTGTCATTTGTATTAAGGCCTATTATGTAAAGTTAGTGTCCCAAGATGTCCCTCAGTACAAGTTCTTTCACTGGGGTTTAGTCAGCCTATCTAGAATCTCTCCCTTCAAGAAGATCAGCTCTTCCTCACCCAGCAGTAATCAGCTGCCAATAATTCTTCAACTAAGATTGGAGTTTGTTGTTCATCTCCACAGTTCTGTGCTGGGTTTTTGTCTTTGCAATCTGACACCATTGCTGTAGGTTTGTATCAGAAAGGTCCCAGGTGCCTGTAGGACTACTTCTGAATGCTCATGCACCTCCTCCCTGGCTCTTACACTCTTTCCGCCCTCTCTTCCACAATGGTCCCTGAGCCCTGGGTAGGTGGACCTCAATATAGGCATCCTGTCCAAGGACCCACACTCTGCTGAATCTTATTCTCTGCATTTTGGCCATTTGTGGCCTTTTGTGTTCCTGGCCCTCTGTTGCATGAGGGAGCTTCATTGATGAGAATTGAAAGATGCATTAGTGTTCTTTTCATCCTTTGTTCTATGTTCCGTGAGCCACATTACTGAACATATTGACCAGTTCTAGGAGTTTTCTGGTGGAATTTTTGGGATCTTTTAGGTATAGAATCATATTGTCTGCAAAAGGGGATAATTTGACCTCTTCTTTTCCGATTAGTACTCCTTTAATTTCCTTCTCTTGTCTTATTGCTCTAGCAAAAGTTTCAAGAACCATATTAAAAAAGAGTGGAGATAGTGGATAGCCTTGTCTGACTTTAATGGGAATGCTTCCAGTTTTCCCATTTAGAATGATGTTGGCCATGGGTTTGTTGTATATAGCTTTAATTATATTGAGGTATGTTCCCTCCAGTCCAATTCCCTCTAGAACTTTAAACATAAAAGCATGTTGAATTTTGTCAAAGGCCTTCTCTGCATCTATTGAAATGACCATGTGGTTCTTGTCGTTGAGCCAATTTATATGATTTATGATGTTTATTGACTTATGTATATTGAACCATCCCT
>NW_008348793.1:1077417-1081392 GCF_000622305.1 Nannospalax galili
TTCTAGGAGTTTTCTGGTGGAATTTTTGGGATCTTTTAGGTATAGAATCATATTGTCTGCAAAAGGGGATAATTTGACCTCTTCTTTTCCGATTAGTACTCCTTTAATTTCCTTCTCTTGTCTTATTGCTCTAGCAAAAGTTTCAAGAACCATATTAAAAAAGAGTGGAGATAGTGGATAGCCTTGTCTGACTTTAATGGGAATGCTTCCAGTTTTCCCATTTAGAATGATGTTGGCCATGGGTTTGTTGTATATAGCTTTAATTATATTGAGGTATGTTCCCTCCAGTCCAGTTCCTTTTAGAACTTTTTTCATGAATGCATACTGACTTTTCTCAAAAGCCATTTCTGCGTCTATTGAGATGATGATGTGGTCTTTGTCTTTGAGTCCATTTATATAAGAAATCATTTATGTTTTTAAAAGAAAAGTACTGTCCATAAATACATAAAAAATTAATTGAGAAATCACCAAGCACTATTTTGATCAGGGTTTTAAAAGTCTGTTCTCTGCTGTTTGGATAGTAACAGTGCCCCTCACTTGGGTAATACTGGTGATGACAAATGGACTTGACATATTCCATCTCATTTATAACCAGCAGCCTTAAAAAAGTAGACATCTAATGTGAGGATACTGGGGTTTAGTGGGGTTGGATGACATGCTATGCCTTCAGAGGTGAGACTAGGCCTCAACAGAGTACTCTCCTTCCCCACTGCTCAACACTTCCATGTTGTATGCAGAGACACAGGCAGGCAGGGGAGGTCACACAATTGTTGCCCTCTTCAAATAGGTGTCAAATAATGTGATCACATCACTGAAAACTAAATGAAATTTTAAAAAAAATGCAAGAGCACCAAAGTTCAGTAAACCTAAACCAAGGCCACGGGTTTCAGAATTAATCTCTGTCTGATGTCATTGATGACTTGTGAAACATAGTTGAACTTATGAGCTTCTTAAAAAAAACAGACATCTGGGAGGAAAAGCATGAAAAACATGATAATCCTCTGGGCTGCTGTCCTTATAAAATATAGCTGTCTTCCTCAGACAGCGACATTAGTCATGACCTATACATTCTTTTCAAAATACATCACTGTGCCCTTTTAAGTGTCAGAATGTGTTTCTCAGTGCAGAAATAGACAATGCTTGCTGTGCCAAATTAAGGGGTCCCTTTAGCTACATCTTCTACTGGCAGCATATTGATAAACACAGCTACAGACCATGAAGGAGATGCTGCATCCTCAACCCACAGGGTTCAGTGGGAAATTTCTTCTGAAGATGATGTTATATCAAAAAAAGTAACTTTCTAGTTACTCTGAGTTCTTCCTTAATTCCCTGTATGGACTGTTCCACAATTTGTTGCATTTCTCTAATTAGTATTTATTTCTCTCTTCTTTACTGAAATGTGAGACAAGCTAGTGTGGGGCTTTGTATGTGATTACTTTGTGTATATAGTCATTCAGAAGATAAAGTACACCATGTGTTTATACAGATACAAAAAAGGGGTTAAGGGAGGAATACAAAGTACTCTCTAGAGAAGCATATCTGGTAATGGGTTTAGAAAGAGTGATACAAACAGAAAATCACCACTTTCCAATCACCAGTTTAACAGAATTCAGGGAAAGCTCCTCAGTGGATTCCCAGTGAACAGAGTAGTCACTGTCAGAGTCAGCCATTCGAGTACTATAAAGTATGCAGAAAATCACTTCATTTGCAGTGAGGGAAACCTGGCAGGCACAAGTGTAACCAAATGCACAAATGAATAGTAATAGTGACTGAGCAGATTGCATCTTCTTCCAGCAGAGCTTTGTTCCTTAGGTCCGCCAGCAATGGAAAGTTCATGTCAGAGGCCACACTTGCTACTGGATTCGCCCTCCCTCTCCCATTTGCTTTTTTTCCCCCTATTCTTTCATGTTTTATTAATTCAGTGGGAGTGTGCATATGTTAACATGTGTGGGGCCACACACATATGTACAGGTGCACACATGTAGGCATATGTGTGTGGAAGCCAGAGGTTTGGCGTTGGAGGTCTTTCTCAAGGCTCCCCATCCTGTATGCTGAGGCAGGGTCTCTCACTTGAACCCAGAGCTCTCAGATTCCTCTAACTGTGCTCACCAACTTCCTGGGGGGAGCCCCTATCTCTGCTCTCCGGGGCTGGGATTGCAGGCTGACTGCAGGAGGCTACAGGTTTTTCTGGGTTCTGGGGATCCAAACTCTGGTTCTCTTGCTTGCACAACAAGCACTTTACACACCGAGGCATCTCCTCAGCATCCTTTCTTTTTCATCAGGCTGAGATTATTAGTCGCAAGACCCAGTAATTGGGTTCCATACAGAGAACACTGAAAATAATCGGAGTGAGGAAAACCAGAACAGGGAGGGAGAACAGCTGAATAAATCCAGAGGTGTTCAGTTGGAATTGGAGCTATCTGGTAAGGACATCGTTTTTAGGAAATGGTCAGCTCAAATGATCAGTGCATAGAGTGGTAGAAACAGAAGAAAACGTGTGTGGTTGTAGGTATAGCTGTGTATCCCTGAACACACTTGTACTTCCTAGCGCAGTCTCTGGGAGGTCTAAGAAGTAAAGAAATCCTTTTAGCAATGGGCATACCTTGTGCTCAGATTTAATTTAATCATTTAATTAATCATTCTGTGTTGGGACATGCTGTCCTGGCCTCCATCTGCACCTCCCCGACAGTGACCTTCTGGGTCTCGTGGTTCCTCACTCTCAGAATTGTTTACCAGCTCATTTTCCGGTACCAGGTCCTGAGAACACCATGACCTGGCACTGACCCCGCGGTCATGCGAAGGCTCTCCCGCCCCCGTTGGGTCAGCTGCCTTCTGGGCTAGGGTATAAAAGCAACCTGGGGCTGAGAAACAAAGGCTTCTTCTGCTACACTAAAAGTGTGATTGTCTCTTCAATCCTGACGTCCTCCGCTCAGAGATCAGCTTCGTGCCACGCAGGCGTGGCAATTGGAGGTCCCACCAAGATCTGAGGAAGAGAGGTAAGCGGACAGGGTCGTCCCAGGCTGGCGGGGACATATTGGGGTTACCATTGGTAATACTAGCAGTAAACAGGAATTGCAATATCAGGTTAAGAAACTGCTAGAACAAGGAACAACAGTAAAAACAAAGACAGTAGACACATTCATTAAAACAATAGCAGAGGCCAGTCCCTGGTTCCTAACTGGAGGGGGACTAAATATCCCTGACTGGGAACAAGTAAGATGGGATTGTCAAAAGAAGTTGCAAAAGGAAGGCAGTGATACCTTCCCAATAGCTACATTTTCTTTGTGGCGCCGGGTTAGAGACACTTTATTAACAGACAAAGTGAAAGTAAGACAAGAACTTGAGGCGGCGAATGAAGTTTTGCAAGGAATACAGGAGGTGGAAACCTGCCGCTCTTTGGGATCTGCTGATGATCTAGACCAGGAAAGAGGGGCATGTGGAGGTTCAGGAGTCTTAAGCTCTGCCACATCAAGACCACATAAACTGGGTCCCTATGACCCTGAATTTCCTGAAATTAGTGAGGAAAGCTCAGAGGAAGAGGAGGAGGAGATGCTTCGCAAGGAAATACAGGAACTAAAAATAAAATTAAAACATATCAGGTTAAAGGAAAAGACACATCATTCTCCTCCCTTGGCTCCACCCATGGAAGAGTGGTGGTGGAGGTCGCCAGACTATAAAAATGATGTAGAGCCAAGGGTCGGGCTGCGTATTGTAGCACCAGTAATAGAAGTTCCCGACCCTAACCAACAAGGTCAGGTACAACGACAACATCTTGCACTTCAGTTTAAAGACCTAAAAACCCTTAAAGAGGCTGTGGCGACCTACAGGGTCCAGGCTGCTTTTACTATGACCATGGTGGAGTCATATACTTCCCAAAATTTAACACCCAGTGATTGGCAGCAGCTATGCCGCGTGGTCCTGTTGGGAGGAGATTATCTCTTGTGGCGGGGAGAGTACCAAGAACAATGTCTACGA
>NW_008348793.1:1081732-1082975 GCF_000622305.1 Nannospalax galili
ACAAAACTCGAAGGGTCCTAGAATTTTAAATAATGGCGACCGTAATTGCTTTAACTGTGGACGCCCAGGCCACTTCTGCAGAGACTGTCCCCAGCACAAGAGAGAGGGAAGAGTACCTGGTATATGTCCAAGATGCCAAAAGGGGGCACATTGGGCTAACAATTGTCGCTCCAAGACTGATATAAATGGAATATCCCTGCCGCCCCTATCTAGTCAACAACAGGGAAATGGGCGGAGGGCCCTGCTCCAGGGCCCCAGAACCACAGTGTATGGAGCAATGGCACCAGGCTACCATGGAACTTTCCCGGGCAGTGGCCATATACAATTCCTTCCGCAGAGCAATCCTCTCGTGTTGCAGACCTCGTCCGAGTGACAGCAGGAAGCGCAGGATTGGACCTCTGTCCCTCTGCCCGAGTAATCTTAACTCCCCAAATGGGAGTTCAGGCTCTTACCACAAATGTGTATGGTCCCTTGTCACCGGGATCGGTGGGTTTAATTTTGGGAAGGGCATACAAATACATCCCAGAATAATTGATTCTGATTACGAAGGGGAAATTAAAATTATGACATCTGTCAGAGAAGGAGTTGTGGCAATTCCACAGGGGGAGCGCATTGCCCAATTAATCTTGATCCCCTATCTAAAGTCCAACAATGCAGTCAGCAGACAAATCCGCGGTGAATGGGGATTTGGTTCCTCGGGACCTGATGCATTCTGGGTTGCTCAGCTAACTGATTGGCCTATCTTAAAAATCAAAATAGAAGGAAAATTATTTGAAGGTATTTTAGATACAGGAGCAGATGTATCAGTCTTGTCTTTAAAATCCTGGCCTAAGACGTGGCCCTTGAGGATGGTAATGCTTGACTACAGGGCATAGGACAAGTGACCCCAAACAAGAATGCTAAAATACTGAAGTGGGAGGATGATGAAGGACATACAGGGTTTTTCCAGCCTTATGTTCTCACTGACTTGCCGGTTAATCTGTGGGGCCGGGATTTTTTAGCTGAGATTGGAGCAGTAATAACACACAACCCCCTTCTGTGGACTCAGAAAAGGCCATTAGAATGATGCAAACCAGGGGATGGCATCTGGGGCAGGGCTTGAGGATGCACATGCAAGGCAGGGTGACCCCCATAACCCCTAAGGATCAAATTATACGCCTCCCCGGAGATAGAACGGGCCTAGGTCACTGCTCCATCGCCCGCACCCATACCTATAAAATGGCACTCAGATAAACCTGTATGG
>NW_008348793.1:1084758-1085520 GCF_000622305.1 Nannospalax galili
GGGACATTAAAATATATGCATGTGTCTGTAGATACATATTCTAAAGTGGTCTTCGCATCCCTACATATGGGAGAGAAAGTCAAAAATGTTATAGCCCACTGTATATCGGCCTTTGCTTATATGGGAATACCAAATCAATTAAAAACAGATAATGGGCCTGCATATACCAGCTCAAAATTTCAACAATTTTGCAAGGAGCATGAAATTACCCATACAACAGGAATCCCTTACAATCCACAAGGTCAAGCTGTGGTTGAAAGAATGAACATGGTCTTAAAACAATATTTTACTAAAATAAAGAGGGGGGAATATCTTCCCTCTCTTAGTGCACAATTATCCTCAATCTTATTTACTTTAAATTTTCTCACTGTGGATACCAAAGGGTATTCAGCTATGGAAAGGCATTGGTCCAGGGCCAAGAACTCCCTGGGATGGGTAAGATGGAAAGATCCCTTATCCGGGCAGTGGAAAGAGCCGACACCCTTATTAGCCAGGGTGAGAGGGGCTGTTTGTGTTTATCCTCCAGGGGAGCGTAAACCCATTTGGGTTCCTGAAAGATATGGTCATCCAGTGGAGGTCAACCTTGATGAGACCAATGCTGATTCTACATGCGCCAGCAGCAATCATCTTGATGAATCCTGCCCTGAGTGAAGAAACGGTCTGGAGCCAGCCCCTTGCTGTTGGCCTTCGACCACTAACTTCGATCTTCCAGACGCTTTGATGTAGGGAGATTGTGTCACTACAACAGCGCTTCTGCAGGAG
>NW_008348793.1:1085869-1087954 GCF_000622305.1 Nannospalax galili
CCTAACAATGCCACTGGAGGGTTGGGGCGGGGGGCTTCCACAGGAGCCATTGGCCAAGGAAGCTCCCAAAGCCTCACAAAACATAAAGCTATTGCCACTGCTGCTGGCTGTATGTCATAATGAGGTGGTGAATCCCTATTGCTGAAGGCATGGTACACTTTGGATGTAGGACATACTGGTCTAGGTCTGAACTGGAAGATAGCTCCCTGATGATTAGTTTTCATAGTGCTAGAAGGTGCAATGAAGGCTGCTGCAGGAGAACAGTCTTCACCAGTTGTTGGGACATGCTGTCCTGGCCTCCATCTGCACCTCCCCCGCAGTCACCTGGGCCTTGTGGTTCCTCAGTCTCAGAATTGTTTACCAGCTCATTTTCCGGTATCAGGTCCTGAGAACACCATGACCTGGTACTGACCCCGTGGTCATGCGAAGGCTCCCCCGCCCCCGTTGGGTCAGCTGCCTTCTGGGCTAGGGTATAAAAGCAACCTGGGGTTGAGAAATAAAGGCTTCTTCTGCTACACTAAAAGTGTGATTGTCTCTTCAGTCCTGATGCTCTCCGCTCAGAAATCACGATGCCGCGCAGGCGTGGCAATTCTGCACTAGGAGAAACTAAGACTCCTGGAGAAATGACTTGTTCCAATGATTAAGCATGAGTGTCTTCTGGGAATAGAGAATAGTCAGAGGGCAAAAGACAATGGCGACAAGAACAGAACAGGATCCTGAATCGGTTTGAATGTGTTTCACTGGCCAACTGTGGAACAGTTGGATAACTCAGAAGACCAGACCTCTGTAGCTCTGTCAGAACTTCAGCTCACCAACCCAAACAGGTCTCAGCAGCTGGAAGAACTGAGAAACTGCTTGAGGAAGGTTGGAAACCAGAAGAGACGGCACCAACCATAGTAAGGAAAAAAATACTTGATAACAGTTACCCATGAGTTTAGAAGGATGTTAGTAGACAAGCAAGAAACACATTCTCCAAATGTGTTTGTTATCAAATGCCACAACCTTTAAAGAGTTCACATTACCAACCATTATCACGATAATTGACACAGACAATAATCTTTTTTTTTGTTGTTGTTCTTTTTGAGACAGAGTCTCCCTGTAGCCCCAGCTGGCCTGGAACTCACTACGTAGACCAGAGATCCACCTGCCTCTGTCTCCCAAGTGCTGGGACTAAAGGCATGCGCCACCATACCCGGTGACAATAATAATTTTAAAATGCTGAAACTAAGGGGTGAAAATTGAAGAGGAATAGGATATTTGCTGTTTCAGTTACTAATTGATGATAAGATGTTTTTACTTAATTTTAAAGTGGACAAAACTAGATGATACCATCTTAATCAAGTTTTATTCTTTTTTTTTTTTTTGGTCTTTTTGAGACAGGGTCTCCCTGTAGCCCCAGCTGGCCTGGAACTCACTACGTAGACCAGGCTGACCTTGAACTCACAGAGATCCACCTGCCTCTGCCTCCCAAGTGCTGGGATTAAAGGTGTGTGTCACCACTCCCAGCTTAATCAAGTTTTAAAAGTTAACATCACCAAATAAAGGACAGACTGATGGGGCTGAGTAAGTAGTTTCATTAGCAGGGTGTTTGCTTAGCATGAACAGAGTCCTGGGTTCAGTTCCCAACACTACATAAAACAGGGTGTGGTGCTACATGCTATCCTTACATCCTTGGCTGAACAACAGAGTTGAGACCAGTCTGGTATATATGAGACCCTGTCTGAAAAGAAAAAAAGATAACTTGCAATTCTTTGGCCTCCATTGTGGAGAGCCACAGCCTCCGCCGCCATTACAAGATGGCGCCGGTATCCGGACCTTCTTAACAGTAAACATCCTGCTGCGCCCATAAGGGGCGTGCACAAGAGCCTGCTCTCCCTCGCCTCCTCCCGTGGCGTGATCTCCAGCAACCAATCCGCTTCTTATACGTCATAGATGGGACCTTTAGACTATATAAGCAACCGCTCTCCCGCTTCTCGGCGTCTTCGGTCTTTAAGCTTCTAAGAGTGTAAGATGCGCATACAATAAACTGCTGCAGAAGGATCCTGACTTGTCCTCCCGCATCGTTCTTGCCGGCGAGATGGAAAG
>NW_008348793.1:1093460-1109526 GCF_000622305.1 Nannospalax galili
AAGAATAAGTTAGGTTTCTACATACTGATTTACGCAGATGTGTGAGATTCATTCTTTTAACAAATGTTTGTTGAGCACCAACTATGTTGACAATACCAGGTATACTGACTAGCTTCTAGGACACTGTGGGGAACAAAAAAAGTTCCTGGACTTATGTGGAGAGCCACAGCCTCCGCCGCCATTACAAGATGGCGCCGGTATCCGGACCTTCTTAACAGTAAACATCCTGCTGCGCCCATAAGGGGCGTGCACAAGAGCCTGCTCTCCCTCGCCTCCTCCCATGGTGTGATCTCCAGCAACCAATCCGCTTCTTATACGTCATAGATGGGACCTTTAGACTATATAAGCAACCGCTCTCCCGCTTCTCGGCGTCTTCGGTCTTTAAGCTTCTAAGAGTGTAAGATGCGCATACAATAAACTGCTGCAGAAGGATCCTGACTTGTCCTCCCACGTCGTTCTTGCCGGCGAGACGAGACGGAAAGCGGTCGGGGACACTCCATCTCCATATTGGGATTACAAGCTTGTGCCACCACATCTGGCTTACAAATTTACATATATATATATATTTTATGTGCATGTATGTGAGTGCATCTGTGTCGTGCAGTGCCCACGGAGGTCAGAAGAGAGTATTGGATCTCTGGAACTGGAGTTACAAATGGTTGTTAGCTACCATGTGGGTGCTGAGAATTGAACCCAGGTCCTCTGCAAGAGCAATGAGTTCTCTTAATCACTGAGCCATCTCTCCAGTGTATAAATTTTTTATACACCGACTTTGGTATATTCCTTTCCTTCATTTCATAACATGAGATCCTCTTTTTCATGTCATTTCTGGGTCTTTTAAAATAATTTGTTATATAAACATCATTTTATTGTATTAGCTACTAGTGATAATATATATTAAATAATGCAATAATATAATAACTTAAAGGTACACATCAATATTAAATACTGTCACATATGAAATTATAATTCTTTATTTGAACAGGACTGGCTTGTAATTACAGCTTATACTTGAGGAGGTGGAGAAGATGGAAGGGTTGCAACCTCGAAGTCTGTTTGATGTATGGAATGGGGGTGGCCTGCTTAGACAACCTAGTGAGATCCTGTCTCAAAAAGTAAAAAGTGGGCTAGTAAATAGCTCAGTGGCACAGTGCTTGCTTGCCCAGCATGAGTGAAGCCCTAGGTCAGATCTCCAATACAGAAAAAGAAATCTGTACTTGATTCTTCAACTTCTGAAAGAAAATTATATTATAAAATGTATTACAAAGGAAATATTTTCTATTAATTTTTTCTTAATCTTTTTCTCTCTAACCTTTCTCTTACACTTCCCCATTGTGCATTATCTCTAGTTCCCACTGTTTATTATCTCTTGAAGCAGGGATGTGTCTACATGTTTATATAGGTAAACTGAAAGATGCATTACCTAATATGTTAATAGTTAGATTCAGTTTTTCACCAATCTTCTTAAGAAAAATAATGAACGTTTAGAGAAGTTCGGGGGGAATGGGACCCTCATATACCACTTATGGGGCATGTAACTTGATAGGATTTCTTTTCTGTGTGATAATATAGAAACCATCCATTTAAAATTTGCATATGCATAACCATGCTTTATTAAAGTTTTAAAGGCCTGTTGACAACTTTTAATTGTCCTTGAGCTGAAAACGCATAGCTAATAGAATGTTAAAATCCACCAACAGTTATTTACACCTGTGCACTTCGATCACCTCTTCCAGTATACAGATTTTCTTAAGTGTTGTGAGAAATAGTGACGCAATGGACGGTGTGATCCCGTTTCACTCCATCCCCAAACTACTCTAGGCAGATGTATTAATGATTAGTGAAATAGCTAATCAGTCATGAGAAGAGAGAGTAGAAATGGAAGCTTGTATAATCCCCAAAGGACAGCCAACCACTGACTAATTAAGGTTGTAGCAGATGAAAGTTTTGCCAGACAAATCTCCCCACAAATGGTTCACAGTAGAATAAGTACTGGGGGGGTTAAGTGAATTAAATGAGCTGAGTAGAGAAAGAGAATCAAAGCAATTCAGATGCTAAATGGTTTTCCAGTGCTGAAGTGTTTAAAACCTCTTCAGAGGCTCCTTTTATGTTATTTTTATTCCTATAAAACATGGTCACAAATAAAATAGATTACAACCGTAGAAGACCTTTTACAATTGTGCAAAGCTCCCTAAATAGCAATGTAAGGGAAATAATTAAAGCCTTTTACTTCACCCAGCTATAATTGGCCATTTTCTTAATTGACAGAGTTGCCTGTTGGCATTTTATAGATAGTCTCGTCTATTTTAAATCACCAAAGACATGAAATAGTTGCTTCTCTATAGCTCAGGAACAATTTTCCTAATAAAATTCCTAAAAATTTTAGTCTAAAATAGCCAAAATGTCTTTACATATATGGTGTGTGTGTGTGTGTGTGTGTGTGTGTGTGTGTGTGTGTGTGTGTGTGTATAAAGAAGAAATTAGCTGTGGGGTATGCTGGTAAGATAGTGGTAATTCTGCTAGGGGGTCTATGATGATTTGAATGAAAATGTCCCTCATAGGCTCCAACTATTTGAACATTTGGTCAAATGATGGAGCTGTTTAGGGAGGGTCAGGGAACCTTTAGGAGGTGTGGCCATGGTGGACAGGCACAGGCTTTGAAAGTATACAGCCATGTTCCATTTCTGGTTTGTCTCTCAGCTTCATAGTGGTAATTCTGCTAGGGGGTCTATGATGATTTGAATGAAAATGTCCCTCATAGGCTCCAACTATTTGAACATTTGGTCAAATGATGGAGCTGTTTAGGGAGGGTCAGGGAACCTTTAGGAGGTGTGGCCATGGTGGACAGGCACAGGCTTTGAAAGTATACAGCCATGTTCCATTTCTGGTTTGTCTCTCAGCTTCCTATGCCTCCTGGATGTGGACATTCACTCAGCTTTGTGCTTGGCTGCCTCCTTCATGCCTCCCCACCATGATGGACTCTTACTTCTCTGGAACCATAAGCCCCATCGACTCTTCCTTCTATATTTTACCTTGGCCATGGTGTTTTATCACAGCAACAGAAAAGAAACAAATTACGTTCAGAAACTTGAGAAGATAAAGTTAGCTACCTTTTAGGAGCTATTTCTTGGAATACATGGAAGTCGTCTACAGTTAAGATCTCCAAAATTTATGTGAAATGATTAGTATTGCCGTGTGTGTGTGTGTGTGTGTGTGTGTGTGTGTGTGTGTGTTACTTTCTTGTGTGTGGATGCAGGTACATACATACACCATGCAATTGTGAAGGTCAGAGGACAGCCTTGGGTAGCAGTCATCACCTTCCACCTTGTTTGAGTCAGGGTCTCTGTTGTTTTCCTGCTGTGTCTTCCAGGCTGGCTAGCCCTTGAGCTTCTGGGGATCCTCCTCTCTCCAACTTCCAGCTCCCCCTTAGAGGGCTGGGATTGCAGATTTTTATCCTACTGTGTACAGCTTTTTCACACAGGCTCTGAGAATTCATACTTGAGTAGTCACACTTACATGGCAAGAGCTTTTCCCCACTGAATCATCTCTCCAGTCCAGTATTGCTTTTTTTGATGCTGCTTTTTATATCTGAATTCATATCTTATGGGTTGTTTAAATACAATTACCAATTACTTTATTTCCCAAATAGTCTAAAATATTTTATTGGTCTTTTTGGGTTTTTTATTTATTATTTTTATTTTCTGTGTATGAGTGTATTGCCTGCATGTGTGTAAGTGCACCCATGTTGTGCAATGACTGTGGAGGTCAGAAGTGGGTGTCAAATTCCCCTGGAACTGGACTTAAGGAGGGTTGTTAGCCTCCATGTGGGTGCTCAGAATCGAACCTGGGTCCTCTGAAAGAGCAGCCAGTGCTCTTAACCACTGAGCCATCTCTCCAGTCCTGTCCCTATGGTTGTATTAGTTACTTCTCTGTTGCTGTGATAATATACCATGACCAAAAGCAATGTATGGAAGAAAGAGTTAATTTTGGCCTACGCTTCCATGATGGTGGGAAGGCATGGCAGCAAATGGCAGACATGGCAGCAGGATCAGGAGACTGAGAGCTCACATCTCCATCACACACAGGAAGCAGAGAGAGCCAAGTGGAGGAGGAACAAGCCTGTACACCCTCAAACCCCACCCTAGGCCACATCTCCTCATAACCTCCCGAAACAGTGCCACCAACTAGTACCAAGTGCTCAAACACCTGAGCCTATAGAGAACATTTCTCACCAAACCACCACATCCTTAATATATTACCTATTTTAATTTAATTTTTGTTTGAAAATAGGACTTCCTTATTCAAAATATCAAGCGCTCCTAGAATGTAACCAACCACATCTAAACTACAGGAAGAGCACTGGATTACTGGCAGCATTAAGCACAAGCCAGGAGGTTGAATTATAGACACCTAGGTTACTTCTGTTGAATGAGGTAGTTTTTAATTTGTCAAATTTATTGTTTATATATCCAACCTATCTGCTTATATCTCACTAGCTCCAGTTGTAGTTTCTGGTCATTACTGTATTGCCTTTCATTTCACCTTTGGAGAATCAACATAATTCTAATAACACTTTAACAAAGGTCATCAACTCATCTTGTCTCTGGTGGAGACCCATGTATATTAGTTCTGGAAACGTCATTCGAATATGAATATCCACATAGGAGACCACGTATTCAAAGTTGGTGGATACAGTATTGTAAGTAGATTCTTAAGAACTCATTACAGTGTGCTGGATAGCTTTAGCTGTCAACTTGACACCCCTAGGAGAGGGAACCTAACCAATGCATGTTCTTAATTGCTAATGCACATGGGAAGGACCAGCCCATTGTGGATGGGACTAACCCTGGGCAGATGGTCCTGGGTTGTATAAGAAAGCAGGCTGAGCACAGGCTAAGGAAGCAGGTAATAAGCAACGTTCCTTGAACTCTACTTCAGTTCCTGCCCTCAGGTTCCTGCCCAGAATTCCTGCCCTGGCTTCTGTGGGAAGCGAGCGCGGCCGAGTCAGCCAAAGATGGCGCCTTGGCTGGCTGCCAAGCCTCGTGACCCTCGCTTATTTACTCCAACTCGGGCAAGCTAGAGGAGCCCGATCATGTGCTGCCTGCCTGATCAGAGACATCATCAAGCATGACCCGGCTACGTGGCCCAATGAGCTGCCACACTGCGTGCCTGCTGCGTGTGTGTGTGCCCTGATTGGTCCTGGCTGGGAGGAGGGCTGTTGGGAACAAACTATATAAGGACTGAAGTGCGGAATAAAGAAGAAGAAGCCTGAACCTCACCTTGGTGTCTGTGTCTTCTTTCCTCAGCTCTGCTGGACGGAGTTGTGGCTTGCGGCAGGCTTCCCTCAAAGATGAACTGCGATCAGGAAGTATAAGCCAAATAAATCTTTCCTCCTCAAGTTCGTTTTGGTCAAGGAGTTTATCGCAGCAATAGAGAGCAACTAAGACACAGAGAAAAATATAACTGTAATTCTTAGAAGATTTATCTTAAACCTGTAATGTTGGGCTCTAAATTTTGAAATTATAAATTTGTTTGCAATGAATGCTTCTTTAAGGTCATTTACCATACGCCCATTCTATTTTCACTAATCAAAACTCATGTTCTTTGGGGGGCAGTACTCTTCCCCCAACACATGTACTCCATGAAGGAGCTATAATTTAAGGTATGAAATCCTCCTCTATAGTTTAAGGTAGAAGCAGAGCTAAAGACAAATGTGGGGCCTGGGATCCACATCGGAAGAACTGTGTGCAAACCTGAGAGTGACTGTCCCTTTAAATTGTCCTTAGGTCATGCATCTGCCTTATTCTAGCCTTTTCTCTGATCGCTAGAATCTTCTATCACATCTCTTAGTAATAGAACATCCCCCGTTGTGGTCTAGAGACCACATTTATTAACCTTAGTCCAGATCTGTGGATATGCAGCTGCCAGCAAATGGGAAATGAGCAGAAATACTGAATACAATTTCTAAGTTGCATTCTTTACAAAACGAGGTGGTTTGTCCCTAAGTTCTTGGTGTCCTTTTTGTGTGGATAAGATGACACCCCCAGAGGTGGCGGCACTATAAAACAAGGAACTGGGGTCTTTGGATGGCACTGCAGGACAGACTGCTTATGTACCTTGAACTTAACCTATGAGAGAAACAACTCTATATTTACCTTTGAAGTGTCGATGGCTCTAACACACAAGGATAAGTACCTTTTACCCCCTCAGGATTTCGAATCTTAAGCAGACTGAAAGAAAGACGAAGGCCAAGGAAGGAGGGAATTACAGCTAATTTCCAACTATAAGGAATAATTCTTTGTACTTTCCAGAGAAACCAAAAGTATTGTCATCATATGGTAAGCATTTTAGAACAAGAAAAAGGAGCTACTTTTTATTCATACGCCCTTCAGTGGTAATGAGAAACTGTTGTAATTGTTCTAGTGAAGAAGTTCTGCCTAAAATGTTGCCAATTTAAGTATTAGAACAAGAACTTTCTCCTCAGCACAGAGCTGTGTGTGTGTGTGTGTGTGTGTGTGTATGTGTGTGTGTGTGTATGTGTGTATGTGTGTGTGTGTATGTGTGTGTGTGTGTGTGTGTGTACAGTATGACTGTGTTAGCAGCAGTAGGACAGGTCTGGGAAGGGAAGACAAGTGTGACAAAAGGACATGGAGACAGAACTCTGATAGAAATAGTGCCTGAACTGTTCGCCCCCCACTGACCCACAAGGCATGACTGTGAACACCCTGGCCTACTCACACCTCCCCTATTGTTTACAGCGCACTTTGTACTTTTTTTATAAATTAAAATATGCTTTTTCATTTATCGTGTACGTAAGTTCACTGTTCTGCTTTGGAGGTCCAGTTGCTAACAATGAACCCAGCTGTGGATTTTAATAAACACATTTGAAATCTATTCCATTCCATTCCATTCTTTCATTTAACTTTGTCTGGGAAGTTCTGTTAAACATTGTGACAAATGTGTCCCCATGACCAAGAGGTGCTGGAGAATGAACCAAGACAGGGATTCAACCTGGCCTATTACTTTTTTAAGGAAGGTGGTGGCTCATGCCTGTGATTCCAACACTTTTAAGAATTCAGTTTGCCAAGGTGGGAGGATCAGTTGTTCAATGTCATCCTTGCCTATGTAGCTAGTTTGAGACCAGCCTGGGCTGCATGAGACCCTGTCTCAACAAAATAAAAACAAATATAAAACAAAGCAAAACAAAATGAACGTAAACAGTTTATCTTTAAATCACTGAGAATACTTCCTTCTGGAAAATATGACATTATTCTCTAAGAGTAATTATTCTCTAAGAGTAATTTTGTAATGTGGAAGGTTATATTTGCTCATTAAGAGTGTGGCAAAATGAGGGGCTGGAGAGATGGCTCAGTGGTTAAGAGAACTGACTGCTCTTGCAGAGGACCCGAGTTTGATTCCCAGCACCCACATGGCAGCTACGAACCATCCTTAACTCCAGTTCCAGGGGAATCCGAAGCCCTCTTCTGGCCTCCACAGCATTGCACAACACGGGTGCACTCACATACATACAGGCAATACACTCATACACGTAAAATAAAAATAATAAAGTATTTTTAAAGAGTGTGGTAAAATGAAAAGTGTATTTATGCATTTTCTTTTTTTTTACAAAAAATTTATTGAGAATTTCATACATATATAAGGTGTTTTGATTAAATCCATGCCCACTCCCTCCCCTCCAACACCCCCCTCTGAAGAGGTAACCCTAAAATCTTTTAAGGATTAGATACAAACTCCCAAATACTTTTGACATTTTTGGCCTTCGAGCAGAGTATGTTGCTAAGAGGCCCAAGGACATTTTGACTTTTAGCCAAGAAACTGGCTACTTTTCTTTGGGGTCTTTTTACCCTAACTGCCTAGCCAATTCCTACCTCCTATTCTTAGCACACCATCCTCTGAAGGGATTACCCAAATTGCCAACAGGGAATAGGGACGCTGACTGCTCTGGCTTCTTCCATGCTGAACAGAGACACAGGGTGAGGCAATTGAAGTACCCCTTCAGTGGGTCTATCTAAAAGACTTCCAATTGCATAACTCTTGTCTCTAAGGGGAGAAGAAAGTCCTTGAATCATGAATGGGAGATGTGAAGGAGAAGTAAAGGCAAGTAATTAGCATTACAAGTTCTAGACAGGGAACTAGAAAAAAGTCAGAACAGGGCAATTTTCAACGTATTTATGCATTTTCATGAAGGTCACCAATGCTTCTAAAATCATTAGTACTGCTACTTGGTTTCATGAGTTTAGTCCTTTTCATGCTTCTTAAAACAAAAAGATTTAATTTGCTTAGAAAGAAACTAGGATATGCCATTTTCCCTGGAAGCACTGAGATGTATGCTTCTTTCCTGTGTGAACTGAAACAAGGATTTGGCACGTTACACTTTTTTTCAGGGGCTAATAAAACTATGACCCTGGAAACCATGAAAGATTTTATTTTATGTATTCTACTTACTCTGTGGGGTAGAGGAGCAGGGTCCATGGTCCAGTAGAGGTCGGAGGACAACATTTGAGAGTTCATTCTCTCCTGCCACCTGTGGGAGCCACTCCTGCATGAAGGTACCTCTACCTGCTGCGCCATCTCCTCATACTGAAAGATTTTTTTTAAAGCCTTGTTTACAGAGTTTTAAATAAATTCATACATAATATTTTATGACATCTAAAGGGAAAGAACTTGTGGTGTGTAGTCATTGAATATTTGTTCCTTTAAGCAAGAGACATCTATCAAAACACACAACGCTCCAGGGATTTGGAGACATTATCAAGGTTTTCACAGGTCACTACATTTCATTGTCATAAGTAATTCTAAAGTTAGGCTTTTAGAAATCATGTTATTTATCACTGTTTGTATTAAGTATGATAACACCTGTCTCATCTCCTCTCAGACCTGATTAAAAAGAGATCTGCCGGGCATGGTGGTGCACGCCTTTAATCCCAGAATTTGGGAGGCAGAGGTAGGCAGATCTTTGTGAGTTCCAGGACAGCTGGGGCTACAAGGAGACCTTGTCTCAAAAAGGAAAAAAAAAAAAAGATACAAAGCAAAGGGCAAGTTTTTCTTAAAATTATAATCAAAGAAAAAAAAAGTCTTTTTAAAACCAAGAATATTACATGGTAGAATTATTTGAAGTAACAGAACTGGAAAGAAACTCAATGCCCAATAAAAGCAAAAGGAGAAAAAAACTTGATTTCTAATATTTAGAAGACACAATCACAAAGAACATTTCTAAGGAACGTTTCGTGACTAGGAAGTACGTACACAGAAAAGAAAGCGAGGCAAAGGAGAGGAGGCAAAAAACGCAAAGGAGCCGATGGCAGGATCAAACAATTCTGTAACATTTTTTTCCTGTTAAATTTTATAAATAAAAATGATGTTATCTATCTCTAGGAGCTATATATAGTACACTTTAATCTTCTTTATGATTAGTTTCTAAAATGAGAATTGTTGATTTCCGGATATTCATGGTGTTTTTCAGAATGTAAGTTGCATTAAAAAAATAAGTGCTGGGGCTGTAGCTCAGTGGTAGTGTTTGATATTTTATGCTCTAGGTCCAATCCCCAGTACTGCCAAAAGACAGATAGACAGATGATTGATGATAGATAGATAGATAGATAGATAGATAGATAGATAGATAGATAGATGATAGATAGATAGATAGATAGAGATGATAGATGATAGATAGAATGATAGATAGATGATAGATAGATACATAGATACATAGATGATAGATAGATAGATAATTGATGATATAGATATGATTCTTAGGTAGAGAGATGTTAGATAAATAGATATAGATAGTTGATACACAGATTGGATGGATAGACAGATGATTGATTGGTGATAGATAGATAGATAGATAGATAGATGATAGATAGATAGATAGATAGAGATGATAGATGGATGGATGGATAGATGGATAGACAGATGACTGATAGATGATGGTGATAGATAGATAGATAGATAGATAGATAGATAGATAGATAGACATTGTTGATGAATAGATACTAGATTATATAGATTGATGCTGGTTAGGTAGAGAGATGATAGATATAGGTACAGATAAGCCATGCGTGGTGGCGTACGGCTGTAGTCACAGTGTTTGGAGGGCAGAGGAAGGCAGATCTCTGTGAGTTAAATATGATTGATAGATAGACAGACAGACAGATAGATAGTAAATCGATAGGAGAGATGGTTTTAGAATAATTGTGTCAAAAATGTTCAGAAGGAAAATAATATTCTTAATAAGAAAGCTATGGAAAAAGATGTATTTATCTTATTATTCCTTAAATGATTAAAAAAAAACAGCACAATGGCAAGATATTATGGATAGAAATGTGTGGTGGGTCCAGATTTCAGGGTTTCTGCAACAGGATCCTATGTTAAATTCCTGTTATTGAACTACCTTGGGTGGTCCCTGTTCCTCCGACTGGCTCCCAAGTAATAGTGATGCTGTTTTTGTGGGTAGCCCTTCTGTGTCACAAAAGCCAAATGTGCAGCATCCTCCACGGTACCTCCTGGGCTTTCTCCCGTCTCTGTTCCTGCATAGGCACACACTCTGCACATGCCTTTGTTTATCTGCACCAGCTCTCTTCAGCCATAGTCAGCTGGTCCTGAGCTACAGGTGAGACCTGGACTGGGGACAAAAGAAGCATTTATTCAGTCTCTCAAGGAAAATTACAGAGGCAGAATCCTGTTAAACATTGTCTGAAATATTTTAAGAAGCATTCTACTCCAGGATGAAATGTTCCTGCATCTCAGCATGGCATTACAGTCCATCTGGAGTATGTAATCACGGCTCTGTAGTTCTGAGCAACAAAAATTCTTTTTTACTGATGCTCTGAGTTTAAATGAGTTCCATCATATTGTGGGAATCATAATTGCCATGTAGTTCTTCATATTTTGAAGTTTCTTCAAATGAGCTTTGAAAAGCAGCAATCTTATTTTTTTTTAATTGGTGAGCAGGCGTTCTAAAAAAAAAAACCAAAGACTCAATAGATTGCTTTGTTCAGAGCATTGACACTGAAGCATGGCTTCCCTACAATTCTCTCATTATCTTTTTAAATTGAAAAGATAGGCAGTGTAACAGTAAATAATTGGTTACAATAAAGATAAAAAGTGTTAAAGCACTCTAGTTTCACAAGTCCATAGAAAGCTACATACTTCATTTGGTAAGCCAGGACAACAGTGGGATTCAAAGCTACCTTTGCATCTAAGCAAGGCTGTCTCAAGATTTACTATCTCTTCCTATGTCACTGGTAGCAAAATTTCACAAAATCCATAAATGCAAAATGATGTTAAACCACAGAGGATAGCTTTTAGAACTAAAACCAGAAAATAAGTATGCTTAGGGACATTGCGTCACTAAACAAGAAAGGAACAATAGCAGACCTTGTTTGGGTGAACACTAGGCCTCAGACCTCCTCCACTGCCTCACAGTTTGGGTCTGTGTCAAATGCAAAGCTTAGGATGGCCGAAGCCCACCGCCTCATTAGAGCTTCTGTGGGTTATTTTAGAACTCTTACTCTTTACAACCTTCCCTCCATGTTTCCCAAACTTTAATCTGCTAAAGATTATATCAGTAGCATTCCTTTGCTTCTATAATAATATAACTTTAGTTTTCATGTAATCATACCTAAAGTAGCACTTTGCTATCTTAAACTCTTCTGTGCTAGGCACATTACTAATTTTATTTTTTAAAAAGGCTTGGGGTAACATATAAGGTTCCTTGGTAGGTGACAGATATGACCTAACCCAGAACTTCTCTGGAAACATTTATTCTTAACACCTAGCATTTGCTACCTCACTCTGGATGCTAACAGTAGCCCATTTGTAAAATAACATAGTTTTCTATATTTGTGTATATCTGTATGTATATGATGTGTGTGTGTGTATGAACGTAGGCATGCATGTGTCATGACACGTGTAGCGATCAGAAGACACGTTCAAGTTTTCATTCTTACCATCACCTTGTTTGAGATAAGGTCTCTTTTAAATTAAAAGTTTTTTATTTTTTGATAATTTCACATATGAGGATTGTCTTTGCACTATTTCCATCCCTCCCACTCCCCCACCAGCTCCTCCCATGTCCCCCCACACCCTCTCAACTTCTTGTTCTCTTTTTTGATTATTTTTGTTACATAGTTGACATATATATATATACATTTATAAATATACATATATTTATAATGCACTACATAGTATATATTTATAATGCACTGAGTCCATTTTGTGATGCTCATGTGTACCTGTGTTTGGGGATGTCCATCTGGGATTAGATAACCTCTCAGGGAGCAAGTCCCTGAAGAAAACGTAGTCTCCCTCCCTCAGTATCCATCGATTGCTGCAGCTCTTCATTTGAGATGGGAACCTATGACATTCTCCCCATCCACCTCGGCATGTCAACTGGTTTTGTCACTATGCAGATCTTGTTAGACTACCATACTGCAGAGAGTTCACTGGCGCAGCTTCCCTGTCATGTCTAGAATACATTAACGAGCAGCAGGTGTCTTGTCCCTCTGGCTCTTGCATTCTTTCCACCCCCTTTTCTATGATGTTCCATGAACCTTGGGTGTAGAGATTGCATTGTAGATGTGTCACTTAGGGTTGGACACCTCACAGACACTTGTTCTCTGCGTTTGACCAATTATGGAACTCTGTAATAGTCTCCATCTGTTGTAAAAAGAAGCTTCTTTTGATGAAAAGTGAGAGGCACACTTGTCTATAAGTATATGTATTTAGAATACAGTAAGAGATTATGTCGGTCTACAGAAGTGACTGAAATAAGTTTTTCTTTAAGATCTTTGATCTCTCCACCATATGTACTTGGTTATGTTTTTACAGTAAGGGGAAATGGGGGAAATAAAGGAAATGGGGATATCTTAACTGGTGAGTTAAGAGGAAGGGCTAAAAGGAGGAGGGGGAGAGAGAGAGAGAGAGAGAGAGAGAGAATATGTGGTATAAAAACCAAATGGAAAGTTAGTATTTAATACACTGTAAATAATAATGTAGTATTTAATACACTGTAAATATAGCATTTAATAAGCCCACTGAAAATACAGAGATAATACAAATGTGAGGGCATGTGTGTAGCTGAAGGCTGTATCACAAAATTCACAGTGCCGGGCATAGGAAACTTCAGGGTAGGCCAAGAGACTCCCAGAACAATACAGGCTATTGCCACAGCCCTTGATTGCCTTCCAGAACTTGAAGGGAAGATCCTATTGTTGAAGGCAGGTCATACTTCGGACACAGGACTTGGAGCAATCGAGTTAGTATTGAGCACCTGGAAGCTTCCTCCCAGAAGACTAGCTCTCCTGGTATCAGAAGACACTATGAAAGGGAGAAAACCAGCCCATGACCCTATCTAGTTGTAAAGTCTATGAACCACAACAATGACCAGCCCAGAAAACTATCTGTGTTGGTAGAGTAGTGGCACTCTTATCTTGGAGGTGATCAACAGTTAGGTCATTGAATGTAAGACCTGCTCAATGGGAGGGAAGTCATGTGTGGTCTGTAGACAGAGGCAAGGTACTGACTGAAAACACCATTCTAGCCAGCTGGAGAGCTTCCAGGGATTGTCCTGCATCCACCTTTCATTTCTTTGTAGGAATGCTGTGTTTTCAGATCTGCACAGTTGTACCTGGATTTCCATGGGTTCTGGTGAGCCAAACTCAAGTCTTCACGCTTTCAGGGCCAAAGCTTTACCCACTACGCATCTCCTTAGTCACCAAAGACAACAATTTTAACAATCCAGTTGATATTTTGTCCTTTGAATACAGTCCTAGAGACAGAAATGTGATTCAAGATC
Source organism: Nannospalax galili (assembly GCF_000622305.1). Classification (NCBI taxonomy): domain Eukaryota; kingdom Metazoa; phylum Chordata; class Mammalia; order Rodentia; family Spalacidae; genus Nannospalax; species Nannospalax galili. The sequence goes on from NW_008348793.1 coordinate 1,107,277, forward strand.
TCAACCTGTTGCCACATTGGAGATACGAATCAGCGCCCAGTCCAAAGCTTGTTTTCAAACTTAGGCTGCCTGTGTTTAAAGCCTTCCTCTGCTCCTTGATGTATCTTTGGATGAGTTAATTCATCTCAATATTCCTGAGCTACAAGAGAGTTATTAGCACCTAACTCAAAAGTATTGAGAGAACCAAATGAGTTAGTACGCTTAAAGCCTGGTTAGCTGTCAGTATGTCGCCGAATTATCTGTGAGGCAATTAATTGGATGAATTTGCTCTCTCTAGCAGCATTTTTATTAGGCTAAATGACTAAAATCCAGGGTTGAATTTAATTCTGACTTGTGTTTCATCCGGCCCCAACATGTTTCTAACTCTTGACTTCTAATTTTGTAACAAACACCTTCCTCCTATGTCCTCAGAGCTGAGCGTTGCCCAAATTGCTAAAACTGTCACCCCTGCTCACAGTACCCTCGTCACAGTTGTCTACGGGAAAACCTCACATGATTTTCAGGGTTTGGAGGAACTTTCATCATCTGAAGAGCTCCCAGCAGTCTACAGGACCGCTTCATATGATTTTCAGGGTTTGCACATTGAGTATTTCTGGGCAATCGCAGAGGACTTCTGTGTGCTCATGAACTCAGTCATCTCACTGATGGTATCTTGCCCCCAGCTGCTCTCATCCGCTGTATTAGTGTCTGGAGGAACCTGTCCTCTAGTCCTTAAAGTACACGTTTGATATGTTCCTGACCAAGTATGGGAGTAATCTTCTCTGGCTTTCATGATAAGTTCTGATACTTGGGTCTTTAAACAGTAATGAAACAGGGCTTTCAGGTGCTTAATGGTTGTTTGACTTTTTAAAAGTTTTAAAGTATTCATTTACTATTCTGTCTTCCTAGATTCATCTGTGGGTATGTAATGCTGCTGTGAATCCAAACTGAGTTCTACCCCACCACACAATTCTCTTCTTCAGGCCTTGGCAGACCCTTGAGATATGCCCACACATGTCTGAGTTCTGTTGTAAGCACACTCTGCACTGCATGCTTTAAGAAACAGCTCTGCATAAAAAATTTACAGGAACAGTTACATCACACTTCTAAACGGGATTGTGTTGGGTGTAGAAGTATATGCAAAATTTGTCTTAGTCTCTAAATTTTCTAGTTGTTTTCCATGTAACTGTATGGATTTTTATAACAAATATTTATAAATGATAAATTTTTCAAAAATTTTGACACTGTCATACTTGCGTATAATGCACAATCACATGCCCCACCCCCACCTCTACCCTCTCTCATTCTGGCTAGGATGGTTGCTACACATACAAATTTGTATGCTCTAACCATAATATTTCAATTAACTATATTCTCAGGCTTAAGGACCCAGGTTCAATTCCCAGCACCCACATGGCAGCTATGAACCGTCCTTAACTCCAGTTCCAGAGTTCCAGGGTAATCCAAAGCTCTCTTCTGATCTCCATGGCATTGCACGACACGGGTGCACTCACATACATGCAGGCAATACACTCATACACATAACATTAAAAAAATAAATAAAATATTTTTTTAAAAACCAGAGACAGAGTGGAATTTAACTGGAGACGTGCCTAATTGAAATTCTTGGAAGTTTTAAAGTATTACCCCAAAATAATCACTTCTTACATAGTTGAAAAATTAGTTCTAAGGAAACAGGTTCCCAAAGTACTAGAGGAAGCTGGACCTCTAGTCTTTGACTGTGTTTTTTATCTCAGAAAGGGAATCTTCAAGGCTTTAGCTAAACAATCATGGAAAAGATATCAATCAATTACAACATGCACCAAAAACATGGGGGGGGGATACTTTTGCTGTGTGTTTCATTTCTTAACTTGATTCCACAAATGTGATCTTGTGAAAGTTTTCACACTACTAAGTAAAATAAAGCAGTTTAAGATATTCATTCAATTATTTAGACAAAGCATTTCAAAGTATAAAATACATTTTGGAAGATTTTACTCTTATTTATCTAAGAGCTTTATATATTTGTACACTGTGCCCATCTTTATCGTAGAAAAATAGGAGAAAAAAGAATGAAAGCACATGAAGACCCACTACTCCATGCTAGTCAGTTACATTTGAACACTTCCTTCCAGTTATTGGGAACTATGTATCTTATATAATATCTAAGCATGTAATAAACAGTCTTTTTTTTTTTTTTTTTTTTTTTTTTTTTTTGTGTATAAGTGTTATGCCTGCATGTAACCTGGGATTTGAACCCAGGTTCTCTGC
>NW_008348793.1:1109588-1129483 GCF_000622305.1 Nannospalax galili
GTTGTTCTTGCAGAAGACCTGGGTTCAAATCCCAGCACCCACATGGCAGCTAACAACTGTCCATAACTCCAGTTCCAGGGGATCCAGCCACCTCTTCTGACCTCCATGGACATTGCATGACATGGGTGCTCTCCCCTACATGCAGACAATACACGCACACACATACTTTTTATTTTATAAAATATTAAAGAAGTTAAAAAAAAGTTTTTTTTTTTTTTTTTTTGGTCTTTTTGAGACAAGGTCCCCCTGTAGCCCCAGCTGGCCTGGGACTCACTATGTAGAGCAGGCTGGCCTCAAACTCACAGAGATCCACCTGCCTCTGCCTCCCAAGTCCTGGGATTAAAGGTGTGCGCCACCACGCCCAGCTTAAATCAATAAACAGTCTTTAAGTATGAAAAGCATATATCTCATGGCAGAAATTTAGAAAAACTGATGTCTAAAGAAGTCATATAAAGAAAGAACTCATCAAAATGACAAATTTTATATACTACAAACTATGAAAAGTTCAGCAAGTAAATTAACCAGTATCTTTAAATCTCTACATTTTCTTAATCAAAATAGGAAATTAAACATGGATCGGTATAATCCCTTGGGTCCAGTGACTCCAATTAAACTTTGTGTGTGTGTGTGTGTGTGTGTGTGTGTGTGTGTGTAGCTTATAAACTAGATTTCTGTGTGACTTTTTTCAAACATCCTTTGTGTTAGCTAATCCTTCACCTAACTCCTTCTCCTCCTCCACTTTTCCATTCTTTTCCCAAGTTAAACCTCCCTCCGTTACTCCCCTTCCCCCTCCCCAGCACTTTCTTTTTAAACCTAAAGAAACGCCCATGAGAGCTTGCATAAGAAGCTGGACTATCAAAAAGTAGTGGTCTTGAGTATTACAATAAATAGTACTCAGGCTTCATTTCATTCTATGGTCAGTACTGATATGTTATTAAGAATAATAGGGTGTAGGGTGTGGTGGTACACACCTTTAATCCCAGCACTCAGGAGGTAGAGGCTGGTGGATTTCTGTGAGATAAAGGCCAACTTAGTCTATATGGGGAGTTCTGGGCCAGCTGGGGCTGCAGAGAGACCTTGTTTAAAAAAATTTTTTTTAAAAGAAAAGAAAAATATGGGCAGAAATGACATAATTTTTTTTCTTTTTTGAGAAAACGTTCATAATAAAATCATACCAAATGCAGCAATAGACAGAGAACAGTTCAGTTAACAAACTCAGAACCCCAGATATGTCAGTAACAATACAAAGGTTGGTGACAGTCTAACAGGTCAAATTCACATGTAACTTTCTCAATTATTTCCCATTATGCTAATTTTGTTTAAATGTTTCCATACAACCAAGCACCACCAGTCTTCAGTCACACTGGTACACAAAACCACGTTATAGATAAGGACTGCCTTGATGTGACTTACAATTTCCTATCAGTTGCTGTGTGGCTTGAGAGGGGACCCAGGGTCTTCAGTAATTATGCATGTACCTACTTAAAAAAAAAAGAAGTAAAATCAGTAGTTTAGGAATTAAGTCTTGCTGGGCATATGACACATGCCTGTAATCTTGGCACTTGGGAGGCAGAGACAGGACGACCACCCTGAGCTTAAGACTCTGTCTCAAAAAACAAAAAGTAGTTTCGAAGCAGCAGATGAGGCATCTGCACTACTGACATGAATCAAAGGATTTGGCAATGGCAAGACTGTGGCTGAGGACCATGGAAAGAAACCATAGATCTGGCCTTCACAGGATGGGCACCCCCAGCCACACTTTCATCTCCAAAGAGAATCCTCCCATTCTTCCATGTAAGTGCTTGCTGATTTTAAAGAAAGGAGAGCCTATGGTGTGCGAGGACGAAGTAGCAGCAAGTGTATAAGAAGTCAGGGGGCCAGTCAACAGAAGGGCAGGCATCTGGGACCCTGCTCACTCTATTTGCAGGTCATTGTGAAAGAAAGGAAACGACTAGCTCAGGTCCAGCGCAGACCTTTAATGAGAGAAGCCCCATGCTCAACCGTGCATTTCTCCCTGCCCAGGCTCAGTGCACAGACCACAGTACGGCTTATCAAGCTTGTCTGGGCACAGGGAGAAACCAGTCCAGGCAACAGCTAAGCTAGGGAAGTCAGGACACCGAGGCCCTAGACCCAACCCGGCTGTTTGTGGTGCACTGGTGGTGGGCCCTGCGGCCTCAGGCGTCTGCAGAAGCACGCAGGCTTGGCTGGGTCGGGCAGTCCCGGTGGCTGGCCCTCCATCCGTGCTGGCTCGCTGGTGATGGTACTTCACTGAAATGAGGACGAGCAGTGATGGGGCTCCCTGGATGGCAGCCATTATGAAAGTTGTGGACATGATGCTTTAAAATGTTTCTATTTTATTTACTATTTTTTTATTTTATGTGTATGAATGTATTGCCTGCCTGTAGGTATGTGCATAAGTGTCGTGAAGCGCCCGCAGAGGTCAGAAGACGTTGGATCCCGTGGAACTGGAGCTTCAGACTGTTAGCCGCCATGTGGGTGCTGGGAGTTGAACCTGGGTGTTGTAAGAGCAGCCAGTGCTCTTAACCACTGAGCCATCTCTCCGGCCCCAATAATACTTCTTTTTACTGAGACTAAAACACTAAATTTTATTTAAATAAAACTGACTTCAACAGTAATTCAAATTTCTTACAAGCTGCTTTGTTGTAGCAGTTTTGTAGGAGAAAAACAATTATGCTTTGGAATATTGCTTTGGTAGACATTCTTCACAATTGTGTGATGCCAATTTAAATCTCATTTATTTTTTAAATATGTATTTATTTTTGAGAATTTCATGTATGAGTATTGTATTTGAATTGTTTCCAACCCTCGCAGCTCACATCCAAATCCTCTGTCCTTGCATGTCTATACTGTCCACTTTTAATTTTTTTTTATTTTTGAGAATTTCATACATGAGTATTGTCTTTGCATTATTTCATCCCGCCCAGCCCCCTCCAGCTCCTCTAATGTCTCTCCACTCTGTCTCAATTTCTTGTCCTCTTCCTTGATTATTATTGTTCCATATACATTTGTAAATAGATGTAGTTATATAAAACATATAAATATATAATAGAAATACATAAAATGTACTGAGTCCATTTAGTGGTACTCATGTACCTGTGCTTAGGGCTGACCACTTGGAATTAGATAACCTCAGGAATTAGATAACTCCCTGAAGAAATTATTCTCTCACCTTTAGTATCCATTGACTCTATAGCTCTTCATCTAAAGGTGGGAGCCAGTGAAATTTCTCCATCCACATTAGCATGCCAACTGGTGTTGTCATAATGCAGTTCTTGTTAGGTGGTGATGTCATGAGTACAGCTTCCCTTTGGTGTCTAGAATGCATTATCTAGCAAAAACCAGAAATTACATACTTGCAAGACATTGTTGGAGCCAAAGGTATATTACCAGCGACACAAATACAATCAAATAATTCAATATATTATACATGATAGAGAAAACACTTGAAACCAATAGTTTTAAGCATATTGTAGCATATTTTTCTTACAAATGATGATAGGGAAATATTTTTGAATGAAAATTTTAGTAAGTGTATGCAGTGAAATAATACCAGAACAAAATATGGATGCTTTAAAAACTACCATCAGGTAAAATTACATGAATCTCAGCGAAGACAACTTTTTGATAAAATATCTTTCTAGTTTTTAGATTTGCAGAACAATTCTCTTTCAGTATTAAATAACCATATTTAATTGTTTTTACTCCTTTCCTAGATTTATTGCTTCAGGCAAATTAATTTCTAATCAATTTCTAATATTTTGGTGGAGAAATGCATTTAAAGCAGGATTTGTGTTAATCAGCTATCTATTTGTCCTCTACACGAGGCCATTCAGTTCCTTCCAGAATCTGTTTTAAAATCTGTGCATGCTTTTTTCTGGGAACATTACTTAAATATTCCTCCTGAAAACTAGGATACACATGCATTATCCATGAGTCACATAACCCTCTGGTACAGACTTTAGACTCTACCATGAGCCTCTATGCATCTCCTCTATTTTATTTTACAACTTGTTCTCCTTGGTCCTAGCCATCCTCATGTCTATTGTCCTCTCATTTGAGCCAGTCACATTAATAGATCTAATGTACTTCCCCAGGCTTCTGAACATGCAGTTTTGAAATATATTGTTTTTTTTCTCCACGGTGGTATGTATTTTTAATGTATATAAACTGTCGTACCCTATAAAACACACCCAATATTTATAAAGTCAGTCCTCAATGCTGTTTAAAATATTGCTCACTTCTTCCTATTGCTGTATTGCATTCCATCGTATGTACATGCCATACGTTCTGATTAGCCATTTGCTAATGCTAAAATCATGCTTTTATAGCACAGCCATTAAAGGCTAAGGCTAACAACCAAAACATGAAAAATATGCCATTCAAGACTTGTACACAGTATCAGCCCAAGTGTGGGAATTACACGTATTTAGAATCGGATAAATACAGTCAGCCATGAACAACATCACAAATTAGCTGATGACAGACCAGATATACAACACCAGTCCTATAAGATTATAACAGAACTGAACATTTTTATCAACTACTATATTAGATACTTTTCTCTTTGCTGTACCCAATTACCTTATAAAAAGCAACTTAAGAGAAAATGGGTTTATTTGGGCTCATGATTTGAAGATATAGTCTATCATGGTGGGTGAGGCATGGGGGTGGGACCAGTCCCAGGCTATGACATTGGAAAGCTGTTTGCTCACCTCTCAGCGAAGCTGGAAGAAGAGAAAAGAAAGGCTAGCACTCCACTAGCTTTCTCCTTTATCCATCTGTGCTCAGTTCGGACCCCACCCCATAGGATGGTGCCACTAACAGTCAGAACGGATCTTCTCTCTATTAATCCTCTGTGGAATCCTCACTTCATGCCCTTGGTGTTCCTTTTTAAGCATATTAAACTTTTTTAAAAATACTTTATTATTTTTATGTGTATGACTGTATTGCCGGTAAGTGTACCCATGTAGTATAGTGCCCACAGAGGTCAGAAGAGGGCATTAGATCCCCTGGAACTGGAGTTACAGATGGTGTGCCATGTGGATGCTTGGAACCGAATCTAGGTCTTCTGCAAGAGCAGCCAGTGCTCTTACCTGCTGAGCCAGCTCTCCAGCCTGCCTTTGGTGTTTCTTAGTCCAATCACCTTGACAATGAAGATTAGCCATCAGACCTAGTGATATCATAGCCATAACACAATGAACACAACGCACTGCTTGCAAATTTGTGATGATGCTGGTATAAACAAACATTGTATGTCAGTCGTATGAAAGCACAGCAAGTCATGCACAATACATGATGCTTAATGATAATAAACAACTAGGTTAGTGGTTCATGTACTTATGATTCCATGCTTTTTAGAAACTATGCACAGAAAAAGAACTGTCAGATGGCAGCAGCAGCTGCATGTGCCAAGCCTGGTGTTGGACCTTCACTGTTTAGGTTTGTGCACGTATGTTCTATGACCAAGACAAAGTTCCCTAATGTTGCATTGCTTAGAATATTAATGCTCTTGTTAAAGGTATATAACTGTAATTAATTAATTTCACTAAATATTGTGAATTGATACTCTCACCAACAGTACATGAGATATTTAATTTCTCTTCATGTAACACTTGGTATTAGCTAATTTTTGTTGTTGACTTAATTTAAATTTCTCTGATTACAGGTAAGGTGGAACATCTCTTTATTTACAGTTAAGACTTCCATTAACTACTTTTATTTCTTGTTCAAGTATGTAGTTTTAAAATAGATCTTAGTAATTCCTGACTTACGTACTTTTATCAATCACTTTAGTTTTATGCTTAATCTTCCACAAGCTCAGATTCTGATTTAGCAGTTGCTAAAAGCATTGACAATACCAAAAGGAAGATGAGCAAAGAAGGTTTTTCACAGTGCCTTAGACTGCCTGTGTTTAGAGGTTCAAGCCCAGTAATGTTTGTCCAGAGAGCTCCTGGCGTCTTCATTGTCTGAGTGCCCTTGACCAACCACTTAGTTTGACACAGAAAGTCTTATTTTGTCCACATTAACAACGATAATGCATCAGCAGCCACAAAATAACAAGAGGTCAGGAAGCCAGAGCTAATCTGGCTCACTCTGAGCAGAAGACTATTGAGTGTTCCCATCACAGCCTTAGAAACTCACTTTCAGCTATGAGGTCATCTCTTACCCCTGGAAAGCTGCACTCTGGGAAACTCTCCGGTAGATAATACCTCCACACCACCAAGCTGTCTTCAAGCTGCTATCTAATTGGCTGTGCTGTATCCACTGAGGTTAACAGAGGCTTGACATTCTGGTATTTCCTTCATAAGAAGAATATGAAGACGTTTAAGCTGTCAGCAACCTAATCCATATAGACCACCTTTCCAATGACGTCCTTTAGCAGCTTGAAGTCTTCATAATTCTGGAGGGTGTTTAGAGGGAAGTCCCTCACCTTGCACATTGATAGGATCATTCCTTACTCCTCCAGGTCAATATTCTTTAGGTGTACATGGCTTTGTTCCATTAATAGGGAAGCATTATAAAATGTGTTGGAGGTTGTTGCCGGCTTAAGAACCATCCTTGATCACCCTAAAAACTGGAAAGGCAACATGACCTCTAAATGGTCACGTTGGTAAGGGAGGGGCAAGGAGTCTCCTTTTCAGTGGTGGTTGGTGGTCCTGTGTCCATCGTAATACGGAGGGCATGTGCATCATCGTAATACGGAGGGCGTGTGCATCATCGTAATACGGAGGGCGTGTGCATCATCGTAATACGGAGGGCGTGTGCATCATCGTAATACGGAGGGCGTGTGCATCATCGTAATACGGAGGGCGTGTGCATCATCGTAATACGGAGGGCGTGTGCATCATCGTAATACGGAGGGCGTGTGCATCATCGTAATACGGAGGGCGTGGGCATCATCGTAATACGGAGGGCGTGTGCATCATCGTAATACGGAGGGCGTGTGCATCATCGTAATACGGAGGGCGTGTGCATCATCGTAATACGGAGGGCGTGTGCATCATCGTAATACGGAGGGCATGTGCACTTGTTGCAGTTAGTTCTTGAAGAAATGTGAGATTTTTATTACAGGGTAATAACGAGGTAAAAAATTTTATTTACAGTCCCATTAGGTAGTTATTGGATTGGAGATGGAGTTCAGTTGGTGGACTACTCGCTTGGTAAGCTGGATGCCTTGGTTCAATCCCCTGAGCCATAGAAACCAGGTGTGGCAGTACAGGTTTGTAATCCTAAAACTGGGAAGATAGAAGTGGAAGGGTCAGACGTTCATGATCATCTTTGAACTATGCAAAGGTAGCTTGAGACACTGTTTTTTATTAAGGGGGGGTACTAGAGAATGGCTCAGCTGCTCTTGCAGAGAGGACTCAGGTCCAATTCCCAGCACCCACACGGCGGCTAACAATCATCCATTAACTCCAGTTCCAGGGGATCCAACTCCCTCTTCTGGCCTCTGCAGGCATTGCACTCACATGCTACAGGTAAAACATAAAATTTAAAAATAATTTTATAAATGGGGGGAGGGGAGACAAAGAAAACAAAATAAGAAATAAAAATCAAAACCAGAACACTTGATCTAAATCCATAGTTAGTTTATTTTGATAACCCCAGGAATTTAAAGTCTATTTTATATTTTTTTCCAGAATAGCTTATTAAGACCATGATTTAGTAAAAGGTTAGTCTTCTAAAATATTTGAGAATCTATAATGTGGAATAGGTACTAAGGAATAAACATCCAAGCATAACAGCGTCTAGTGTTCTTATGTACTGTAAACAACTTTTCTTGAATTTATAGCAAAAGATGACATTTTCTACAGGTGGTTTGTAAAATAGGAGTGCTGTGCTTCAACTCTTGTTCATATCAGAACACTTAGACATTGGATTTGTGCCCCTGAAGGGTGCCAGCCAACAGTTCCAACTGCACAAGAAAAGCACACTTGGAAGCCTTGGTCTTGGAGCTAACCAGACCTATTCCTATCCGTTGGCTACACAGAAACATGTTACATGTATTAAAATCGAGAAACAGTAAAGCCAGTTCCTTCCAGGCAGAAATGTATGTTTGAAGTTTCCTGGTAAACAATATTTCTAAGGGACGATTTTCTATTATTTTAAAATAAAGTATGGTTGGACAGTCTTTACAATGAATTTTACGTTTGATCTCATATGTTTGTAAGTATAGTTATGAAAACGGAGTTATAGCCTCTTCAAACGTTTTTTTTCCTGTTTTGGGGTAGTCACTGAGACAGAGAAGGCCAGCAAGACACCCAGGAAGGCAGGCATGCCCTCCTCTCGACTTATTCCTACCCCCACCTCCATTCATTTTTACTTTTAGAGTCAAATATGATCTTAAAATGTCCTTCACAAAAATAAGGCAGATTTAGGTCTCGAAAACATCAGTTCTTTGACAAGATTATATTCCTCTGTTCTTGTTTGCTTACCAGCAACCCAGGATCTTCTTTAAAGATCTGTTTTTCCTTCATAACAACACCTACATGCAGCTCGATGGCAGTCCAGGTACCGCTTACAGCCTAAATGTGTAATTCTGTCAAACAGAGCTCGATCATCGTTTCACACGCCTGCGTTCTGAGCAAGTTGGAGCGTTTTCTGCCTGTCTCGGGAGTACTGGAAGTCCTCTGCACGGGCACAGTCTTGCGTTGCCACTGGTCTCATGGCACCTGCTGTATTGGTTGCAGCACTATGTCAAGGAAGGGATGGTAATGTTAAGTGTTGCTGCACTTGTACTGGAGAAGCTTGTCTTGGACGACCAGCGGGTCCAGGTACCTGTGGATCCTGTGGATGCTATGGCCTTCCAGTCCGTGGTCTGGTCCTGCCCCTGGCTGCAGGCTCCATCTACACCATCTGTGCTGGCGAGCGCTGCTGTACGAGGCTTGTTTTATATCTATAAACAAAAATTTTAGTTTTATAAATTAAAATCAAATTTTCATTCTATTGAATCCTGTTCTAATAGACTATAGATAGCTATGTGGTTCTTTTAAAATCCTTTTGAAAACTCTATATAATGACTTTTAATCTAACTGTACAATATTACAGGTTCTTGTGTCTGAGAAAATGGATAGCATCCCTTTAGACTCAGTCATAACTTCGATAGTTGGCAATCCTTTCTCCAACTGTATTATTTTGTTGATTTTCACAGGATCTTTGGTAAATAATTATCAATAATACCAGAAAGGTCTTCATTTCAAAATAAGGAATGTGACTGCAGTGTCATTTATAATATATATACATATATATTACACATACAATGTCCTATTTATCTATTTCACACAAATTCTATATATGTATAAGTTAATAAGATACACTGCACTGATCTTCTAAAGTTCAGAGGCTATTGAACTAAGGGTCATACTCTAGGAAGACAAATAGTTTAAGACATTTCAGTTCAGTTAAATTCTAAATTTATCTCTGAATAAATTTGCTACACAATGCCAAAAATTAACTTAACATCTGCGATGAAATCCCTCAAGGATGTCTGAGAATGTAGTATTCTTTGAGGTCTTTTGATGCCATCATGTGATAAATGTGAGGTTCCACACTAATAGAGGCACAAAAAGCTTACAGTACTCGCGCTAAATAGAAACAAATTTCCATAGCATCCTGGTGAGGTTAGCACATGTGGCGTCCTATTAACAAAACAAGAGGCAGAGCTGTGGCCATCTGCTTGAACTTGCCTAGACATGCCCGAGAGCTGCTGGTGAAGCGGGACACACAAATTTCATGGTGTTACTGATTCTGCAGTTAGAGTCAAGATATGTTTGGGACCTGTTTTACTCATATTTTGTACTTCAGGTAACATGAATAAAGGACATGACTAAACAGCAAGAATTCAATTTGTCACAAATCAGAATAAATTTTCTTTGTTACTCTAATTAGTATTATTATAAATGTAGCTGAGGCACTCAAAAATAAATCTTCTTTTTGAAAAAATAAGTGGAAGTATTCAGCATTTAACAAATATTGAGTGACTCCTTGTTGGAGACAACTGCCCTGTTCAAACTCTTTAGAAAGCATGCTTGACTACATGTGCAAAGTCGCCAGTAGACGAGATTATCTATGATGGCAGAGCCAGATAGGCACGTATGATGATGCAAGGTTTTGAAGAGCAGTGCCCCTTATGTTTATGTTTAGATTATGTTTAAAATAAAAAAACCTATATTTTGTTTATACTGTGTGTGACCATCTGCTCTGTACCTTAGAAACAGGCCACATTTTATTGCTAATTGTTTCCTGAGCTCCTGCAGAGAAACTTCTTTGGTCTGCTTTTCCTTTGTTCCTGAATACCTGCTAAGAGCTCCCCATGCCTGTGAATCAAACCTTGAGAGTTAAGAGACTCTGCTCCCGCAGCTTTCTTAAGTACTAAATTGACTCTGTGTGATGTTTATTATTAGATACCTCACCCTCTATCTTTGTGTCCACTACCCCCCAGCCACATAGCAGCAACTCCTACGTGCTGGGTGTTTGAAATGTAATGGAGATTACAGGCAACGGTGCTGCTCTGATAGCCCAGCCTCCAGTGTAGGGAAGACGGTGAACAACTTAGTAAGCAATAATGATGCAAAGTGATGAGAGTAAAGTAGGTTCTCTCAGTGTGGTGATCAGCGAGGGGACCTAGGGGCAGCCCACATCTAAATTGAGTCCTGAATTAAGAGAAGTTAGCCCTGCAGAATGGGAGATCTGCAAACCCAAGGACCTGAAGAGAGAGGGGGGCATTGATGTGGTTGAGGGACAAACAGAAAGGAGTGTGGGTTTAGTTTCCTGCACCACAGTGAGAGAGAGTTAGGTCAGAGGTCAGAGCACCAAGAAGAAGTCAGAGATAGGGAGGCCAAATGTGAATTTTATTTTGGGGAAACTTTTGGAAGGCATTAGGTTAAGAGGTCACATGATAGCAGAGACCAATTGTGTGGTTTGAATCTTCGTAATAGTGGTAAAAATGAGAAGTAGATATGTTTTGGAGATGGTGTTGATATGACCAGGTAATGAATTGGACATGAGAGACGAGGGAAGATAGGATGTACAGATTTCCACATAAAATATTAACTATCATTTTATACCACAGGCATGATCCCAAAAGCAAAACCTGAACTTCCTCCAAGTCAAAATTTTCCCTCTGAGAAAGACCCTGTTAAGAGACCAAAAAGACAAACTACTAATGTAGGAGAATACGTATCCGCCCACAGATAGAATTACACAGGGCTCTCAGGACTCAGATGAAGTGTTCTAAACATGCACTGTGGTGATGGATGCACAAAAATAGACATTTACTAACTGTAGACCTGCGTATTTAAGAGGAACTAATTTTGTGATATTTCTAGAACTAGTGAGACATCTCAGTGGTTAAGAGCACTTATTGCTCTTGCAGAGGACCAGGGTGCAGTTCCTAGCACCAACATCAGGTGACTCACACCAACAGTAACTCCAGTTCCATAGGATCTTGAGGCCTCTGGCCTCCTTGGGCACCTGCACTCACATGCATGTACCCACACACAGACACACTGACACACAGACACACACACACAGATAAGCACATAATTAAAAATAAAATAAATTGGGGGCCAGACAAATGGTTCAGCAGTTAGCATCACTTGGTAGTCTTGCAGAGGACCCAGGTTTGGTTCTCAGCACCCACATGGTGGCTAACAACCATTTGAAGATGTAATTATAGAGACTTTTCATTTTCTGAAGATGTAATTATAGAGACTTTTCATTTTCTCTATTTACATCCTCTATTTATAGCTTTGAGCTTTTAAAATTATTTTATAATAAATACATAATAATTACAATCCCTCTCACTTCCCATGACTTCTTCATCTAACAGAAATGTAAAAAGACATGCAGTATAGGATTTCCAAGTGTGATCTGTGACTAGAGAGACTACCCTTTTGCCTCTTTCCTACCCTCTTCTTCTACCTAGAATACTAGAGCTCTGGAAGCTTCCTGGGGGCAAAACATATTTCAATAACAGAAATAACACACAGTGGCTGAACTTGCACTGAGGGACATCTGGGTACACAAACTTGACTTTAATGGCCTTAACATAGGCAGAATGCGTGAAATCCGGTGTGTGTGTGGTGGGGGTAAGTATAGGGGAAGTGCAGATGGGGGTAGGATATAAAGATGATTTGTATGAAATGCCCAAAAATTCAACTAAAAATTATATTAAAAATGAAACAACGCTCAGTGACGGAGAAAGTCTCTCAACACCTCAATGAGAATCATACGACCTGGTACTGCCTCATCCTAATTTTCCTTTATGTGGGAGAAGAAACTTTTAAATATTTAAATCAAAGGAAACCAGGCCTCTTACTTGCAAATACAGCTAATCCTAAACTGTGAGCCAGAATAAGCCTTTTATTTTGCTTTCTCAGAGCATTCTATCACAACAACAGGTAAAGAAACGGAGGCACTAGATCACGAAAGCATTATTAGTTCTGCTATAAGTTTTTCCTTAAGATGTGTATCAGACTTTTCATTGCTGTGACAAATAGCTGAAAGAAACAATTTGAAGGAAAACTGATTTTTGATCACAGTTTCAGAGGCTGTAGTACAAGGCCAGCTGGATCAACGGCGCTGGGCTCAGGTGAAGCAGCAGGAATGTGTGGCAGAGGCTGCTACCTGATGACTGATAGAAGAGCTATAGCAAGGGTCTGGGACAAGCCACCAACTGCAAAGCCATGCCCCCTGGGACCCAATTCCACCAGCTAGGCCTCTCCTCCTGAAGTTTCTACCATCTCCAAAATAGCACAACACCTAGGGACCAAGCCTTCACCACACGAGTATGTAGAAACATTTTATTTTCATACCAAAACAAGCTGCTTCCATTAAATCCTTTCTCTCCACATACTCCAGGAGTAGGTGGGCCTTAGGAAAGCTGCAACACAATCTCTCCTTCAGTTTCCACCTCCTCCTACACTGCTCATATCAACTGAAACCATCCTGGAGATGAGTCAGGGAAAGAAGTCTGCATCTTATAGCAGGAGGAAACCCCATATTTTGATTGTTAAATAGAAACTAAGGATTAAATAACCAAGTAATTGTTTCTGACGTAAAAATGGCCCAAAATGCAGGGCTAGGGAGATGACTCAGTTGGTAAGATGCCTACTGTGTAAGAATGAGGGCCTGAGTTCAGATCCCCAGAATCCATGTAAAAAAATCCCTAAAGTGGGGCATGGCCCCATGCATCTATGACCCTAGCATGCCCAGGTGTTGAGGAGGGGTTCAAGCTGAGACAGGCAGATCCTCAGAGCTCTCTAGCCTGACAGTCTAACATATAGGTGAGCACTGGGTTCAGTAAGGGACAAATGATCAAGGAAAACAGTGTCAGTCTGACCTCCACCCTCACACTCCCATGCACACATCTGCACACATAATACACTATAAACACAAAGTTTAAAAACTAGTCCAAAGTACAAAATTGAAGGAAGCCTGCTTAAGTTTTAGTTGAGGGACATGAATGAATCAGCTCCATAGACAGGGTATCAGAAAAGTAGTAATTTGCTTTGTGTGTACAGTCCTGTATGTACAGTATTCTAAATACAAAGATATTTCTTACAAATTGCAATGTTTTTCTGAATTATTTAGTAGCATGTATGTTTTGTCCTTGTGTGAGTATATCGGTTTTCAGCAACTTCGAATCTAGACTTGGGTGTAAGTATGGTAATTCTTAATAATACAATTTCCGGTTTTCTTGAATAAAGCACTAGAAAATACGAGCTGTGTTTTGTCTTGGTGGATGAAGGTTTTGACTGCAGAGGAACAGCAAAATAATTGCAGTTCGAGATTTAAGTTGGACTCCAGTTCCCATCAAGGATGACATAAAGTCCATTCCCTTTCAAGCTCCTGTGGCAAATGGCCAAAAAGCTCTTCTCTTCTAAATCTCACCAGAATCGACTTGCCTATGTATTACACATTTTTGCCTATGAATGGATAGGAAAAAGCAGTGGCGCTCATTCCAATCAGAATGCATTCTGAGTAATCAATGGTTGGCCAATGAACACAGATTCTGCATCACTCCTAAGTCATGTGCTCTAAATGCCCAGAGAAGAGCAGAGGCTTGCAATGCACAGCAACCACGCTTACCACATCTTCTGGATGCATCTGTCTTTAATCTGAAACAGATTTAGCGTGTTAGTCATAATAGACTTCAATATCTCCCTTTCAGAATACATACAAAGGATTGCCTTTCACGTTCATTTGAAACTAAGTTCTTTAGGGTAAAATTTACAATATTTGCATTGGCTATAATCATAATATTGTTTAGAATTATATAATCGAATCAATTTTATGATGGTTTGCATACTACTTTTCTCATCATTACCAAAAATATGACAAGAAGGAACTATTTATTTTGGCTCATGGTTTGGAGCCATGCTGAGGAAGGCATGGCAATTGGAGCCTTGGTCTATGGAGGTGGGAGCATGTAGTAGCTGATTTTTCCAGGGCATCAACCAGGAAGCAGAGAATTTGGGCTGGATGCATCCCTGGGCTCTACCCATAAGGCTCATCCCTCCAAATGCTCCCTTATAGCTAGTTTTAGTCTGCAGAATGTTTAAGAATCTCCCCACAAACAATGTCATCAGCTGGTGGTCAAGCGTTCAAATACATGAGCCTTTGGGGGTCATTTCACATTCATACCATAACAATTTGTCCCAGGCCCCCATAAGCTCATGGCTGTCTCCTAATGAAAATGCATGAAGCCCAACTTCAAAAGTCCTCACAGTATTGCAGTTGTACGTTGTTCAGAGATTCAAGGCAATCTCTTAACTGTGAACTTCTGTTAAAAGAAAATTTATATATTCCCAATAAGATTCCAATTGTCCAGAGTAAACATGCTCATTGCAGAAGAGAAGAATGGGGAATAAGAAAGACTGAGCCCAATCAAGACTGAAACCCAGCAGGTCAAGCCTTGTAGCTCCACATCAGCACCTGGAACTCATGGTGGCATCACGTGGCCGCCAACAGGCTTGGAGAGTCCTGCCCCCAACTCTTCTGCCGGCAGCGGCAGCGTACATGCTGCCTTGAGCTTACTCAGCTCATCGCCTGCAGCTTTCCTTGTCAGAAGTGCCATGTTCTTGGCACCTCCAGAATCCTGGGATCTCTGCTGCAACTTAACCTTCCATTTCTCAGTTTCACACAGTGGCCTCTCAAGACCTTCTTCAGGAAATCTGACCCTGCCACATTTTGCTTGGCTGCATGGCTTTGTGCAACCTTTGCTTAATATTCATGACCCTATAACTCTTGTGTTTGGCATGCCTTCAAAACCAGGATTATATAGTCAATGATGCCAAGTTCTACCTTCAGCTTAAGATGGAGCTCAGCCTCCTTTCATGACAGTAGCAACAGCTTCCAAGGGCCTGGACAGCTGAGACACTTCCTAGGCAGTCCTGTTGGAGCAGGGCACCCTGGAGCCTTTGCTGACTAATTACTATTGTTCCCAGTGCAAGTGCAGAGTGAGGCTTCTTTTAAATTTGTTTATAATATTTTATTATTTTTATTTTATGTGCATGGACATTTTCCCTGCATGTATGGAAGTGCATCTGCACATGTAATGCCCATGGAGGCCTGAAGAAGGCATCAGATCCCCTGGAACTGGAGTTACAGAGGGCTGTTAGCCAACATATGGGTGTTAGGAAATCAGCTTGGGTCCTCTGCAAAAGCAGTCAGTGTTCGTAACTGCTGAGCCATCTCTCCAGCCCTCTCCAGCCCTGTAAGGCTTCTTTTCCGTTTTTTCAAAAAAATTTTTTTTATTGAATTTTTGTGTACTTTATACAGAACCCCTTAATCATCTTTATACCTCCTTTATACTTTTGCCCCCCCCCAGTAGAATTCATACACTCTGTTATTTGTGTAAAAGGCCTATCATGCCAAGTTAGTGTCCCCAGATGTCCCTCAGTGCACGTTCATCCACTGAGGTCTAATCAGCCCATCTACAGTCCCTTCCTTTAAGAAGGTCAGTTCTTCATTTCCCAGTACTAATCATCTGCCAATAATTCTTCGAATAAGACTGTGGTCTGTTGTCCATTTCCACAGTTCTGTGCTGGGTTTTTGTCTGCTTGAGTTTGCATGGGTCTTGTGCAATGCTGACACCATTGCTGTAGGTTCATATGAGAAGAGCCCCAGGAGCCCGTAGGACTCTATTTGTAGGAGGTCATGCACCTCCTCCCTGGTTCTTACAATTTTTCTGCCCTCTCTTCTGCAATGCTCCCTGAGCCCTGGGTGGGTGGATTTTAATAAAGACCTATCCAAGGACCCACACTCTCTAGACTCTTATTCTCTACATTTTGGCAATTTGTGACCTCTGTTGCATGAGATAGCTTCATTGATGAGAACTGAAAGATGCATTAGTGTTCTCTTCATCTCTTGTACTATGTTCCGTGAGTCTTAGGTGTAGCCGTTACATCCTAGATGTGTCACTTAGGCTTGGGCAATTCACAGGCAATCTCTCTTTGTGACCAGTTGTGGAACTCTGTAATAGTCTCTGTCTGTCATAAAAGAAGCTTCTTTGATGAGTGGTGACTGGGATACTTGTCTGTAAGTTTAAGGATCCATATTTTGCACATAGTAAGAAATTGCATTTGTCTAGGGATGTGACAGTCTTATGGTTTTCTCTAAGATCTATGACATCTCCAGCCATGTCGTATTTGACTAGGTTATAGTACCACACCTGAGTTTCCTCCTATTGAGTGGGCTTTAAGTCCGAGTAGATAACTGTTGATTACCCCCAAGATAAAATTTCCACTACTGCATCAATGTCATTTGCTGTGCTGGTCATTGATGTAGTTTTTAGCTTGAAGCTGGGGTTGGATCATCGATCAATGTTCTCCCTTACCAGCTTATGTAATGCTCTCCAAAGCTATGAGAGCTAGCGTAAGGATTCTTTTCAGTCATACTAATCTCTTTAATAATTGTTTCCACTTGACCAACAGCAACAAATCTCAAGTTGCTACTTTGTCTGCAACCTGACATTTGTCCATGCTCCTTTCCTCACCAAAATGCACAATTTTTACATATTTCTGATCCACTTTCTGCCCAGAATTGTCATCGCAATCCTTGCTAAAGTGAGCAATAGCCATGCCACAGTCTGAATGCTGTGCTGTTTTGACCTTTGCTCCACCAAACAAATTTGTTATTTTTTTCATTTGGTCTCACTCAGCGTTTTAGGACATGGCAGTACGTAGCCAGATGCTTTGCCAGAATCTAACATGAATGGCCTCCAGCCCAATTTCAATAGAGTCCTGGCTCCCTTCTGAAACCTGAGCTCGATCTGTACTGTCTGCTTTTCTACAGGCATTCTGGTCTTCAACACACCCACCCTAAGTCCTCAGTAACCTCTGCTTCGTCCACCTTCCTCCCAATCCCAAAAGCTTATGAACCACATAGTCAGGCTTATCACAGCAATAAGTCCATTTCTTGGCATTAATTTACTGGTTGTAACCATCTACCCGACAAGAAACAACTTAAATGAAGATTTATTTTAGTATAATTTGAGAAAGGATAGTCCATCATGTGGGAGGGAGTAGCAGGGCTGGTTTAGTTTGCAAGGGGCTGAAACATGCAAGAGTTGTTTGTTATATGGCAACAACCAGGGAGCAGAGAGCTGAGGCCAGAAGGAGGATTGTCCTATTATCCATAAGGCCCACTTCCTCTGGCTAAGCCCAACCTCCCAAAGATTCCACAGGCTCCCAAAGAAATGCCACCAGCTGGGGATCAAGCATTCAGATACAAATATTTGAGGACTGTGGTGGTTTGAAGAGAATGTTCCCCCATATACTTGAGCATTTGGTGGCATTTTTGGGGGGAGGGCATAGGGCTTTAGGAGGTGTGGCCAAGCTGGAGGAAGCATGTCACTGGGAGTGGGCTTCCAGAGTTCAGTCTTTCTCCACTTCCAGATTGTTTGTTTCCTGCAAGGGCCCTCAGGGCTTTTGGTTCCCGCTGCCATGCCTGTCTGACAGGATGGACTCTTATCCCTCTGGAACTGTAAGCCCAAATAAACTCTACTCTTTTTTAAAATTTATTTTTCCTTTTTTTATTTTTTTTATCTGCATGAGTGTTATGCCTGCATGTATGTAAGCACACTTACATTATGCAACGCCCAAGGAGGGCATTGAATCCTCTGGAACTGGAGCAATGGATGGCTGTTAGCATCATGTAGGTGCTCGGATTCAAACCCAGGTCTTCTGCAAGAACAGCCAATGAGCTGTCTAACGAGCCCCAAAACTCTTCCATCTATAAATTGCCTTAGTCATGGTGTTTATCACAGCAACAGAAAAGGAACAGAGGCACATGTTATATTCAAACCATGACAGTTTGGTGTATAGTTGAAAAACTCAGAAATCATATTCATCTGATCCAATGCTTTAACGTAGTGCTTTATTTACAATAAGCATTTTTTCCAAAATGGTCCAAAATTCTCTAATACTTTGTATATTTAAGAACAAAACTTTTGCTTCCTTTTTAAGTCAAGAATTATAGAAATATTTAAAACCCAAAACAGATAATTAAAAAATTAGTAGGCCTTTATACTCTTTTTTCTTCTCTTTCTTTTTATTTATTATTTTTGGTTTTTATGTGTATGAGTCCATTGCCTGCATGTATGTAAATGCATCTGTGTCATGCAATGCTTGGATCCAGAACAGGGCACTGGATCCTTTGGAACTGGAGTTATATCTCTGCAGCCCCAGGAAACCTTTTTAAAAGCAGGCTTAATTTTTGTTTCATCACAGAATACACATTGTTCTTCTGTTTTTACATTTCAAATTAAAATAACAAGCTGTAAAAACAAAAGACAATGTTAAATATTAAGGCTTTTAATCAAATGTGCATCACCACAGTGGCCCCCCGACTAAGAATCTCATATTATTTAAACATCAGAGTAAGCCTCAAGAAGTAATTGCTTCATAAAGTTTCATTTCTTATGTATGAGTTTTTCAGAAAGATGCCTGAAAAATTTAGTAGTTGTAATTTATAAATTTATGTTACTATTCTTGGTAAGTTTTTAATTGGTGTCTTCTATAATGCATACACACAGAAAATCAGTCTTTTGTGGTACTATAAGCTAATACAATAGTGCAGGTAATTTATAATAAATACATATTTGTTGACTCATGTTTCTTGAAGCTGGGATGTCCTAGGTCAAATGGCTGGCATGTACAGAGGGCCTTCTTGAGGTATCATCCCATGTCACAAAACAGGACAGAGCAAGGAAGGGAGGGACCGGAGGATGGAGGGAAGAAAAGAAGAGAGGGAGGGAGAGATCGTCTCCAAACTCCTGTTTCATAATGAGCCCACATTTGCAAAGACTCCTTGATAAAGTGGTGCTCCTGAGGTCAGTCAATTCTCATTAAGTTCCATCCTTCAATTCGGTTACACTGGGAATTAAATTCTCAATACCTGGTTTTGGGAAGAAACATTAAAAACATAGCACACATGATCTGTTTAAAACATAAATATAAGAAATAAATTTTCTTTTTAATGGAATATTTTACTAAACCTTCCTTCCTACAGATTTTTATGAGTTCTGCATTAGTGGTACTTTTAAAACACTGTTTTAAAGGAAATATTTTGGTAATTGTACATAAATAATAAAACATTTTATAGACAGTGGTATTGCAATGTTTATCTTCCAAATTATATTGAAAACCTCACATTTTTATCTTTATAATGATTTACATGATTTAAAAATATAAATAAGGGGCTTGAGAGATGGCTCAGCAGTTAAGAGCACTGACTGCTCTTGCAGAGGATCCAGGTTTGACTCCCAGCACACACATGGTGGCTATGAACTGTGTCCTTAACTCCAGTTCCAGGGGAATCTGAAGCCCTCTTCTGACCTCCACGGCATTGCATGACATGGGTGCACTTAC
>NW_008348793.1:1129509-1141143 GCF_000622305.1 Nannospalax galili
CACTGTTGGGGCTGGAGAGATGGCTCAATAGTTAAGAGCACTAGCCAGCTGCTCTTGCAGAGGACCTGGGTTCAGTTCCCAACTCCCACATGACAGCTAACAGTCATCTGTAACTCCAGTTCCAGGGTATCTGATACCCTCTTCTGACCTCCATGGGCATTTCAGGACACAGGTGTTTTTAACATACATGCAGGCAATACACTCATACACATAAAATAAAAATAATAAGTTAAAAATATATATATAAATAAACAGGGACTCAGTGAGAAAGAGTGCTTGTGTACAGGCATGAGGACCTGAATTCAGATCCCAGTATCCACGCGAAAAGCTGGGCATGGCTGTGTGTGCCTGGAACTCTAGCCCTAGGGGAAAGGGCAAAGGCAGGAGGATCTCTGGAACTTCCTGGCCACTAGGCTAGCTCAAGTTCAGTGAGAGACCCTGTCTCAAAGAAACAATATGGAGAGCTCTCAAGGAGGACAGCTGACATCCTCCTCTGGCCTCTGCATGCATATAAACAGATAAACAGACAGACAGACAGACAGACACACACACACACACCACATCCTCACACACAAAATATATGATAAACTGTAGTTGAATACCTCGTCCCTTATGGATGATAGTACTCTGCTCACTAAGAGTTAACAGACTTCTTTGGGCTTTGCTGATGCAGAGGCTTGATGGAGGGGATGTCGATTTCCAGGATGCTGGGACTGATAACACACCTGTTTCTGGGATACTGGGAACAGGTTGTCACTTCACTCATGTGCATGCATCAAAGGAGGTCTGTTACCGGACAGTTCCCATGGTGTGGGTGTGCTGTGCTGTTTTCTTACTATAATGATGGGAACATTCCCATGTCTTTTGCACTCTGAGCAACCAACACTGAGTTTCCTAAATAAAAGCTTCTCAAGAGGGCAGTAAAATGCTCCTAAGTGGCACAGGCCTGGTCTGAATTTCAGTTTCTCGACATCCATCTCATCAGAGCATCTACAATATATATTTTGCAAAAATTACTGAAATTCTACACAAATTGAATTACAAGAAATACAGGAATTAGTCTGCTTGGTTGGTCTTCATTGTGTTTCCCTCTGACATAATTATTTTGATTTCAGAAATAAATATAATTTACACTAAGGACATTTATGTAGCACTGACAAAACTGTAAGTCTATCTTGTTTTATTCTCTTTTGATAAATCAATTTAGAAAAATATTTCCACAATTAATCTCTTGGTTTTTTATTTGCCTACAATGAGCTTCCATTCTATTAATGGTACAATTTGTGAATCCTTGCCTTCTTTAAATTACTTTAACTTATGCTACATAACTCTATACTTGAGTTTTCTCTAGTTGTCAAGACAATTATCTTCATGTAATTGTGGCCTCCAATTACACTAC
Source organism: Nannospalax galili (assembly GCF_000622305.1). Classification (NCBI taxonomy): domain Eukaryota; kingdom Metazoa; phylum Chordata; class Mammalia; order Rodentia; family Spalacidae; genus Nannospalax; species Nannospalax galili. The sequence continues at coordinate 1,130,909 of NW_008348793.1, forward strand.
AAACCAAATTCTCCTGTAAGGCACAGGATACATACACAGACTGAATAAGCTACCCCAATGACACATGATATACAAAGAAAGGCGTGGTATGTGTCACTACAGGGGGACATGGTGAGTCTCAAATTACACAATATCCACCAGATTGTGGATATCTCTACCACCTCTGCCTCTCCATCTGCTGCATCAGCCTTCTCCTCACTAATGGATAGGGGTTGGCAGACTGAAATTTGAACAAGGACACTCACAGACATAAGGTTTTAGAGTCATAAGGTTTTAAGGCAGTGCATACTTGCTCTACTAAACAGATGCAGTGGCGCCCACACACGATCACAGCTGTAGCTTGTGAGCTGGTCTGCCAGCACCAACACCCATTTCTTAGCACAGAGTAGGGGCAACAGAGTGTCATGAGAGACTGCTGTATGGTGACAAGGTCTTTCCTTACCTCTCAGTCTATAGGTAACTCCTTCATTTCATGAAGTATTTCATTTAACCCACCTAGTTTCTGTCTGTATTCAGCACACCTGATGAATCACATCTCAAAAGCCACTTGCTTGTTCGGCGTCTGTACTTAATGCGCCTGATGGGAATCATCCATCTCGTTCCATGCACTATAGCAGAACCAAACTCTATCAATTAACACAGCAAACACACTATCTTAATATTTGAGCATTTTCTCCATCTGTTCAGCTGTGTTTACAAAGTCTATGCTTTCTCTTATTTCATTCTTTGCACCTGGCCATTTCTCACTTTCCTCTTAGTTTTTTTTTATTTTGAAGATCTAATCATAGGAGTGTTTGGGGGGAAACTGCAAAATAAACTTTCCAATATCCATGTGTGTGCATGGTGAGTGTGTCAGGCAGGGTCAGATCTATAGTCAGAGAATACAGAAGCTAATGGAGAATTGGAGTGCTTCTTATTTAGGAAAACAGCTTGTTGCCGATCTGAGTCTTTGAAACAGGAAATGTTGGGGGAGTAGAACTGACTTTTTTCTTCTTTGAGAGTTAAGGGTAGCCAATATATTTAGGTTTTATTCATATTACTATTTTCTGAATCTTTGTGGTGTAACAAACTACCACACTGTGAAACTTAGGCAGAATAGAATTTCTTTCCCACAGTTCCTAAAGCTGGGAAGTCAAAGACTCAGGTGCCATCATATTTATCGTTTGTTCATAGGAATGGCACCTTGCACACTGCCTCTTCCAGAGGGGAGAAACACTGTTCTCACAAGGCAGAAAGCAGTGTCGATGCAAAAGCATAACTCTCACCTCAAAGGGGATATGAGATAGTTTATTCTGAAGCCAAATATGAGTGACCATGACCCAGAACACAGATTCAGTTTACCCCAAATTCCATGTTCCAGCGTGGTAACAGTTGCCTTACATTTTTATAGTAACAGAACAAAGAAAAGTCATCAATCAAGACACTTTTCAAATACATTGGAGGATACATTCAGTAGGCAGGTCACAGCAAAACGAGAGTTTTTTTTATTATAGGTCTCAGATGCTGTCTGATGACATTCTTAGCCTTTTGATTGGTGAGACCAGGTGGTCTGCTAGGATAATACATTTTAAATGGTTATCTGTTAGTCACAGGATGTTAGATCTGAAACAGAGGTGGGCAAGGAGTGGCTGTTTAGGGGGCTAAAGATGGTCAGTGATAAATGGCAATTAGACTCTGGACCTGCAACATTCCAAACTCTCCACAGTCTCTGCAGTGATAATCAGTTGGTCAGTCTTGCAGGAAGTTCAGTCCAAGGTGCAGGAGTTTTTTTTGGAAACTTTTCTTTCACAGCAGAAAGGCACAAAAAGAATGGGGTGGGGTGAGGGGACCATTTCCCATCAAATCACTTTATAAGGGAACCTAACTCTATCGAAGAGTGTGGAATCCTCATGAGTCAATCTTTTCTTAAAGGTCCCAGTTTCCTTCTTTGAATGCACTCATGGTTGCTCGAGGTGCTCAGAATGCAAGACTGTTGAGTGCTCAGCCCTAAATAGGACATTATACCACCCCTATAACATCAGGGATCACTGTGGAAGAGGAGACAGAAAGAACTGGAAGATAGGGATGAGGATGGTGAAATGCTGTCTTCTGGGTGTGGCACAGCAAATGCAGTGACGACAGCATAGCAGCTATGGTTGCCTACAATGGGCCTGCACAAGTCTGAGTCCACCAAAGCCAAGCCTGGATTAGGGCAGGGCTCACAGGGCCCTACTACTCTCTGAAGAATTCTTGGCTACACATGAATTCTGGGTGAGGGTCACTCATTGTCTTCAGTTGTGTACCCCCTAGGAGCCCACCAGGCTCCAAGGAACAGTTCCAAACCCATGGTGGTCATATAGCCAATTGCCTTAACTCAGTCGGTCTTAAAAAATAACCAACCAACCAACTGTAGTTAAAATTCCTTCTGGAAGGTGGAAATAACATTTGGGCCTGCTCCTCCTGATTTTGCCAAACTGCAATCTGGGAAACCAGTGAGTTTATTGGGCTTACTTACAGACAAATTGGTGAGTGTTTACTTACAAGAGTGTGTAGTCATCCCTCTTAAGGATGCACTGGGAAGTCTCCTTTCCAGGCATGGATCATGACTTCACCACAGCCACACAAAATGATGAGAGCCCCTCCCAAAGGCTTCCTCAGTTTATATACCCTTAGCCCCTTCCCCTCATGAAACTGGGTGCCAACTGGATGGTTGCAAGGTGTGACTGACTCTCCCTGCCCCTCCTGTCTTGAAAAAGAGTAACAGTCAACAAGTTTAGCTGTGATGATCCCAGGCAAGGGAGTTGCAACCAAGCTTGGGAAGATGGCATCTGTCTATGGTCTGGTGGTCTGAGGATTGCCCGCTGCAACACCAATCAACCAAAATCCACAAAGACACGTGGGAAAGGGACTTGTAGGGTAAGTAAGAGGGGCGGGAGGGAAATTAGATGGAGAGTTAATCAGAATGAATTTACTACATATATGAAACTGTCAAAGAACAAATTCAATATGTTACTATAAAAAGTTATACCTCTCATACTTTCAATGTGAATTCTTGGAAGAGACAATCATTTGTAGTAAAAGTAATAGGAAACATTCTAGCAAGGTGAACAATAGCTTTGGAGGTGTCATTCTTAAGCACCTGGGGGCAGATGTACAAATTGTTACGGGGATCATTCTTTTTCTAAATCAAGTGCCTAGAAGTGAAATTGCGTCTTAAAAGAGGATGAATTATGAATATTTTCCTCCCTCCTCACTAGCGTGCACACACTTAAGCGACCCTTACGCACCATGAGGAGCAGATGTTGAGAGATGGGCATGCACAGAATCTGCAGGTTTGTGGATGTGGTCTACTGTTTTAAAACTGATTGGCTGGGAGATCGATTTTAAAGTTTTAGCCCTTTCCTTGTAAAAACTGCCAACACTCCGCTCATGGGATTTCCTAAGTACTGTAAGGCTTAGGAACACATCCACAACTTTACTAGCCCTGATTCCAGGCAGGAATTCAGATTTCACGGTTATTTCACAAAGCATCATGTATTGGAATGAATGGCACCAGTCCCAGAGATGATGGAACAGAGGGTGAAGTGGCATGAGCAGAGCCACCTACAGGTGGAAACATTAGGGGTTGCTTTAACTGGCTCCGACTTACTTAAGACAGCGCCAAGTCAGTGAAAGCCAGGGGCAGTCAGAGAAATTAAGAACAGCTTTGTCTTGTCCCACCTTGTGATTTCCTGCCTCTGTCACCTGAAGGCTTATTTTTATGGGAAGCCAAATGATACAGAATTTTTTGAAAGTAATTTCCAGGCTCCCATCCCAACCATCACTTGAGTGTGGGTGACTATGGGGCTCAAAGACCACAAGAAATTATCCTGTACAACACCTTAAGGGAGAGGTGTCCTTTAGGTAGTAAACTCCATCAGAAAAATAAAAACTGACTTATTTGGTCTTTGGGACTTCATAGATCCCACATCTACTACAGCTCTTGCCATATGAAATGAATAGAATCAGTAAATACTTAAGTATCTAGTCCCATCACTGGAAAATAGTTTAAACCAGCATTCAAATAATTAGCAAGCAATGCAAGTGAATTTTAAAGAAATGTAAATTAACTCATATTCAAAAATATTTTACAGTATGCTTTTCGGAAGTTAGCATTTCGTCAAATAATTCTATTATTATTCAAGGAATCTTTAGGGCTATTCTTTTGAAATTGCCTTTCGGAACTCTCCGTGAGCACGCACGGTGGTCAGATGACAACTTGCACGTCTGGTCTCTCCTTTCACATGGTTTCAGGGATCGAACTCGGGTCGTCAGGTTACAGAACACCGCCTTAACCAGCAGTGTTACCTCGCCCACCGAGACCTAGCTTTGGAAAAATACCTGATAGACATTCACGGCGCTATGCCAGGTGCTTTTTCTTTCAATTTCCCAATTCTTTGCTTTTTTGAGACAAGGTTTCACTACGAAGCCCAGGCTACCACAGCTTTCCAAGCCAGCCCCCATCCTCGCACCCCGACCCGCCCCCTCAGCACAAAGCTTGTTAAGGGTACTCAGCAAGCTAGGGGCGAGCTCAGTCCTGGAGCCCGGATGCCGGCACAGCACCGCACAAGCCAGACGCCTGCCCGCTCCCGCAGCAGCACCCTGGGTGCTGTCCGCTGACGTCAGAGGTCCCGCCCAAGAGGCGGGACTTCCTATCCGGGTTAGCCAATTCCGGGCGGGCCGGAAGTCCCTATTCCGGAAGTATACAGGTCTTCCCGCAGGCCGCTCTGGAGACCCCGGGTCCTCGAGTGCCAGGTCTTTCGGGGTGGTGAGAAGCAGGAGCTGCGGCATGGACAGCCGTTTGCAGGAGATCCGGGAGCGGCAGAAGCTACGGCGGCAGCTGCTGGCTCAGCAGGTCCGTGCTGGGCCGGGCGTTCGCGCGGCCCCGGGGCTGGGAGGGCGGGAGCGCGTGCGTGCGTGCGCATGTGCGGCAGCCTCTGCCCCGCCCGCTCTTTTGCGCGCTACCTGCTGCTGTCAGGTCTCGGTCCCGCGACTTTTATTCCCGAATCTCCCTTTTTCTCAGCTCGGGCAGGTGCGGTTCCTGCCCGAGTCATTGTGTTGAAGACACTAGGCCACTGTTGGGCTTAGTGGGCCTCACCAGGGCTGGCATGGTCTTCCGGGGTGGAAATGCAGTCTTGGTCATTGTAAATAAGGTCTAGCAGTTCACGTACCGTCGCTTGTTAGCCTCCACATTTCTCTATACTGTTTGAACAGTGTTTAGTGTCTTGCCTGCGTAGTCAGCTCCGCAGTGTGGAGACTGATTTTGAGATAGACACCGCCCCCCCGGGGGGAGGCGTTATTTCTAAAGTCTGCGTTGGAAAGAACCTGAGAGTAAGTTTTAGATTCTGCACCCAAGACACAATATTCTCCGCGCAGCCCCTATTCATGATAACACCCAGAAACAGGTAGCATTGTTTTCACTTACTAAATAGGTAACTGGTTTCAGAGGTTAAGCTGGGTTTCCGATGGCCACTCACTATTCACCAGGAAATTGACTCAGGTTTGTCTCGGTCTTTTCTAACCCTTGTCATCTAACCATTTCATAACATCGGCGTGTTAATGCTTGCTGATTGGTAGACTGCATATGCAGAGTACAGATTATACATTGTTCGACTGAAAATCGGGGACTGTTTTCCATTGTGCCATACAGATCAGTAAGTGACTGAGAGAAATGCTCAGACGCTTGAGTGAGGCTGCTTGCTATAACTTTCCAGTGCTAAATCTTGGTGCCTCAAAGAATTCTCTTTGAAGAAATGACTTGTATACCGAGATATACATTACAGAAAAAGACAGGAGCCAGTCATGGAAAGAAATTTAGAAAACATTCAAACGATAGGAAGTAGATGTGCCGTCCACTGACCAAAACAAGTCTGGAAGATTTTATGGAGGAGTCGAAATTGATGAACATTTCATATATTGGAAGAGATTATTCCATAGAAGAAATTTGAGGGCAGTCATAGGAAATGGATAGATTAGAAGAGTGTTGGGTAATTGAAATCCAGGCACTATTTTCATATGCTTTCTCTCGCCTTTTAGGACCACTAAATGCAGATGTTCTCATGGCCTTCTTGTACTGAATATTAAACAGTTTCTAGTGCTGTTCTGTAGTCCTTATGTGCCTTGAAAGCTTTCTATGAATTGACCCTATTTTACTTAGTGAACCTGCTTGTATTTGTTGCAGTCTGCAGAATTTTCCTAGCTGCTACCCAAAGTTGACATTACCATTTTTAGGCCATTAGTAAACTTCACCATCAAACTTACAATCATTATAAAAACGTAGCTTTAATAAAACTAACTTTTTTTTAGCGCATGGGATAAAATATAGTATATGAAACAATGCATACAAAGTGCTTAGCCTGCAAAGTTACATAGGAACTGTGTTAGCTGGTTTTTGTGTTACTGCTGCTACTACTAAATCATGTTTTGGAAATTGGCTGAAATGAATTGTCTTAATTTCAAATATAACCCAAAGTATAAAATATTTTCGGCTGGTGAAATCACCCTTTTTAAAAACTTAAACTTTTATTTATTTGAGTATGTTGCCTGCATGTATGTCAGTGCACCTGCCCATGCAGTGCCCACAGAGGCTGGAAGAGGGTGTTGGATCCCCTTGAACTGGAGTTAATAGATGGCTTTTAGTTGCCATGTGGGTGCTGGGAACCGAACCCAGGTCCTCTGCAATAGTAGCCAGTGCTCTTAACCACTGAGCTGTTTCTCCAGCCCTGATAAAATTGTTCTTAATTAAAATGATGTTCTTCAAGTTTGCAGTTTATCCTCGAAGATTATTAATTATGTGATTTATGGGGCCATAAGTGTGTTTTTAGAAATTTTTAAATTTTCATTTTATGTGTATGAGTATTATGCCTACATGTATGTAAGTATACCCATGTTGTGCAATGCTTGAGGAGGTCAGAAGAGGGTATCGGATCTCCTGGGACTGGAGCTACTGACAGTTGTTAGCTGCCACGTACGTGGGTGCTGGGTTCTGAACCCAGGTCCTCAGCAAGAGCAGCCAGTGCTTTTGACCACTGAGCCATTTCTCCAGCCTTGGGGGCATTGCTTTATAAAGGATTTGGTATATAAAATCATCAGCAAGGGGCTGGAGAGATGACTCAATGGGTAAGAGCATTGGCTGCTCTTGCAGAAGACCTTTGTTCAAATCCCAGCACCCACATGGCAGCTCACAACCATCTGTAACTCCAGTTCCAGGGGATCTGACACCCTCTTTTGACCTCATTGGGCATTGCACAACATGATTTACTTATGCACTTGCAGGCATAACACTCATACACGTACAATAAAAATAAAGTTAAAAAAAATTCAAGTCATCAGCAAGAAATGCTGCAGCGTCTGTGAAGAGTACTGTGATTTAATGTTTGGCTTTGCTTCTTAGCTGGGAGCGGAAAGTGCTGACAGCATTGGTGCTGTGTTAAACAGCAAGGATGAACAGAGAGAGATTGCTGAAACGAGAGAGACTTGTCGGTATGTGGACTGTCGTGCTTTTAGCGGTGTGCTAATATTATGAAGGGACCATTTGTTGTATTTTTTTTAGTTGTAAGTTATTTGTGGGTTTAGGGTGCTTTTTTGGTGGGGAGGGGCAGTCATTGAAACACACTCTTGGCTATGTAGCACAAGCTGACCTTGAACTTGTAATTCTTCTTCCTGAGCTTCCTGAGTACTAGGATTTGAAGTGTGTACCACCTGCCCACTAAGGATTAATGAATTAACTTACCATATATAATATTAAATTATAAATTATAATTTTTATGAATTTATAAAAGAATATACTGTAAAAGCAGTAGTTCAGAAAACATTTCGCTTTTTTAAAAATATTCTAGGTTATCGGTTTGAATCAGTTTTGCTTACAGCACATAGTATAAAATATAAATAAAAATAGTCTAAAGTGATACATTTAGTCTCTGCACTTTTTGTATCTTTTTACACTTGCTCTCTGTACTTTGACCAGTCATGAGTTTCTGCATTAACCTCCAATCACTGCACAAAGAAACTTCTCTAGTGAAGACAGGGCTCTATTAACCTACAGGTAGAAAGAGATAAAAATTCTTTATAACTAACCCCCCCCACCCCCGGTTGCTTATAAAAATAAAGTTACAAATTCTCAATTATGTGTGACTTTTTGGGTGATTTATAAACAGGATAAATAGGTACTATTTAATCAGGAAACATTTGCTTTGTTCTGTTGTTTAATTATTCATAATACAAGTAGGTGCATATATATGTTTTATATGTGATTGTGTGTGATAGTTGCACTTTAATTTTTCAGGGCTTCCTATGATACCTCTGCTCCAAATTCAAAACGGAAGTGTCTGGATGAAGGAGAGACAGATGAAGACAAAGTGGAAGAATATAAGGCAAGTAGCAGATGAGTCAGGTCTGTGGTCAAGAAGAAATTAATCCTTCTAACACTAGGCCCATTTCATATAGAAAGCTCAATTATAAGATGTGCTAAAATCATCAGTGACATTTATACTTTCAGTTAAAGACTCCACATCAGTTCTCTTGTTTTAGGTAAGAATTATGTGACTTACCTTTAATTAAATATATAAAACACAACATAATTCTTGGTAAGCACTGGCAGTAATACTCTTCAGAAGAGCAAAGAGACTTTGGGTAATTGAATTGCATCAGATTTGGAGAGGCTATCGTTACCACTTTTTAGTTACATTACAAGATCGCATAATTAAAACACTTCGAGGCCCTGTAGCAGTTGTATAACCATTTCTGAAAGAGCCCAAGCAAAAACTTCACTTCTTTGTTGGTTTTAATGTGCTTTTTATTAATTTGAGAATTTCATACATGCATTCAGTATATTTTGATCATACTCACCCACCCCTAATTCTTCCTGTATCCACTCCACATCTCCCCTCTTAACTTTGTATCCTTTTTTTTTTTTTTTTAAACAAGCAAACAAAACCAAAAACCTTACTGACTCCAGACTCCAGTTTGTACTTCCCATGTACACATGAATATGGGGCTATCAACGGGCTTGTGATTGACTTACCAGAAACCACACCCCTTAAGAAATCTGAATCTTCCCCCATAGCAGCCATCAACTGTCGGTAGCTCCTTAGCGAGAGGTGGGGGCCCATGAGCTCCTGCCCCTCCATGCAAATATATTGACTGGCTTGATCTTGTCAGGCACCCATAGCTGCTGTGAGTGCATGAGTACATTGGTCTTGTCAGGTCCTCCCCAACCTCTGGCTCTTAAAATCTTCCCACCGTTCTTCTTCAATGTTCCCTGAGCCCTGGGTAGGGTTGACATAAATTGTGGCTTAGCACTCCACTGGCACTTACTCTCTACACGTTGACCAGTTGTGAGTTTTTGCATTAACCTACATTTACTATGCAAAGAAACTTCTGGTGAAGACTGAGGACTCTGTTAATCTAGAGGTAAAGAGAGATAAGAATTTAGAGGCAGTTTGGCAGTTCGATACTATGCCCATTTAGCAAAATATTAGTAGGTTCTCTCCTGGGGCCTGTGAGCTCCCAGACCATAGGTTCTTGGTCAGATTTGCAGTACCAGGCATGTGTTTCCTGTAGAGCATGCCTTATATCCATGCAGAAAGTGGTTGGTTACCCTCTATGACATACATGCCACTATTACACTCATGTTCTTATCTTGTCAGGCCAGTTGTGATTGTACCTCACAAGGTTCACAGCTGGATTAGGCTGTTGGTGACTTTTCTCTCCAAGCAGCCTGTGTAGCACGTCCAGTCCTGTGAAAGCTGGTCAGCAGGGAGGAAGTGTCCTGGTTGGCAGCAGCTTCCTTTCTCCATGTCCTGTGACTGAAGTGTGTGGTGTTCCTAGTAGTAGAGTCTTACCATCAGGTTCTGGTAGGCAGTAGCCTGTTTGGGGTTCTCCTGGATAACCCTAACCGACAGTTTGTGGGGAGATATTCCAGTCCTGACACTGGACTTTTATTTGGCCTGTGTCTATTTGGAGGAACATTATCCCTGTGTCAGGTGACTCTTATTAAAGTCTTCTTATGTGTCTATGTGAAGCTTATAAAGTAGACGTTTCCAGATGGTCTTTTCAAGTACCCTCTGGGTTAGTTGTCCCTCCCTCAGCCCCCACCTTCCCTCTTCCCCATTTAACAAAACCCAACTTCTAAACTTGTAATTGAAAATTTATTTAAAAAGGAAGTATTATGAAGGAAAAACTTACCTCATTGTTTCCAAATTAATTGTATATATTAA
>NW_008348793.1:1141164-1143242 GCF_000622305.1 Nannospalax galili
TATATGTATTAGAGAAAAGAAGGCATAGTTTTAGTAAATCTCTAGGAAGTTCAGTGATACAGTATCTAATGCCCTAAATACATTCTTGCATGCTTAAGTTAGATATATGCTTATTTGTGATTAAATATTTGTGATACGTTAGGTCAAACATAGACTTGCTAATCTAAAATTTTTGAATTACAAAAATAGCTTCATATGGTTCAGTTTAATAAAAATCAAATTGCTCTATTCGTCGTATTTTTCCTAACAAGTTAAGCTTTAACATTTGTAGGATTCTATAGGAGATAACTGTAGACAGTTTAGTCAATAAAACTGTAGTAGCTACAGGTAGTTATTAATTTACTGCAAAAATGATCACCTAGTTAGGTCCATTGATAAGAAAACAAAGACTTTAATGCTAATTTAAACATATCTTAAGGGAATACAGTATGTTGAGTCTTGATGCAGAATTAAGAAACCATGGGTATTTCACGTGTCTCGTTTACCTCCCCTTCTCAAGGATGAGCTGGAAATGCAACAGGAGGAGGAGAATTTGCCCTATGAGGAGGAGATCTACAAGGACTCCAGCACTTTTCTTAAGGTGAAATAAAGAATTTTCAAGTCTTAAAACTATTCATATTTAGGCTCTGTGCCTGAAAAGACTTTAAAAACCTTTTTTTTCTTTTTTTTTTTTTTGTAAAAACTTTTTTATTTATTTTATTTATTTTTACCTCCCCTTCTCAAGGATGAGCTGGAAATGCAACAGGAGGAGGAGAATTTGCCCTATGAGGAGGAGATCTACAAGGACTCCAGCACTTTTCTTAAGGTGAAATAAAGAATTTTCAAGTCTTAAAACTATTCATATTTAGGCTCTGTGCCTGAAAAGACTTTAAAAACCTTTTTTTTCTTTTTTTTTTTTTTTTTAAAAATTTTTTTTTTTTTGCCAAACTCATCTGAGTGGAAGTTAAGGGCCTCTCAAAGTCTCTCCAAGAAAGAGATAAACAGCTTAAAAAGAAAATAAAGTAGCATTCACTACAACTAGGTAAGTCCACCTGGAGAAGAAGAGGGACACAAAGGGCAAGAGAGGTGCCTTGGAACCTGTGGAGGGAGAGTCCTTGGCTCCAGAAGAAGTTCCCTCCAGCCTGGAAACGCCCTGATTTGCAGAGGGTAATATCAGAGGAGAAGCTAACTAGTCCTGGGAAAATCTTCCTCTGCCAAAGCAGAGAAGTTGTAGGACTCACAAGTTCCAAATGAGGAGGCCAAGTGAGTAGCACTCTGTGAAATAGATCATCAGTCACCAATTTTAGGTGAGAGGGGAAACCAGGTTACTGATGCCTCTCCTGGGAGAGTGTTTTTCATAGTTCAGATGAAATGACATCCAATTTGGATCTGCCTTTGGCACTTTTAGGATTGCTAGAAAGAAGAGTAAACAATCTTCAGAATGACTAATTTCCTACCACTTCCAGTAAGCAAAGACTCCTGAAGCTAGAAATCACAAAGTTTTTAAAATCTGTGACCTTGGAAACACACACAAGGTCTGCACCCTGGGGGTAAGTGGTGCTCTCTAGCCACAGCATCCCTGTTCAGAATCACCATCTACAAGCCATGTGCATTCCAACCTGAGGATCTCAGACCCTACAGGTCCCTGCCTGAAACCACCCAGCCTCTACCAACCCAAGTCCCGTTCACTTTCAAAGGGCAGTGTGTGTGTGTGTGTGTGTGTGTGTGTGTGTGTGTGTGTGTAAGATTTATTTTAATTATGTATATGGGGGGAGGTGGCAAATAAAGCCAGAGGCAGTAGATTCCCTGCAGGTGGCATTACAGGCTGTTGTAAGCCTCTCAGTGTGGGTGAATTTGTTCCTCTGCAAACTGAATTTGTTCCTCTGCAAGCCATCGCCATCTCAGCAGTCCTGTTTTTTGTTTTTGTTTTGGGTGGTTTTTTTTGTTTTTGTTGTTGTTGTTGTTGTTTTGTCTTTTTGAGACACGGTCTTCCTGTAGCCCCAGCTGTCCTGGAAATCGCTTTGTAGACCAGGCTGGCCTTGAACTCACAAAGATCTGCCTGCTTCTGCCTCCCAAGTACTGGGATTAAAGGCATGTGC
>NW_008348793.1:1144986-1162005 GCF_000622305.1 Nannospalax galili
GTCTTCTGTAAGAACAGCCAATGTTCTTAACCGCTGAACCATCTCTCCAGCTCCAAAACCTTTTTCTTCTATACAAATCTTTCAATTATTAAGAAATTTCCAGAGTAAAATAAGGATCTCAATATTACTCATGAACTATTGTTTTGATATTTGACTGTTTAGAATTTGATGATAGTGTGTTCATGTTGAACAGTTATGTTTTTAGATGTGTTTCCAAATATTAGTACTTTTCCTCTCTCAAACTTTTTATGGCTTCATAATAAAACCAGCAACAAATTAATGTATCTGCCACCAGAGTGCATACTGCTTATTTAATTTTGACCGTTTGATTTCTTTAGGGAACACAGAGCTTAAATCCCCATAATGATTACTGCCAACATTTTGTAGACACTGGACATAGACCTCAGAACTTCATCAGGGATGTCGGTATGTCAGATTTATTTGGACTATCCTGTTGTGAGTTACTGATTATGTGTATGTCATTTATGCATTTTATAGATTATTTCTAATAAAACTGTTTTCCAAGCTTAACTTTCTTTTTACCTTCTGACTGACCTCTTTACAGAGTATAATTCAGTGTTCTTTCAGTATGTGCAGAGCCTTCTTGGCAGCCACAACAGCAGTCTGTTTTAAAATATTTGCTTCTTGGGGCTGGAGAGATGGCTCAGCCATTAAGAACACTGGCTGCTCTTGAAGAAGACCTGGGTTCCATTCTCATCATCCACATGGCAGCTAACAACTGTCCATAATTCCAGTTCCAGGGGATCTGAAGGCCCTCTCCTAACCTACGAGGGCATTGCATGACATAGGTACATTTACATACATGAAGGCAATACACTCACGCACATTAAATAAAAAAATAATAAAATAATACATTTGCTTCTTCCCCAAGGAAGCTTAGTACCCATTACCATGTGCACTACATTCCTTCTTCCCACCTGCCCCTCAGGCATACGAACTTACCTCCTTTCTTTCCTTATAATTCTGGCTATTCTGGACATTTCACATAAATGGACTCATACAATATGTGGTCTTTTGTAACTGGCTTCTTTCACTTAGCATAATGTTTTCTAGAGTCATTAATATTATGGCCTGTATGAGAACATTTTTTATTGCCAAATATTCTGTGTGTGAAATATATACCCATGTATGGACATGCACACATGCGTGCAGACACACACGTTGTTTATCTAGTCATTTAGCTTTGTATTTCTAAAATTTTGTGAACAGATTATTGTGGTATTTGTGTGAAAGTTTTTATGTGGCGTTCTCATTTTTCTTTGGCACGTATCTAGAAGTGGAATTGGTGGGTCATGTGTTAATTCTTTTTGTCAGCTTTTTTTTTAATGTGTTAATTCTGTGTTTAACTTGTTTGCAGCACTACCCCAATGCTTTTCAAACCTGCTCTATCATTTTATATTCCTAAGAGTAGTTTGTAAGGATTCCAGTTTCTCAGCTTCTGTGTTACTTTTTTTTAACTACGCCGCCTTCGTGGGTGCTAGGTGGTATACCATTGTGGAGGTGTTCTGCTTATTTTTTTGTTTTATTTGGGGGGGTTGTTGTTGTTTTTGTTTTTGTTTCTTTTTTGAGTCACTCTCCCTTTGTACCCCAGGCTGGTCTAAAATTGTTGGCTATCCCAAATTGAAGATTCTTTTTGCCTGAGCTTCTGAGTAGCAGTAATTATAGATCTATGCCACCAGGCCCAGCTTCTATTGTGGTGTTGATTTACATTTTCCTGGTGACTGATGATACATTTAGCAACATATTAACTATCTAAATATCTTTGAATATTCAGATATTTTGCTTATTTCACAATTTTTCCTTTTTATTACTAAATTAAAAGTTTTATATTTTCTGTGTTGGTGTATATATATATTCGTTATGTATTCTGGGTATGAATGTCTTAGTGCACGATTTAAGATTTTCTCTCTGTTAGTTGCCTTTTTAGTTCCTTGATTGTATCATTGCAGCACAGAAATTTAAATGTGGTCTAATCAAATTTGCCACCTATAAGTATTACTCCTGAAGTAGACTAATTTAACTGTGACTTTTATGGTTTTTTTTTTTTTTTTTTTTTTTTTTTTTAGTAGTAAGAGTTGAACTCAAGGCCTTGTGTGTGTTTGGCAAGTGTGCTACCACAGAGCTGTGTCCTCAGCCCTATTTTATTTTATTTTATTTTATTATTTTGATACAAGGTCAGCCCAGGCTGACCATGAACTTGCCATAAGCCCAAGCAAGCTGTGTGATCCTCTTGCCTCTTAATGGCTGAGATTACAGGGAACGTGCTACTGTGCATGGCTCTAATTTTAATGTTTTTATAAGCAGAATTTGGAGATAGCATTAAAAAGTGACAAATTGTGTACCTCCATTTTAATATAAACCTTCCTGCTCTTAAGGTACCTGCTTTCCAAGGCAAAAAAAAATGTGCTACAGATTGAGAAAAAATTTACTTCACTGATGTATTTTGAGTCAAATGGAGATTTGTTCAGAATAAAGGACTAAAACACTTTATGTTGAAGCACCAAAGAAAACAAGTATATTTTTTATGATAATACGATAAAAGAAGCTGGAAAATGAGACTTAGAAAAGGTGCCTGGTTTGTCCCAAGACCTTAATGCCAAGGGACCGGAAAGAGGGCTGATCCCCACGTTTCAGACTTGATACCACAGATCTGTTCATCTGTTCATGGAGGAAGATAGATACGCTTCAGATTGCTTCAAGCTATACTTTCTATTTTGTAGATGATTAGAAACTAACTCTGTTGTGTTAAAACCTGACAATCATAAAATCTTCAAGAGTGTCAGACACCCTGGAGCTGGTGTTACAGGCTCACAAATGTGAGCTGCCTAATTAGGATGCTGCGCTCCCCTGCTGAGCCATTTCTATAGCCCCCCGCCACAACTTTTGAGGGGTGTTTTGTTATGTTGTTTTGAGACAGGGTCTCCTTGTAGCCCCAGCTGGCCTGTAACTTTCCTTGTAGACCAGGATGACCTTGCTCTCAGAGATCTGCCTGCCTCTGCCTCCCAAGTGCTGAGATTAAAGTCATGTGTCACCACCCCCAGCTTCAAGTTTTTGGTTTTAAAATTAAGATGTTTACATAATTTATTTTGTGAGCATTGTTTCTTGTGTGAGGAAAACAAAAGAAATGATAGAAAGGAACTTCTAATTTTAATTTAAAGTTGCAGTGAGTGTGTGTGTGTGATTTTTTTTTTTAGGAAGACTCAGACCTTTTGTATTCATTAATGCTAGCTTCAGTTGAACTGAACTTTAGAATTTGCTGTTTCTTTCCTCCTTAGGTCTAGCTGACAGATTTGAAGAATACCCCAAACTAAGGGAACTCATCAGGCTAAAGGATGAGTTAATAGCTAAGTCCAATACACCTCCTATGTAAGTAGCCAGTGCTTTTTGTTTCTACCTCTGCCTTAACAATCAGTCTCTTTACCTTATACTATAGCCTTCCTCTAAAGACATCTACCTGAGATTCAAGATGTTCCTACTCTTTGTTTTAGTAAAATACATCAGTTTGAATCTCTGCAGCCCAAGCTATAATAACTTCTTGTTTAACTTTCCAGATAATTTGTGAGGCTTGTGAACTCTTTGATGGATAAGTTGATTAGCCTGTCTAAGCCTCAGGATCTTCATCTCTAAAATGGAGATGCTGTCTCTTGGGGCTGGGATGAGAAGTAACTGGAATAACACTTAATTGCCTTGCCAAGGCCTGGCGCCCACTTCATCATCTTGCTTCTTGGCTTCTGAGTTTGTAAATCACTGCATTCCTAGGGCAGGCCCTCACCACTCAGAAGACCTTGTTGTGGGGTGGGGGGAGGCTGGTCCTTCACATGTGGCCTAGATGACAGGAAATTCTGTTTCCATAGATGGCAATGAGAAAACCTAGCCTGTGAATTTTCACTCTAAGCATTAAAAGCTCCTAAGTCCTCAAAAACAAAAGGGAAAATTCCTACTTTTAAAGAATCTTGACCTGGGGGTTGGTGAGATGGTTCAGTCAGTAAAGGTGCTTACTGCTCACTCATGCAGACCCAGCAACCCAAATTCAGTCTCTGGGACCCACTTAAAGGTGGAGGGAGAAAACCAACTGTACAAGTTGTTTTTTACCTCCTTACATAAATAACCGTGGCCTATGCCTCCCCTCCAGTAATAATAAATAAAATTTGCTTTGGAATGAATTCTTCTGTATGAAAAAAACAAAACAAAAACAAACAAACAAGTATCTTCTTGAAGTCCCTCAAATTAAGGTAAAGAATAAGAACAAATCATTCTGGAAGAACGCAAAGGAAAATAGCTTTAGATACTTAAGTGACAATAGAATTTATTCTCATAATTGTTTTAATAGCTTTGGTATAATCCTCATCGCTATTATGAGATATAAAATGTATTTATCAAATCTGTAATCATTATGCCAAAAAATCTGAATTACTGTAATATTTTGCATATTGTTAAAACTGTAACTTTAATTGTAAAAAAAAAAGTTCTTGAAGAATTAATAAATGCATTAAAAAGTAAAAAAAAAAATTCTTAATATATCTTGAACTTAAAATGCTTTTATACTGTGAAAGTAACTTCATTACTTTATTAAAGGCTGGTGGCAAGTTTCATTAGTGTGAAAAGACTATTAATGAAGACATTTTTATTAATGAATAAGCTAATAAAATCAAATTAATTCCATGTTTAGAAACTACTTTTAAAGGAGGAATTTGAAACTTAAGAGAGAAATGTTTTTTCTAACCTAATTAAATAATAATAATAGTTCTTATAAAAAATCAAATGAAAATAGGTTATAGATTCACATCTGAGTATAGATTTTCAGTGTAAAAATAAATGAAGCATACATTCTAGATGTACATGGGGAATAATATGGTTTTTGTTATAACTTGTCCATATCCTAAGGAAGACATTGGTTATTGATATAATGTCTATGATAACCCACTATAAAAAGCTATTTAGTAATTAGTTCATAGTTACCATATAAATAATGGTTTGCAATAATTAACCAATAATACTGGATAAGAATTTCTTTCATATAAAATGAAAAGTATTTAAAAAACATTTTTTCTTTGTTAGGTACTTACAAGCAGATATAGAAACCTTTGACATCAGAGAATTGACACCCAAATTTGATGTGATTCTTCTGGAACCTCCATTAGAAGAATATTATAGAGAGACCGGCATCACTGCCAACGAGAAGTGCTGGACCTGGGATGACGTATGATGGGCTTTCCACATTGTGATGAGTTACTTACTTTTCAAATGAGTACTTACTTATTTGATCAGAAAGTGGGATTTATAAACACCATTCCTGTGTTTGTATACCACATGCACATACACTGTACACACACACACACACCCTTCATTTTGGCTGAAATTACACATGTAGATTCCCAACTTAGAGCTGAAGTTCTAGAGCACTTTGACAAATGTTACACTGTCTTTAGTTCTTTTTGAGGCACAAACCAAGCAGATAGTGAGTAGACTACAGACGACGCATCATCCTTTTCTTTGAGTTCTTTTATGTATAGCCAGAAAGAAAAGCATGCAGAATGATTTATAACTCATTTAGCACTTGATTAGTTTCAGTAAACATCAGAATGTGTGTGTGCAACATGATTTCTGTTTTTTAAGGAACTTAGAGCTTAATTAAAGATATATGTGCGCATAATTTCAATATCCTAAATAAAGTTAACTAAGCCAATAGCTCCAATTTGTTACATGAAGTATCTCTTTATGCTCAATCACAAAAGTAATAAATATATCTGGAGTACCACTCTGTCCTGTGCCGTGTACTACAGTTCAAAATGTAGCACTTTACTTTAAAGCATACTCAGTTTAATGGGATGAACATGGATCTAAACCAGTAATTACAACTTAACGGTTCATTCTCGGAGGATGGCATAAGCTCTGAGAACGCTGACCAGTCTAGAAGATGGGACATAGGTGCATAAGTAGTTGGAATTGGGCAGGTGAAGAAGAATATAGGACGAAGAGTCTAACTGGAGGAACAGCAAGGTCAGAAGGGATGGAGACCTAAGACTCTGGCTTGTAGGTGGTGGAGCCCTTATATGGGTTATATACTGGGATATTCAGATTATTTCTTACGAACTTAGTCTTTTGTTTGGAAGACATTAAGATTTTGAAGGTTTTAACGAGGTTAGGAGAACATCTGAATGGTCCTATAGAATAAACCAGAGGGAAAGAAGTATGGAAAAAGGGCAGACACAGGCCTGGTAGTTACAGAACTGCAGGAGAGGATCCCAGCAGATGCCTCGGGACAAGCAGCCTCTGCCTCAGCCTCCCAAGTTGTCTGTGGATAGGCATATGTCACTACACAAAACAGATTTCATTTTATTTTGCCTTTGCCATTGGGCTCATTTAACCTTGTCCAGCTCAGCTGCTGCTGTGAGATCTGTCATAAAAGTCCATCATCCTGTAAATGTGGTTTCTGTGAACTGTTGCTGTGAAAATAAGCATGTGTCTGTTCGCAAATGATGTATATACTTGTATATAGAACAGTTTATTTTCTGTTCATTTCCTAGTGGAAATGAGAGTGTCTAAGAACACTCTAGAGAATCCTAGTAAGTCTCACTAGTTACTCTTTTGGATTTATGATGAATGGGAAGCAATAATTTTATGCTGTATTGTTTTGGTTTCCTATAGATTATGAAGTTAGAAATTGATGAGATTGCTGCACCTCGGTCATTCATTTTTCTTTGGTGTGGCTCTGGAGAAGGACTGGACCTTGGAAGGGTGGTAAGTTGGAGTTTTTTATTTTGTTTAAAAAAAATTTTTTTTTCAACTGGATTTTTAAATTCATTAGGAAAAAGCAGTATGGTACATACATTACAGGGTTGAAAGTTAATGTTACTTATTTCCTCTGTTTCTTGAATAGTTTTAAATTACCCAGTTAACTCTTAAGTCAGTTAACTGGCACTAAGTTATTAGTGTAGGTCCTAGGAAATATTTGGACGAAGTGGTTTGCAGCTCCAAATCACAGCACACAGATGAGCTGCCTCATTGACTGGTCTTTATGAATGGCTCAGAAGGGGTCTCCAAATAAGACTGATTCCTGTATTCTAAATGGAAGTAAAATTAAAGTAGAAAGTACATACAGCATGTTGAGCTCATAGTTTGAATGAATGACAGAAACAAACTCAATTTATAACAAACCTCAATTTATAACAAGAATCTTAGATTCCTTTTTATGTCAGAGCTTTTCTTTAGATTGTAGAAGTTTGCTGAAAGGAAACAAAATGCCACAAGCTTTTTTAAATAGTTGGGAAGTCTTCAATATGGTCTTAATTTAGCTGATATGAAGCAGTGAGACTGGAAATCACTTTCATCAAGTGTTACTACATGACGATTTCGGTTTTTAGAATGTATTGCTTGTTATACAGCAATATGTAATCATGTTGATTTGGTGAGGTATACATTTGACAAGTGAAAGATTCAAGTAGGATTATATGAGAAGTAGGCATATACTGAGGTAAAGTTTCCCCACGTGCTGAAATTCTACAGTTACGGTATATTTATATATGTCAGTAGTGAGTTCAGGGCTGTTTAGAACATCATTGCTTCTGGCACTTACTGACTCCAAGGTCAAACCAAGTACAGTCTGAGCACCTATATTTTTTTTCGTGATAGTTCTCAAAGACACTATTGAAAAGAAAGAGAAAGAAAAAAACGTAAGTTTCAGTGGGCACAGTGGCGTTTACCTTTGGTAAATTAGCTTTTCTCCTACCCCTAAATTCAGTTGAACATGATTAGAAAAGTTTGTCTTTTTCATTTATGAAGCAGTCTATCATATTGTGAAAACAGAGTTTGACTGAAATGAATATCCAGATAACTCAATGTGAGAACACCTCATGATCTTTTGGTAAACTGGTATGTTAGAACATACAGGGTTTTGGACATTGTGATAATGAACACACAGTACAGAGCAAATACTTAGCAACAGGAACAGATATGGTAGTTCTTGGTTTGCTTTTTTGTTTCAGGATTCACTTTCCATTTTTCATTTACAAGGTCACAGCCCAAAAAATACTACATGGAAAATTCCAGAAATAACACATTTTAAATTGCATACCATTCTCAATAGCATGATGAAATCTTGTATAATCTCAGGGTCACCCCGTCAACATATCTGTTCCATATGTGCTCCCTGTGCCTTAGTCACTTAGCTGTCTCTGTGGTCATTTTCCCTATTGAATATGAATATATGAGACAGGCCGCATTCATGTCACCTTTCACAGTGTATTGTAATTGCTCTAGTTTATTACCAGTTATTGTTGTAGATTTATATATATATATTTATATATATATATCTATAGATATATATTTATATAGTTGTATTCAGAACATATCATCCATGGATAAGGGACACTGCTCTATTGATCTTGAGATTGGGATTTTAAACTTGAAAATGAATATACTAAGAACATTTTGCAAAATGGAAAGCTCTACTTTTATGGATACTTGGTCAAATACCAATATATCATGTTAGACAGTTTATTATTCTCATCTGTTACTCAGCTAAGCAGGAGTGCAGCCAGTTGGTACCTCATGTGATAGATGCTCCAAATGCACTAAGCGGTGGCTTAGCCAGTAGCATTTGTTATACACTTAAATGTCCCAGATTCTGGAATACTAAGGATTGTATCTCTATTTTGAAAATTAATAAAAATGAAAGTACAATTTTAAGTCTGAACTTTCATAGTAGTTAGTAGTATAGTTTTATAGGACTCATTTGAAAATGAGAACTTATCAGAAAATTTCAAGTGTTTAGTTTTGTCACAGGATAGAGAAAAAATCAGGTATCAGGAATCATAGAACTTATCATGTGTCCTAGTTTGCTTTCTGTTTTATGATAAAACACTGACCAAGAGCAAACTGGGGAGGGAAGAGGTTCACTTCATCTTCATTCTTTGTAGTCCATCATCAGGGAAGCCAAGGCAGGAGCCTGGAGGCAGGAACTGAAGCGGAGACCCTAGAGGAATGCTGGTTACTGGCTTGCTTCCCCAGGCTTGGTCAGTGGTCTGGACCCTCCTGTATCAATTAGCCATCAAGAATGCATGTCCACTGGTCAGTCTGAGGGAGAGAATTCCTCAGTTGATAGTCCCTCTTCCCAGGTTTGTGTCAGGTCGATAAAAGCTAACTATGATACCAGATTTGAGAGTTTCTTGTTTTTTGTTTTTTTTCTTAAAACTGACAATAGAAAATAGTTCAGGTTGAAGACCCCTATTTTAAAGACTTGGGACCAGCTGGGTGTGGTGGCTGGCACATGCCTTTAGTCCCAGCCCTTGGGAGGCAGAGTCAGGCAGATCTCTGTGAGTTCAAGGCCAGCCTGGTCTACATAGTGAGTTCCAGGCTACAGAGAGACCCTGTCTCAAAGACAAAAAAAAAGACTGAGGACCATAAGTTTTTCAGATTTTAGAGATTTTATGTGTTGAGCAGCCCTAATCTGAAAATTTGATATTCAAATGCTCCAAAAACCCAATGATTTACAGGTAATTTTAGCATTTGAGATTTCAGATTTTGTTAGGAATGCTCTATCTGTAGTAAAGAAATGGGATATAGTGTAATCCTTTCAGTATTTTTATACATAACTGCATACTATAAACATCTGTTATAGTTTGGATGTGAAATGTTCTTACAGGCTTAGGTGTTTCAACAGCTGGTCCCTAACTAGTGCTGCTGCTTGGGGAGGTTGTGGAACCTTTCGGGGGTAGAATGTTGTGTGGCTTTCCTGGGGCAATGTGAGTAAATTTCTGTTCACTCCAGATAGGGCATTGATGACAGACCAATGAGATGATTCCATTCAAGCGTAGCTGAATGAACCAGTGAGTTTACTCAGGTTGTGTACAGGAGGGTGGGGGGCTACAGATGAGTAGGTGACTCAGGTAGTTGCATCACCAGAAAGCCTGCCTCAGCCTGGGTGTTGACTGAGGAAAGCTCCATCCCTGAAGTTCTCTGCATGACTTACCAGGCTTTGCTGCTTAGAGAATCCTCTTTCCCTCAGTAGTCCTTACTGTTTATATAATCTTGGAAAAGGGGCCTTGCGGATCTTTTAAGTTTCAGGAACTTCTGGTGACTTGCGAATTGTTTACTTCTTGAGCCTTGTAAGTTTTCTTTACTTGTTGAGTCTTAAGGGAGCCTTTCTCCAGGATGGAGATTCATTTGGGAGGAAATGACTAGGCAACCCTGGGCCTAGCTGGAGAAAAGGAGTTGCTGGTAGGCTGACTTTCCGGTGTTTAGCCCAGTCCCATTCTGTGCCCTGGCTCAACTTCCTGGTCCACAGCAATAGGAGTAAGCAACGTCACACGTGTGTCATCACAGATGAGCTCACACGCCTTCTCTGCTGTGTCGGACTGCGCTCTCAAACCATGAACTGACAAACTAAATCTTTTGGCCCTTAAGTTACTTCTTGTCAGATATTTGGTTACATTGATAAGAAAGTAGCTAATGCAATGTCCAAAAGGTGCATTTAAATTCTATATTGTGCCTGCATACAGTGATTGACATTTCTTCTGTATCTACACTAAAACAAAATTGCTGTGATACTATGAAAGTTAGTGTCCCTCTAGGAAACTTCTTAATTCTGGTTATTTTAAGTATTGTTCATTTCTTTAAGTGAAGTATTTCTTTTTCAAATTATTTTATTTCTAGTGTTTGCGTAAGTGGGGTTACAGAAGATGTGAAGATATTTGTTGGATTAAAACGAATAAAAACAATCCTGGAAAGACAAAGACTCTGGATCCCAAGGCTGTTTTCCAGAGAACAAAGGTATTGCCTTCATTATTTTCTTTTCTTTATTCTGTCAAACTGTATATGTGAAATTAATTCCAGTGGCTAGGCTCTTTTCTTAAGCTTGGCAAAGTAGCATTGAAAAGCATATCAAAGTTAGTTCAGAAGTGTTTCCTTCACTGTCTTAGCTCAGTGTCCACCTTGCTAGAAAGTGGGATTTCAGTTTGTTGTGAGTTGACATACTTCTTTAAGGCATGTGCTCTAATAGCTCTGACTCCCAGAACTTGTTCCTTTCTCTGAGCTCAGAAAGAAGAACTGACAGCGGCACTCAGTAGCTGTCCGGTTGGGTCATGTTTCTTTCATTGTCCCTTCTTTCTCCTCCACAAGAGCCACTGAAGACTTACGCTCTTTCTGACTGCGCCTTGCTAGTATCATGCTCAAACAGCTTTTGCTGTTTGTTGGTGGCAACATTTCTTACTAAGTCTTTTGGACTAGGATCATGTCCACATAAGGACAGGGTTTACCATCTCCAGGCTGGTGAAGCTGTGGAGTTGCTGAAAGCATGCTAGAGATGGCCTAGACTTCCATCCTCCTAGCCCCACACCTCACCTTCTGCATCCTTCCTGTCTGGCTTTTCTTAAGTTGCATTCTTACAGTAACCATGTCATAGTAAGTAGAACACTTTCCTTAATCTCATGAGCCACCCTGGCAGATATTTCAGCCCAGGAGGGTCATTGGCACATCCAGTTTATAGCTTATTGGTCAGAGGTGGAGATGATTTATATCTGAAGCTGCAGAGCCATCTTAGGAGACTGAGCCTTTAGCCATTTGGTGTGGGTGCTGCCTCTCTGGTTTGGGAAATGCCCACATACCTGGATTGGACATGAAGGGGGTTCTGAAGGTATCAGGTGCTCTGAGAGTATTGAAGAAAATACTTGGTGTTTCTCATTTACCTGGAGATCTTCTCACCTCCAGAGATCCAGGCTCTCCTGTCGTGTTTTTGCTAAAGATTCAGAGAGGTGAAGATTGTTTTAGAATTGAGGACATTGAAAATGTAAAGTGCTATGAAATGACTCTTGGTAGTAAGAGTGAACTGATCGGCTCCTTTTCTAGGAACACTGCCTCATGGGGATCAAAGGAACTGTGAAGCGAAGCACTGATGGAGACTTCATTCACGCTAACGTTGACATTGACTTAATCATCACAGAAGAACCTGAAATTGGCAATATAGAAAAGCCTGTAGAAATTTTTCATATAATAGAGCACTTTTGTCTTGGTAGAAGACGCCTTCATCTATTTGGAAGAGATAGTACAATTCGGCCAGGTAGGACCTTGGTTTCAAAAAAGACTGATGTAAGCCGGGTGTGGTGGCATACACCTTTAATCCCAGCACTCGGGAGGCAGAGGCAGGCGGATCTCTGTGAGTTCAAGGCCACCTTGGTCTACACAGTGAGTTCCAGGACAGCTGGGGCTACAGGGAGACCCTGTCTCAAAAAGACCGAAAAAAAGACCGATGTGTCCTTTGGGATGCGGGTGCTAGGGTGTAGGACATAGTGTTGTGAAAAGTAAAACTCTTGCATATTTGATTCCTCTCCTTTCTCTACTTCAAATATGAGCAGTTTTAGATTCACAGCAGAACTGAGAGGACAGCACAGATTTCCCGGGGTCTCCTGCTTCCACTTGCGCATTGCAAGTATCCCTTACCATCATCATACAGAGTCTGTAATTTACGTTAGTGTTGATGCTTGGTGTTGTACATTTTACGGATTTGGACAAGTTCATCTGCATATACAGTGCAGAATACTGCTGTAAGTCCTCTGTGCTCTGCTTTTTTTGGGCACATGATAATTATACATGTTTATAGTTACAGTGTGGCATTTCTGTACACATACACAGTAAGGTCCAGGTAATGGTGCATATATCGCCTCAGATGTTCTTTGTATTGGGAACATTTATATCCTCCATGCTCTTCTGAGATGTTCAGTTTGTTTCCAACAGAAGTTATCCTGTGTGTTAACCCCCCGGCTGTGCTGGACTCATTTCAGTCCTGTGTGTTCCTCCCTCCCATCATTCTTACCTGGCCTTCTGTAACCACTCTGCTGTTCTCTGCATCTTTCAGGTGAACTTTTGTTTCCCCCGTACTTGAGAATATGTGGTACTCACCCTTCTTTGCCTGATGTATTTCAGTTACATAGTGCCCTCCAGTTCCATCCGTATTGCTGCCAGTAATATAATTTTATTATTTTTGTGGTTGAATTTCATTATATATATATATATATATATTTGCTTTAACCTATTCATCAGTGGTCACGTAGGTTACTGACTGTTGTGAACAGTCCTGCAATAAACAAAAGGGCCGATGTTCCTTCACCATGGTGATTTCCTTTAGATAGTTGCCTTAGGAGTGGGATTTCTTGATTATAAGGAATCTTGTTTTTAAGAGACCACCATACTGTTTTCCATAATAACTATTCTAATTTACATTTCCCAATAATGTCTGAGTGTTCCCCTTTCTCTGCATCCTTTCCAGCCTTAATCATTATTACTATTTTTGTCTAGTTGATAATAATTCTGATGGAGTAAAATTCTAAATGGGCTTGGGTGATACCTTGTGGTTTTGATTTGTGTTTCCTTATGATTAATGGTGGTGTGTATTTTTCCCATATCCATGACTTCTTTGAGACATGTGTCTTCATGTCGTTTGCCCATGGAAAGATGGACCTTATGTTTTTTTGTTTTTTTAATGAGTGATATTCTAACAATATATGACATGAATGGCAAACAATGAAGATATTTTACAAAAGTTATAATCTAGAATGAGAAACAAGATATGACCATGATTAAATACCATGGATTCTATAACAAAGATCATTACTGTGGGTAATAAAGACATTTTTGTGAATACATTGAGGATTTGAACTAACCCCTAAAGAATCAATAGAAGAGAAAGCAAATAAATGTAATCTATTTTTTCATTCATTTCAGGCTGGCTCACAGTTGGACCAACACTTACAAATAGCAACTATAATGCAGAAACATATGCATCCTACTTTAGTGCCCCCAATTCCTACCTGACTGGATGTACAGAGGAAATCGAGAGACTTAGACCAAAGTCACCTCCTCCCAAATCTAAGTCTGATCGTGGTGGTGGAGCTCCCAGAGGTGGAGGAAGAGGGGGAACATCTGCTGGCCGTGGTCGAGAAAGAAATCGATCCAATTTCCGAGGAGAAAGAGGCGGCTTTAGGGGGGGTCGTGGAGGCACACACAGAGGTGGCTTCCCACCTCGATAACATTTCAGGACACTCTCCTTTTATTTCCCCTCTGGTCTTTATTGTGGAGACTTACTTTAGAGCTCACCCCCAGCTTGCACTTTGCTTTAGAGTCTCATGCTGTCCGGAAGATCTTAGCCAAGCCACCCCCCACACCCCCAGGTATCACACAGTCCGCATAGCGTTCAGGGCAAGTGAGGGATCCTACTTGGTCGTCGTGTGCTGCTGAGCAGAATGGAACAAGGTGAGTAGCTCCACCTCCAACACTGGCTTTATTCTGATCCACTGCGACTTTGCTTCTAGGAACTAGTTGAACAGTGGAAAGGTCTTTCGTGGGCCACAGAAATGCTGGTAAGAGTTTATTAACTGTGTGTCCTTGCCACTGTCGCCATGGCAAATGGGAAGTTGGGAATGTGGATAAAGCAGCATTATAACAGGTGATCAGCCTCCATCACGGTTTAACATTTTTTTGTTGAAACAGTAAAAAAACTTTTTTTTTTTTTTCCAACTTTAAAAAATTTAAAGAATAGCTTCAAGTATAATTTGGGTACTGAAGACTTAGACTGAACAAAATGACTTTCAGATCTTATGAGGGGACACGGCGCTCTCAGGGGTAGGTAAAAGAAGAGGTAGAACTTAGTAGATTTTAAAACACAAACAGAACAGCTTATCAGTGTCAGTTGTAAAGCCACAGATGAGTCTTCATGCTTCCTAAGAAGCAAAAGGAGAGCACAGCTGTGCCGAGGACGTGGACTTGGACTGACTTTCAGAGCAGTTTCATGTTTCTTAGCAAAATTGACAAAGGTAACCAAAGAAATACCCGTACCCAGGGGTTTGGTTTAAATATTTTGGGGAATAAATGCTTGGTGATAAGGAAATGGCATGCATCTTTAAACTTGTTTTTTAAAAAATTGTTAAAGTGCTTACAGGAAACCCACAGCTTAAAGGCACAGCTTGGACGTGGACCTGCAGTTGCCTTTCCTTAACACCACGTGGTGTGTCTGTGCGCTGGCTGGTGGTGCAGATCTGTCAGTTGTACGAAGCTTCATGCCTTAACTCATGTTTAACTGGATTTGTTGGATATGCTGAATGAGAAAATAGCATTGTTCTTGGCAATACTTTTTTAGTTGGTATAAATTTTCTAATAAAACTAAACTTGAAATTTGTGAGTTCATTTTCTGTAAATGGAATTATTGTTACCAAATGAAATGGACCAACCTAAATGAAACTTTTCTTTTGAACTGTACATTTTAGTGGTACTCAGTTATCTTGTGTCTAAAACGACCTTGTATTACATCCACCAAAGACACAATCTGGAGACAGCCTGAGAGGGTAGGTTCCGACCTCCAGTGTAGCAGCTCTGATCTCAGCAGACCGCCAGAGTGCCAAGTTCTGGCTTCCCTCTGGCCTCCCTCTAGCAGAGGGCCTGAGAACATGGGACTGCCTGAGAGCCCCAGATCCTGTCTCCACGTGGTGATAAGAGTTATGCAATTTGGGAGTCTTTTAGATAGACCCACTGAAGGGGTACCCCAGTTGCCTCACCCTGCATCCGTGTTCAGCATGGAAGAAGCCAGAGCCATCTGCGTCCCGATTCCCTATTGGTAATTTGGGTAACCTCTTCACAGGATGGTGTGATAAGAATAGGAGGTAGGAATTGGCTAGGCAGTTAGGGCAAAAAGACCCCAAAGAAAAGTAGCCAGTTTCTTGGCTAAAACTCACAATGTCCTTGGGTCTCGTCTCCTAGCAACATACTCCATTCCAACCAAAAATGTCAAAAGCTTTTATCTAATCCTTAAAAGATTTTAGGGTTACCTCTTCAGAGGGGGGGAAATGTTAAGAGTAGCAAAAAGCCCCATAAAAAATGAAGAAGAAAGAGTACATGAAGTTATCAGAAAAAAAAGTGATGGGGAGATACAGGAGGAGTTGGAGGGGAGGGAGTGGGTATGGATTTGATCAAAACACCTTATATGCGTGTATGAAATTCTCGAAGATTTAAAAAAAAAAAAAAAACACAATCTGAAGGACTGACTCCTTAAATGCTCAATGAATTTGACTTTCCCAGCCAGTTAATATTTCTAGTACAGAAAGCATTTAGCTTACACCTTTCTTGATGGAACTATCACAGGTGGTTAGAACATTTGCTGTACTGATATTTCTAATCTCAGTAATTATAAATTATCCAAGAGCAAAACTGCATCAGTCTTGACCAGGGAATAAGAGCGATGGGAATTCCATTTGCTCAGTGGCAGGTTCTTAGAAGTTCTGAGTAAGGAGTGACCCTTCCCTATGCTCCAAACCCTTGTGTTCCATATTCTGGGCCTAAAGGACAGCAACATCCTGGTGTTTACTTGGCCTGTGAGCCTGTGAAATCTGTTTTGCAGTTCATCTTACAGAGAGGTGGTGACTTTGCTGTAGCTTGGAACTTAAGTGCTCCCCAGCCCATCTAACATAGAAAAACTGAAAGAAAAGAGCAGGTCAAGGAAAAAGACGCAAGAGCCGAAGTCTCCATCCCTTTGGAAATGTGCTTTTAGCAGCAGGATGGAGTGGCGCCCTGATTCTGCATTCATTAAGGCTGGGCTGTGGGTTTATGGTAGAATGTTGTTCGTGGAGGAATGGGTTTCAGTGACAGTTGTTACTCCTGCCTCATCTGATTTGTGCTTCTTGTTTCCTGTTGTCACAAAGTTAGGTAGAAATAAAGTGTTAGTGGCTTCACTTACTGTATTTTGATAGTAAAAGTTGTGGCAGCAGCAGCCTACATTTTTCAGTTTAAAATTATCAGATTGCGTGCCTGGGGTCAGAGATCTAGGCGTTTCAGCCAGGTGCGGGTGTTTATCTTCCTGTGTCCTTCCTTTCCAAGAATGGGCATTAGGAGGCCCACAGTGCTGCTTGAGGAAGACTTTCTATTCTTTTTTTATTAAAAATTCTATTGAATGTTTGCGAATTTTATACAATGTATTTTTATCGTATTTAGACCCATCCCCTGTCTGTACCTCTCCTA
>NW_008348793.1:1162225-1197833 GCF_000622305.1 Nannospalax galili
CCGCTGGATTTTGCATACCCTGTCATATGTTAAGGCTTACCAAATCAAGTTTGTGTCCCCAAATGTCCTTAGGTATGTGTCCATCTCCTGGAGCCTGGTTAACCTGTCTAGTATCACTCCCTTAAAGAAAACCAGCTCTCCCTTTCCCAGAAGTTACTGGTTGCCAAGCTTTCGAGCCCTTCAGCATTTACTCAAGAGGTGAACATTGCTCATGATGTACAAGGGAAGACTACCTTAGTCTTAATGATTTCCATATCTTTTCCCAGTAAGCACTCTGTCCTAGATAGAATGTTAAAGTCATGTATATTCTAACTTGAAGGTGCTAATAAACAGGGAAAATAAGATGAGGTAGATTCTCTCCCAAACACTTCTAAATACAGAATCTTGGAACATTGTAAACAGGGACCCAAGTATGTAAGGCAAATCATTGGGACAGGCCAGGAGTTACTCTGTACTAAGATAAATGATTTGGGAGCACATTTTGTCTGTATATTAAACACAGCAATATTTTGATTCATTTACTTTATCAATTTATCTTTTTTTTTACTTTGATGGTTTTCCTCAACGTCTAAGAAAAGCAGAGCTGCACACAGTGCCTTAAGTACTGGTGAGCCTTCTCATGTAGAAGGAGGGCTGAAAACCGCTCATGATTGGCTCAGGTACATGACACTTGTCACTAGCTAATTGTCACACAAAAAGAGGAAGGTAAGGCTGGTGAGAAATCTCCCTAAGTTTTAGATTACACTTTCTTTCCATGAACTAAATTTTCCTTAATTTGCTTAGAGGAGTACTCTATGCATATTTAAAATTCTGGCTTCTTAGTATCATGTGACCAAATCTACTCAAGAGGTAAAGGTTCCTTGGAAGACGTTCCTGCTTACTGTGGAATGAACACACCAGTTAGACTGAAGCTATGGGCTATTAAGTTCCCTGCCATAATGTGATATGACTGAAAACCACTCATCTCTCATGGGAGAGTGCAGGGGTGTAGGCCTGCTGTTGCCATAAAACATGCCTCTAGAGAATCCTGTACATGAGCAAATAATTTATAGTTAATAGCATAAAAGAATGACCACATTATTATTTTACATGGTTACTTTCTGAAAGCAGAGGACAAAGAATCAAAAAAATTTAAATATATATATGTAGTTGCTTATACTGGGTAAGTGGTAATTGCTTAAATATCTTGGGAAATTGATGCATTTTATAAGTGTGCATTTCAGGATGGTTTCTGGGTTGTCTCTAATTTAGTCAAAAGGCTAGGGGCATAGCTCAGTGGTAGAGCGCTTGTCTAGCATGCAGTGTCTTACATAGAAAAGCTGTAAGACTAGGTTTGAGCCTCAGTACTATAAGTATATTCATAAATCCAAAGAAAATTTAGAAAATGTCAACAGTGATGTAGGTTTGTCAGCTAGCTTACTAACCCTGAATCATCAGCACTCAGCATGTCTGAGGCTGTTCCCAGCTCCAGCTGCCGCATTCAGCTCTACTCAGAACAAGTGTGCTGTCATCTGAGTCCCACCTTGTCTGCTCTTGAGCTGCTTATCCAAATGTCTGAGCCCTTACAGTGAGTCTTGGCCATTTACTTTATGAAGGCAATGGTATGCTTTCTCAGCTTTGAATGCATGTCACATAGTAAGTGCTCAACAAATAGTCCCTCACCCCTTTTTATTTATTGGAAATTAGTCTCAGAATATTGTAATGACCTCTTTTCTGTCTTGAGAGAGCATTATCTCTTGAGGATGAAGGAACAAAGTAGTTTTCACTGAATTACCATTTATCAGGGGTCTTGAATAGACCCACCATCCTTTGCTCTTACTTTATTTAAATAAACCTGACTCTGTCCTTGGAATGTAGATTTTTATTATCTGCCAAACACAGTCTGTTTAAGAACAGTGGTTTAAGCCAGGTGTGGTGGCACACCCCTTTAATCCCAGGATTTAGGTCTACATAGTGAGTTTCAGGCAAGCCAGTGCTACATAGTGAGACCCTGTCTCAAAAACAACAGTAAAACCAATCAAAGAATAATAATTTGGCCATATCTGTCTCCTTGTTTAATAATAGTCTAAATGAAAAAGTAGACTGCATTGTGAATCATTGGGATTGCATATTGCTTGAGAGTGAGGGCAGAGGATGATGGAGGAAGGCACCAAGGGGTCCTGGGAAACTGCAGCTCATTGGTAGCAATGCCCCAAGGACAGGTGACCTAACTGCAGTTGCTGAGTTGTGTGACTGGGAAGCATTGGTCCCCAGGCTGTCCATTTCCCCAAGCATGGTATGGGAGCAGAGAGCTGTGGACTCCTGGAGGCCACATGGATCAGTGTGGACCAAAGATTAATAAAGCTTCCCTCCCTGCCTTGTGGGATATAAGTATAGATTTAGTCAAGGTGATTATAACAACATGGCTATTTTTTGCACATGAGTTTATGAGTATACTTCATATGCTGCTTAAATCTTGAATTCAAAAAAATAACCCATTTGCTACATGGGCACATTCGATTTCTGAAACATTGATTAGGCAATCTAAATATACCGTGTGGGGAGATGGGGCTGTAGCTTAGTAGTGGAGTGTCCCAAGTCCCAGCAATGCAAAACAACAGGGGCCCTATGAGGTATCCTGGAATTCTGCTCTGCAAAACATTGATAATAGAAAGTTTTTCATGGACCTAAGGAATACTTCAGTTTGAAAAAGAATTTAAAAGCTAGACTTATTCTATATAAAGGCCTTTGAATTACAAATTATCACTGCAGATTTTTTTTGTTATAACTAGTAGAATTTTTAAAGAATTGTTGCATAGCTCATATATTTTGAAACTTCATCTGCTGTCACTAGCAGTTTCCTTAATCAGATAATATAATTTTGTCTCTCTAAATTGACTTTGTTCTTTATGGAATTAAACAGGATTTTTCTGTATTGAGTTGCGGTGACTTTGGAAATTTTGGTTATGGGGCTGCTTTGGGGGGAGCCCGGATATAGCTCATCATGAATGAGCCATGATGGAAATGGAAAAAGTAACTTTTTTTTTGGTCTTTTTGAGACAGCTGTAGCCCCAGCTGTCCTGGAACTCAGTAAGTACACCAGGCTGGCCTTGAACTCACAGAGATCCACCTGCCTCTGCCTCCTGAGTGCTGGGATTAAAGGCATGTGCCACCACGCCCAGCGTAAGTAACCTTTTAACTCCCTGAAAATGGCTGTCAAATGCAGGAATTCTTCTGGACCCCACAGAAAGAACACACCTAAAGAATTTTCAGGGAAACAGCCTGTTATCTTTCTACTGTTGGGGAAGCAGAGGCCAGGGGACACCCATTAGAGATGAAGACGAAGGGATTGCTGTGCCTTTCCCAAGCGTTGTTTGTCTTTTTATCCAGAGTAGTCAGTATTATGTCTTCTATCTTCAGCAACTAAGATTTGGATAGTCAAATCCAACCCAAAGAATTGTTTTGTCTTTCTCTATAAGAACAGTGACGTACCTTTTTGTCGGGGATCCTGCCCGGAGCCAGGGAAAGGGAAGTGCGCTGTCCGCCCTGTACTCGCAGCCTCCCTGGGAGACAGACACGACAGGGAGCCAGTCAAGCAGGAACTCGTTTATTGCAGGTGTTTACAGAGCTTATAAAGGCAAAAACCACAAAGGAAAATCCCCTCCCCAACCAAGTGTCCAATCATATCAAAGGTGAACTTGAGCATGCAGTCTCCTCTCCATGGGGTGATCACGTGCTGCCAGGATGCACGTCCGATCGACCTGGCCATTTCCTCTAGGCACCATCCTGCCTCACCCCTGGCCTCAGGCCCCCACACCTTTTTGGAAGGGTTAGACAGGTTAGTGTATAAGGCATCTTGGGAAGTGAAGTCTAATTTCAGATAACCTTCCATGTTCAAAAAAAATCTAAATTTAGATCTTTGTTTTTCATGTCTCTATAAAAAGTATTTCCATCTGATTTAACAAGATAGAATACTGGTAATTAAGAATTCTCAACAGAGCATTCTTAATTTTTCTCAGAATCCTCTCATTAAATTAAACTTTTGAAACTGAATGGTCATTTAGCAAACTAAAAAATGTACCTTTTTGAATGAGTTGAACTCATCAAAGTATCTATGGTTTATATGTTACTGAGAGCCTAAGTTTTTAACACTAAAAGCATCTTAGGCTACTGATTTCTCATATTGGTGAGTTTCCCTTAATCTCCGAAATTATCTGTTCATTAGGCATTTCTATAGCATTTAAAGGGAGACGTTTGATCTTGGCATAGCAGCAGATAACAATGAGTCAGGCTAATTCTAGTTTTTATAACCTTAAGAAAATTTTGTAAAAACCTATGAAAATAATGATAGTGTCTTAGTTACTTTTCTCATTGCTGTGACAAAATACCTGACAGAAAGCAACTTAAGGAAAGAAGGGATGATTTTGGCTCAGTTTGAGGGTACAGTCCATCATAGCAGGGAAGGCATGGCCAGTGTAATTTGGCTGGTCACATTGTATCCACAATCAGAAAGCAGAGAGGTGAATGCTCGTACTCAGTGTGCTTTCTCCTTTTAATTCAGCCCAGGACCTCAGCCCACGGGATGATACCACCCACCTTCCCGATAGGGCTTCTGTCTTCTCTAGGAGCGCCCTCACAGACACACCTGTGGGTATGTCCAAATCAAATCAGATTGACAGCAAACCACCACAGATAGCAACAGCCACTTAAATATATTTGCTGTGTGCCAGGCATTAACTCTAAGCATTTTCTATTAATGCTTGAAACAACAGTGTAGGAAACCAGGCTATAGAGTTTCTGAGTTGTCTGGATGTCACAGCTAGTGGTAGAAGCTATCTAGAAAGCCGGTCAGCTCCAAGTCCTGTGCTCTTGTCACCCTGCAGTGTTGCAGGATGGTCCCTTGGGACTCACCACAGACTTTCCATTATGTATTGGGTTTCTCCTGCCATGAAATAAAGTAACTTGAGATCACATCTGCTTTCATCCCACTTCTCATAATGACAGACTCCTTTAAGGTTGGTTTTTTAACCTGCTTTCCAGAAACATCTCCATCATTCATTCTCATACCCCCTTGCCCCCCCAACACACAAGTATAGTGACTTCAGCTCTTAAATTCATCCAAGTCAATGTGAACATGCTAGCTGGCTGGCATGGGGATGATTTAGTAGGTCAGTGTACTGCAACCCTACTCACCTTTGTGGCACCTACCAACTTACTAGCCATGTGCTCATAAAGTACTTTTGTGAGGCTGTGTCTTCCCATGTAAGTGATGCTAATAAGATTTAGATTTGCTGCATAGAATAAATGTAGAAATGTTTCTAAAACAGTGTAGTTCTTGGGAAGTAGTAAATTACACCACAGCAATTACTGTGTATCATACCTTCGATAAAGTTAAGTAGGGCCCACATAGGACAGGTGCCAGTCAAAGTCAGTCTCCTAAGTTTACATATTCATTAATATCGGTTTCATGTTTCTACCTATTTTCCTTAAAGGGCATATTGGAGAACGTTTAAATGCCTTCTTTAAGTCCACTGCTTCTGATCGCTCCTCTTTACTACTAATACTACTGGACCCTAAAGAAAGAGGAATTTCTTGTCTAGGTTTGTTCTCGGTGATCCATCCAGTTTTGGTGGGGTTTTTGTTGTTTTGCAAGGTACTTTTAATGCTATCCTTATTTCTTCCTTAAATTTCAAAAGACATGAAAATGAACAATAGTACAGACTGAGCCAGAAACATGAAGTAATTTATTTTGATACTGGTTAAGATCCATTATATACAGGTAGAAACCATAAAAATTGTACAAAGAACCATTAAGAATGTTGATAGTTTTATAGACAAAACAACTGAAAAATACTTCTAACATAGACAATATATAATTATGAGAAAAGTAGAACACACATTGCTCTACCAGAGAGATTCCAAAGGGGTTAAAAGTCTGCTGTGCAAACTGAAGTTGAAGAAATCTGTTCAATGGAGTTACATGGTTCAAAAAAATTAGTAATAATGTAAAAATTAACTTTCTTCCTCTCACTGCAAATGGAAGAGTAATCAAGGTTTCATGCCAAATCTATACTGTTTGAAAAATAATTTATATGTCTAGCATGATGAAAGAAAATTAACAATGTGTGTGGATCTGTAAACTATGCTATTTATGAAATGCAAACTGCATCAGTTTTGAAAATTATAAGTTGTACAGTCAGAAATAGACTGTTCCTTTCACGGTACCACTGCACCTCCATCGACTTTATACTTGAGCACCAGAACTGAAGGTCTAAATGCTGTCTTGGAAAACTATTCTGAAAATGATCAAGAAATCAAAACTACCCTACTGTCATCTAGAAAATTAGGCACCAAGCAGGAGATGGTCTCCTCGGAAATGCATATCAGTGGGAAATAAGGACTTATCAGTTAAGCAGCTGACAGATCTCCTTGTGAACACAGCAGAGGAAATCCACATATGATGATCCTCCATAAAGTCCTTTATCTTCCACCAGGAACTGTCGGAAGGTCATTTCCCGCTGCTCTCGCTGCTTCACTATTACAAGCTAGGAAGAAGTAACAGCAGGCAGTCAGAAGCATTTTCTGAATGTGGCCTAGCAATTCTGTTTGCCTCAGTTCTGCCAAATGTGCACGGTATGTGAGGCCTTGGATGTGAATATGCTTGGGGTTTTTTTGGGTTTTTTTTTTTTTTTTTGGCTTATATTTTTACTTTGTGTGTGTGTGTGTGGGGGGGGGTGTCTGTGCACATGATTGCAGGTGTCCACACAGGCCAGAAGAGGGCATCAGATCCCTGGGAGTTACAGGTGGTTGTGAGCTGCTTGACTACTGCTGGGAACCAAACTCAGGTCCTCTGGAAAAGCAGCAAGCACTCTGGACCCTTCAGCCATCCCTCCAGCCCCCATGCCTGTTAACTGCAAGACTGTTTTAAGTGGCAAAAATAAAAGTACAGTTTCCCATGAGCAGAATGCAATGGGAAAAACTCACAGCAGCAGTGTGGTCCCTGAGTGTGCATCAGAACGACACTGGGGAGGGAAGGAGTTGCAGTTCCAACTTATGTGGAATTTACTTTCTCAATGGAAACTTATAATGCACATCTTGTGGGCTATCTTTTTGCTGTCTTTCACGTTTTTTGTTTTGTTTTTTGCTTTTTATGTGATGTTCACGGTATAACCTCGTCAAAGTGAGTCTGGCCAGAGAACAGAGAATAAATTTTAGCCTTGGGAAAAACTTAGCTTTCAGATAGAGTAGTTCATATCCTGCTCACGACTTGAGTCTCACACAGTTGAACTGCCTACTGCCTCTGTGGAGGAATACAGAGAGCATAGTGCAAGGACTCTGGAGAGTGGGTCAGGGGAAGTGGTGGGGGCTAGCTCAGCACACTGTGCTCTCCTCACCAGTAAGGGCATACCCATCCTGGTAAGAGGAAACAGCAATACCAGGATTGCCTGGAGAGACACACTATTATGTACTGTACAGGGGGACATGGTCTCATATGGTGGGGCAGAATATTAATATGATCACTGCTGGTCTTTCATGTGCTGTGTGTCCGCTTCATGGAGGGTCTGGATAACTCAAATGACCCAAATGTAATATTCTCCAGGTTATGTTATCACAGGCCTCAAAAGAATGTGTTTCAAAAGCCAATCCCACCTGATTCATATACTAGCTTAATGACTGTAAGGATGGCCCAGGAAGAACATAGTCAGTGATTGCAGAGAGCCACAGATACAACCTTAGGGGATACCAGCTCTGACAGGACAGATGAAGAGAAGCCAAACACGGTCAGAGAAGAACCAGGAGCACATGTTTTGAAAGCTGACAGAAGAGACTGAGAAATGGAGCAGTACTCAATCTTGTAATGCTGCTGAGAGATTTGGAAATCCATTGTCTTAGCAATTTGGCAGTTTCTAAGGAAGCAGAAAGAGGGAAGGGAGATAGTCAACACAGATGATTTTCCTAGCAGCCTGGTGAGGAGTTAACATTTGGTGTGATGCAGGTGTTCAGTAAGTATCTGCAGAGTGAATGAAAGGACGGGAAGAAGATCCCAGGGAAGCAGTAGCTTCACAGAAAAAAGATTTAAGCAACTATGGAAAACTAAAGACGACCAGAAAAGAGCAAGTGCGGAGATACAGAAACGATAAGAAGGGCTATAACTAAAACTTTGGACAACAGCAGGGAGAGTAGGAACCAAACGGAGCACTGGCTTCCATCCTCTGGGCATGGACTGTGACTGAAACTGTGTGCACCAGGATCCAGATGTGGCTCTGGACCTGGATCTGCTGTGATCTTGCTGTGGCATAGCCTTATATCCATCATGATATGGCTGTGAGATGCTGGTCAAGTTAGTGGGCTCCTTTGAGTCTCACTTTCTCTGATTCACTAAATGGAAGTGTGGGGCTGAAAGGGAAGAGGAGGAGCAGGTGCTTATGAATTCCTTTCAGCTGTAACAGATTTAATATATTTCTTTCAAATTGTTTACAGAGAGCATCCTAGGGAGGTCAAAGAAATCTAAACATAACAGTAAACACCTCTCCAGGTGGCACATAAGGAAGTCTGTTAGCTGTTCCAGCTACTCCTGTCTTATTTACATGTCAGATTGAATGTTTACCCCTATGTTTTTTTTCCTCTTTTATAATCAATCTTGAAATGACCTTAAGGAGTGTTAGAGTAAGTGATAGAAAAGAGGAAAGAAATGTCTGGTTTTCCTCAGAAGGAAGGGTAACAAAGCATGGGATGATCCATGGCCTGACCCACTGCTTCTCTGCCAGTGGGCAGGTGTAGGGGTGCAGCCACGGCAGCTGCAACGAAGGGGACCATCACTGAGCATTATTAATACCAAGGGCTTTCAACTTGGTTCATGAGACTTTAAAGCTCCGTTACACATCTGTGTGCCCAATGCTCAGGGAGTGTCGTGTGGAGAACCTGTGTAGCTGAGCCTTCTCCAGCCACCTCTAAGTTATCCCTTCAAACATGCCCACGTGGTATAAAAACAGTTCTGGAAATGCCCAGTGTTAACCCAGACTCATGTGAGCAACTGTGAAACTAGTTACTACTTCTACTTAAAGCTGTATCTAAAGTTGTGTCTGCATGCATGAGTTACTTTTATGGTGAAGGCTGTTAAGTTGACATCAAATATGCATCTCAGGAGAAAATCGGCCTCACAGCCGCCTGGTCCTACAGAGGCCTGCATCCAAAGTGTCTTACACTGTACAGTAAGGAGCACTCACTATACAGAGCATCACCATCAGGAAGTTCCAGATCCAGGAGACTGTAGTGCATAGCTTATGGAAGAAGCTAGCTGTAAGTAGCTGGAACTTGGCAGCTAAATATAACGTGCTTGGATTCAAGACATTTTAAATGCTTTTATTCAAACAGAAGATGCTAAAATGACTATAATCAATGACTATATTATAATAACTATAATCACAAAGCACTTCAGATAGAGGACAAAAATTGTAAAAATCAAAATTTTTAAGTGCTCTGAATGATATTTCTATGATTAAATATGTTGGGCACCAAAGGAAAAGTTATTTCAAAGATTGTTGGGAGACATCAGTTACTTTTACACCCTATGAGGAGGGTCATCATGATTACCAAGTTGGTATTTAGAGGAAGATGGCTTTGGATGATAACTTTTTATTTGTGTGTTTGTGTCTAATAGTAGATAAACATATTCAGAGCTGTGAGTTTTCTATCAAAGAATTTTCAAGATCAAAGAAATGGGGGAAAAAATCTCATTTTACCTTCATTGTGTATGGCTTCTTTTCCTGGATAATAGACATTATCATTCTGAGCTGTTCAGAGTGTGGACTTCCCACCTCAGGCAGCAGGGTCTGAATTGAAGAACATCACAGCTTTAGTGAAACTTGTGACATTTAGAATTGAAGCAGCAATATGAGATTATCAGAACATTAAAACCATCCTTCTGATACCATAGAGACTATGTACAGGTTCAGTTCACTTATCTGAAAACTGAAAATGTGGAAATGTGAAGTATAAATTACCCATTTTTATTAGTATACATTTCCATCAGTGAACTACTTATCTCTCTTGGAAATGCAAATCCTCTGGAATCTGACACAGGTCCATCACTAAGATGGAACAAGTGTACGTTTCATACGGAGGATGTCTTTGGGTCATTTCTCATGAAGGTGATGAATCCTCAAGGGCATGTAATGAGAGAAGGATGTGCCTAACGCTTTAGTGGACCTCTCACAAGATCCTAGGATATTACTTGTTTAGAAGATGGTATCCTGTTCCAACATTAAAACCAACTACGAAATGCTTATTTCTCAAGGTAATGTTGCCCCTTACATTCCCTGAAATCTGTTCAGTAGTTTACAAAATGGCCCAGCAGCAAGTGGCCCCCAGGACGCGTGAACACCCAAGAAGGATCCTGAATTCTCTTGAACAGGCAGTTTGGCAGCAAGGATGAGGCCCAAGCTGAAAAACTAAATCCAAGCCCACCTCGGTCCTTTCTACCTTCAAGAGACGGCCTGTCTCTGGCCTTCACTGCTTCATCTGGAAGACCTGGCTCCAACATCCGTCTTGCTGGTGTGCCATAAGAATGAAATGAAGTGGTGTAAAGTGCATCTAGAGAACAGCAGCAGGCACAGACCAGACAGTCTAAAGTGCTATCAGTTTCTTGTTACAAATTTAAACATGTACGTGTGAATGCATGCCGCATGAGTGCAGATGTCCACAAAGGCCAGAAGGTGCCAGAGCCCCCGAACCTGAAGTTACAAGTGGTTGTGAGCCACCCAATGTGGGTGCTAGGAACCAAACTGAGGTCTTTTGGAAGCTCGGGATGTGCTCTTCACTGCTGGGCCATCTCCCTAATGCTATCAATTTCTATTAGTCATGTTTTGGTTTTCAGGAAATTATTTTTATATTAGCAAACTTTTATTCAACAAAACACGATTTCTCTCATACAGAACTATACACACATAATTGTTTTTCTTCCTTTTTTTTTTTTTTGGTCTTATTGAGACAGGGTCTCTCCTGTACCTCTAGCTGGCTGTCCTGGAACTCAATATGTAGACCAGGCTGGCCTCGATCTCACAGAGCTCCGCCTGCCCTGTACCCTGAGTGCTGAGATTAAAAGTGTGCACCGCCACACCTGGGTTCGTTTTTCTTCTTTGTAACATAAGATTGCACATAAATTTTAAGAATTTAGATCTTGTACTTTACCACAAAAAAGAAAAAATAACTTACCATATCTGTGTTGATATGTGCAAAAGATGGCACATTAAATATTCCTTGAATCAGTTCTGGTGGGCTACTCACTCCCAGCCACAAGAATATGTTTAGACCATTAGCCAGCAGGAAGATTCCTTCTTCTGAAAGGCGGGACTCGGAGCAGCGGACAGCGGGGGGCAGCACTGTGCTCTTTACATCCAATGTGTGCTGCAGAAGCAGAGTTGAGACACTCAGGAACTCCTCCTCCCTCTTCCTTTCCTTTTCTTGCTCCTCCCCGTCCCCCTCCCTGTCAGTGCAGAGTTATTGAAAACCTAGCTCTAGACAAGAATCTCTAGCTTGTGCAGCTAATGGTGTTTTGGCTAAAGACACAGGATGTAAAATAAAAAACATCATTGTAGATGGTGTTAAGAGCTGTGTAGAAGGGAAATGGTACAGTGGGAGATGTATCAATGGTGGGGGAAGGGTCGTTAGGACAGCTTATGGCAAAAGTAACTTAGAAGTAAAGTTACCTGAGGAAGTGAGAAAATGAGCCTTGGAGGAATCTAGGAAAGAACATTCCAGGCACAGACAAAAGCTTATAGAAAGGTCCTGAGGCAAAAGCCTGGCTAGGGTGTTTGAGGGTCAGCAAAGAGGCCTATGTGGCTGGCATGAAATCAGGATCAGAAGATGAAGGTCAGACAGAAACGGGCAGGGAGTCATTACCACTGAGCCACAGTGGTTGGAACTGTGACTTTAATGGAGATAGGGACATCCTGGACTGGTCTGAGGAGGACAGAGACAAGCTGTTACTGAATGGGATCCCTGTGCTCTGACTTCTGAGCTGCAGGCAGACCGAGGAGGCAATGGTGAGAATGAGCAGCCTTCCTAGGCGGCTGCTATGGTGGTACAGAAGGGTGATGACTGCGCTCGAGTCTGTGGTAACAGATGTAGGACGATCTGTTATCTGTCTGGATACCCTAGGACAGCTGGCCTGTGTGCTGACATGCCAGGTATGGAGGAGAGGGTGACAGACAGCACCTGAAGAGCAGAAGTAAGGAGAGACACACCGAGATGGGAAGGCTGAGGGAAGACTGTCAGAGTCAGATCAGCAGCTCTACACTGCCCCTTACACAGCCAAGGAGAGCCACACATCTGGATACAGGGACAAACACATCTGGCGGCCAGGGCAGAGGTACAGCTAGAGACAGGAATACGAGGACATTAGTGTACATGTGACATCTAAGTTACAGAACAGAAGGACCACCAAGGAACAGAATGAAGGTAAAAAGAGGTCTCCCAGAAGCTGGACTCCAGACTATCACCGCAGTGTTGGTTCAGCTCCTAACATGGCAGAGTGGTGGGCAGGAAAACAGCTGAGTAGCGAGAAGCAAAGCAAAGCGGCTGTTCAAGGGAGAAATAAAGTGGGCTGGATGCTGTTGGCATGTCAGAGGAAGGCACCAATCCCCCGGACCCACCAATACATAAAGGGATGGAGAAGGGAAACTAGGGAAAAGAGGACTGAGTCGTGTGCGCTGGTTTAGTGAGAGGAGAGGGCTTTGCCAAAAGAATTTCAGTGGAGTGCGGGGGCTCTCATCCTTTAGGGTTCTAGCCTCTCTGGCCTACAGATTGTTGCAATCCAAGCTTATCTGAAAATAATTCCAAATCATTTCTTCCCCTTATATCCATTGAAGTAGTGTCTTTATTTCCAGCATGATTTGTCACTGGTTGCTTTATCACTATGCCTGTAATGACCCCTAAGAGCCCAAGGAGGAGCTGCATACAACCTAACAGCTTCCCGCACTTCTTTCCCTCAAGTAGGACCCAGCTAGATCGCAAGAAAGAATCCAGGCAGAGTGCAGGGCACTCAAGGCTTTAGAGACACTTCAACACAGCAGAATATATTACCATGTAAATTCTCTTTCTCTGAGGGCAAGAGTGGCTGGGCTCTTGTATGGTGTAGGTATCCTCAAATATATGCTCCTTTGTAAGTCCCTGATTGCATGTGTGCAAGGCCAGTTTGATTGAATGTGATGACTCTTACACACTTATACATTATATAAAACAGGTAATTCATGCGTGTACAAGAGTCCATCCACACATATGTGAGTTATCTTTCAGGCTGTAGAGTTTGGTTGAAGCTTCGCTTGCTCCTGCTTGTTTACAGACATCTCAGTGTGCCTACTAACTGAAGTTTACCAAGGTGAGAACTCAGGAAGAAAAGCTATCTAAAAAGTTTTATGAAGTAGGACTCATCACATCCTTCACTAACCGTGCTAAGCACATATTAATGCACATGTGCAACATGCTCAAAGAGCCTCTGTTACATGCCCCACACTGCACATTTTAAAGGCATCTCTGAGTTTGAATTTCTTGTTAGGAACCAGAGGTTTTAGAAAACATGGAAAAGCCCCAAATACAAGTCCCTCCTAAACTGCTCTAGGAAATGCGTGGTTGCAGCATGCTTACTATTGGCAGAAGTTGTGGATAGAAGAAGAGCTGGGAGTCAGCCACACCCATGGTCATGACCAGCTGTCTCTGGTATGTCCGTTCATCTGTGGAGATCTCCGGTCTACTAAGCAGCACACAGTTTTTTAACAAACAATTCATGTACACGGGCAATACTTTCATGGAGTCTGGTAGAATCAGCTGAAAAGGAAGGCATTTGTTTCACAGGGTGACTTTTTACTGAGAAAGGCCTTGGGTTTTATCTATGAGATAGAAATACTTCCTTTTGAAGCTGTAAAAGCTAATAGGCTTCTCTCCTACCGTAGCTCACAAAACCTCAAAGCACAGACTACACATTATTATGATACAATGTAGCAACCACACTGTAGAATTACAACTTGACAGTTAAAAAAAATACATGTTGTTTAATCTTACAAATAAGTTTCGTAAGAATAGCTAAGAATCAAGTTTGACTCATGGGTGTTCCTTTTGTCAGCACAAAGAAATTAAAAACCATACAGAAGAGATGGTGATAATTAGCAAACTGATCTCTGAGACATCTGCCC
Source organism: Nannospalax galili (assembly GCF_000622305.1). Taxonomy (NCBI): domain Eukaryota; kingdom Metazoa; phylum Chordata; class Mammalia; order Rodentia; family Spalacidae; genus Nannospalax; species Nannospalax galili. Next base: position 1,176,394 of record NW_008348793.1, read on the forward strand.
TACGAGTTAATTTTTGTTGTTAGCTACCCTTTGTATGCTTGTATATGTGCATGCATGTTTGCAGGTGTGCATGACTATACCACACTCATGTGTGTGGAAGGCAGATGACAATCTTAGATGTTATCTCAGGAATGCCTTCTCCCTGCTTTGAGACAAAGTCTCTCATTGACCTGGAGCTCACCAGTTAGGCTAGACGGGCTCTGAGCCCCGGGGCTCCTCCCAGCTCCCTGGCACTGGGATAACAAGCACAATCCTCCATGCCCAGCTCTGCATGGAGTTCTGGAGAGCCAACTCATGCTTGGGAGGCAAGCACTTTCCCAGCTGAGCTATCTTCTCAGCCCTTATCTCTCTATCTTAATCTTGAAAAAGAACATATACTTGTCAGAATCTATAATGAAAATTACCCTCATTTTCCCCCTCATTCTCCATCTTATATCCCATCACTCTCTTCTTGTGATCTACGTAGTAAGGATGTAGACAGACTTAACTGATTCAGTTAAAGACATGATTAGACATTTCAGAATGTTCTACTGTACAGTTTATTTCTCCTCAACTTCTGATCTTTCAGAGAAGCCAAGTTAGTAAATGCATGCTTCCTCCTAGAACACTCTTCTTTTTGTAGCTTTTTCCTCTAGCAGGAAGCATTCCTAGTTGGCAACATTTGATACTGGAAAACTAAGATCAAAAGATGTAGAAATCAGATCATGGTCAAGTTCCAGAGCCAGTGGCCCCAGTGCTATTTCTGGACAATTTATAATGAATTATGAATTAAGAATTCTTATATTCACAAATAGAAGTGCATAAGAACAGTTTTTTACTATCTTGAAATTTCAATGGTTGCTTCTAATTAACCAGGTCATATTAAGGTCACTTAAATATCTGCCACTGTAGATGCCATGAAGGGGTGAGCGTGGCCTTGAGCTCAGTTAGGCCTAAGTCTGACTAGAGGAGGCTGGGTTCCACGAGACAGAGGGAAGGACACAGGAAGTAAATGAGCATGAGTGAAAGAACGTCAGTGTGGTGGCCCTTGCCTTTAATCCCAGCACTCGGGAGGCAGAGGCAGGTGGATCTCTGTAAGATGGAGGCCAACCTGGTCTGCATAGTGAGCTCCAGGCCAGCTGGGGCTACAGGAAGACCTCCCGCTCACAAAAGCAAAGAAAAATAACAACAATAAACAAAAAAGAGTGAATGAAAACAAGAAGACCGTTTCAGTCAAGATTTCTGAGTCAGAGAGAAAATGTGGCAATGCGTTATCACTGCAAAATCTGCCCTGCAGTTCTCCGGCTCCTCCATAATTAACTCATCTTGAGAGAAAAGCAGAGATTCATGTAAGGCTAGTCTGACTGAATTCGGAAAATTCTTTGCATTTTCAAATGACACAGCCGTAATGAACAACAACAACATCAGCGACAAAAAAGTCCCAACTGTTATTCTGTAGCTAAGCTCATTGGGCTGGCCTTTTGAGGAACATTCCATTCCCAGATAATGTAATAAAAGAACTATCAGATTCCATAAAGATAACTAGCGTTGCTTATATAAGCCTGACAATTTGTTCAGATATTCTGAGTCCTGTCTTGGCTGAGCATCTACCACCTGAACCTCAGAGTGGCGCCTCCTTAAGACGTGTACCCCTAAGTACCTTCTCTTGCCTCAACCTAGTCTCCACCTGATAATTCAGCAAAAGCGGTTCACTCAGGTCTGTTACCATACAATCAGAGTACGCATCTTCTTGAAGGTTCAGCTTGGTGTTGAGGTCTGGATAGAAAACGTTCCTTGAAGACTCTATTGAAGACTTGGTCCTCAATGCACCAGTATTCAGAGGTGGGGTCTTGGGAGGTGTATGGTTTGAGTGAGAATTGCCCCCCATAGGCTCCAAGCATTTGGACATTTTGTCCCCCGTAGGTGGCGCTGTTTTGGGAGGTCTTAGAAGGTGTGGCTCTGCTGGAGGAAGACGTCACTGGGGGTGGGGTTAGAGGGCTCTTAAACCTTGCTGGATCTCAGTTGCTCTCTTGTTCCCTCTGCCTGTTTGAAGACGTAGAGCTTAGCTCCAGCTCCTCCTCCAGCCACCTCTGCTGCCACGCCTCCCACCATGAGGGACTCTTGCCCCTTTGAAACTGTAAACTCAACACTAAGGTCCTAACTTCACGAGAGGTTAAAGGAGGGCACTTAAAAGGCATGACTGGAGGAGGAGGTCACTATAAGAACAAGAATAATCACTAGAGAGAAGCTGGCATCATAATGGTTTGCTCTGTAATAACTGAACCATAAAAACAGACAACTTTTTTAACTTTCAAATCAGAAGGAACAGATAAATTAACTTTTCCCTTAAATAGGCAATATTTGCTTTTCTTAAGGTTTTTGAAGACGCCATTTTACTTTTAGCAAATAAACTTCCAGAGAAGACACTAATCGTACCTGTTGTACTTCAACCAATCCCTTGGACGGGAGAGACTGCAGACGCAGAATCACGTCTTCTAAAGCTTCAGGACAATGAGCCAAGCTGGGGGGAAGTGCTCAGCACTGGACTACACACAAGCTGGCTTCCAGTGTTGCTGGCCTTCGTATAACTTAAGCAAGCACACCATGCAACTATGCAATTTCTCCTTCCCTTTCCTCCCTTTTTTTTCTTTTCTTTTTCTTTTTTTTTTTTTTAGAGGGAAGGATACCAGTCTCTAGTCTTATGATCATGAAGATAGAGTTAATAACAAACAGATCTGACTCACACTGGTTCTGCTGATAACTCTCCATGTGTAACTTTGGTTAAAGTCCCTTACAGCTTAGGTTGCCTTCATAACCTTAAATACCTGATCCTCTCTCCTCCACTTCCTGAGTGCTGGAATTACAGGTGTGTGCCACCATACCTGGCTTATTCACAATACTGGAACTTGAGTTTTCTAAAATTGAAAACTTTTTGAATAATAAAGCGAACTGAACAGTCATAGAGAGTCAGCAACCTGTTACACGACTGTCAACATGGGAGGTAAAAGACTGGGGACGACTAATCACTTTGAACGGCATAAAAAAGGAACTTCTCTGTCAAGTCCAATGTAAGAAATATGTTCGTTTTGTTTTCCTTCTTTACTCAATTGATTAATTTAGATCCAGAATTTATCTGTACTTTCTCCTGCTGACAGCTTCCTCCAATGTAGAGTAACTATTGCTAAGTTAATTAATTAGAAAATTTTCTACCAGCTGCTGTCTTTTTAAACCAAAATTCTGTAGCTACATATTCAATATACGTGGTTTTACTTTCTAAATTAGACTTATCTAAAAGATCTTCTAATTTCAATTACTTGGATGATGGCCAGAATCAACTGTTTCTAAGTTATTCTAGCCATTAATTACTTTAAGCTGAGGCAAGAGGATGACCATACGTTCAAGGAGAATCTGGTTTGTGTAGAGAGTTCCAGGTCAGCCAGGCTACTTAGTGAGACCATCTCTAAAAAAATGTAACTTTTAAATGTAAAGAATTCCAGTATTTATGTTATAAACTTTGTTGTAAGATACACTGTTATTACTGCCATCCATTCATAACAATACTATTAACATGCCTAAAGTGCATTCAAGCATACATATTTCACAAAATATCCACCTCTATATACAAAAGAGAGTCCTGTTATGACAGTCTTACTTAGAACATTCTGTTTATAAATAATGTAGTAGTGACTGTCACATTTTTGCTTCAGGCACTTTGTAAAGTCCAGTGGTTTTTCAAATTTTTTATTTATTTTTATTTTATGTGTGTCTTACTTGCATGTATGTCAGTGTAACCATGTGTGCAATGCCCACAGAAGCCAGAAGAGGGTGCTGGATTGGATCCCTTGGAACTGGAGTTACTGATGGTCCTTAGCTGCCATTTGGGTGCTGGGAGTCAAACCCAGGTCCTTTGCAAGAGCAGCCAATTCTCTTAACCCACTTTTTTTTTCAATGTTGGCTATAAAAACACAGAAGCCCCTCCCCACCAACTGTCTCCTCAGTCTCTCAGTTAGCTCTGAAAGAGTAAGTAGCTACTCTTAGCATGCTACCAGCTCAGCACAGCAGGGAGCTTACCTGGCTTGCTGCAGAAGGGCTTGCACAGTTCTTCCGGTAACATGCCAACATGTGGGCAGTCTGATTAACTAGAATTTCCCGGATGACCTTCAAAGGCTGGTTTAAAACTGCTTTAAAAGCTAGGTGCACAAAACCATAAATAAAAAGAACATCAAAGCTTTTGAAACTCTTTAGAAGTACCTTCCAAATAAAAACCACAATGCTATCTTCAGATCACTGAACAAGGATAACATTATTTTAAAATGTGAAAGTTTTTGCTACTGGCCTTTTCTTGACTAAATATGATGATCTAGGCAATGAAACACAGTGGTCTAACTACAGTAAAAAGTTATACTGGTCCTGGATCTTAGGAACAGAATTATATAACATAAAAGACAGGCTAGTTTGTTTTCTGAAGCCCTGAGCTTTATATACTGGAATGCTGCTGATTCCATACCTCAGTGTAGACTCCTGGAAAGAAAGTCAGAGAAAATCCCCCCATCTTGTGTCTTAGTTACCAGGGCATGGATAATCAATGGTCCAAATCTGGAGTACTCAATATTCAAGAGGTAGGGCACACTCACACAAGAGTTAAGCATCACTTTCCTAAATTTCAACTTGGACTCCTCACTAGTAAGAAAACTTTAAAGAAGTCTGTCTTGCCTGGCCCTGGGGCAGTGTCTACTGTTCCCAACCCTCTTGCCTGGCCCTGGGGCAGTGTCCAATCTTCCCAACCCTGGTTTGCACTCCTCTACCTTCCCCACTAAGCGCTTGCACTGACACAGTATTTCTCAGTTTCTGACTCAATTATCCAACAAGTCTTGACTGAATTACTGAACAACAGGTTTTGTAAAATGTTACCTGACTTTGCAAAGAAGTTAATAAGGGAATCTGTTTCACAGCTCTTGTAGAGATCTGTTAGCTGGGAGCTGCAGTTTAAGCCAAGATTGTGAATCCGAAGTCTTCTTTGACCACCGATGGTCGTGTAGAGCACAGCACACTGCAGAGCAACATTGAGGTATGTGTTACTGGTCACCCCTTGCAGCCATTTACAGAGCAGTGTATGCAGATAAAGAGCTCTGCAGCCTTCCATGGCTTTTCCTTTACAGTTAAAGATGGAGCAATAATGGGACAATGACCAACTCCTCCATTTTATTCAATTCATCTGTGTAAACTCTCAGTGGCTTCAACTATTGGGCTGTTCACACATAAGTATCCACTCACATTTCCACAACCGATTTGCATTTCACAGATGTAATGATCAAGGATCCAGGTCAAGAAACAAGTTCATAGCCCCACACAAGGCTCACTTCCCATTAAAGGATACAACTAGCTTGGTGTACTTAGGTCTTAATGCTGACGATATATTCAAAGACTGCTGAAGTACAGCCACTGGCCCAGATATTTGTGATTAAGTACTGAACATTCAGTTTTCTCAACTTAACGTCAGCCTCTCTCCACTCTGGGTATGATGCTGGTCTCTGACAGCTATGACCTTAGGTATTCTTGTCTTAAATGATAATTTATTACAAATCTAAATCCTGCTCCACTTGCTTATAATACGCATTCTTAGAGGCTAAATTGTGACCTCTTGTATTTTAAATTCTAACCTTTAGTACCTCTGAATGTTACTGCATTTGGGGGTGGCACCTTGAAAAAGGCAAATTAGTGAAAATGAGGTCATTGCAGTGGGTCCTCGGCCAGTGTGACTGGAGGAACCTTGGACACACACACTTCATGGAGGGAAGACCAGTGACGGCACAGGAAATGACCATCTACAAGCCCAGAGGAAAGGCCCAGCAGAGCCGCTTCCCTCAGAGCACTCAGAAGCCTCCAGAATGGTGGGAACTGAAGATCTGTTAAGATGTCCAGCCTGTGGTGGTTTGTCATGGAAGCCTCAGCACACCAGCATACGTATGGCAAGAGTGGCTGGGGTTGAAACAGGCGAATGGTGTTGAATACCCGCTTGCTGATGCCATGCTGCCTCACACCACTTGACTGGGCTCATGTGCGTGGACAGACGATTGCTGTGTCACATAGTAGCCTATGGGGAAACCACACAAGAGTGCTCTGGAGACTTCTGCCATCCGAGAAAGCTGAATGTGGTTCTGAAGAGACCTGCACGGCTGGCAGTTCTTTCCTGTTCTCCACACTGATTACTGTCAGTGTCAAATGGAAACCAAAAGGTCAGGGCAAATGTGAAATCACCTGGATCAAGGCTCCACTGTCCTCACTGAGCTTGTCGTCATGTTTGAACTCCACAGTTATGGCCTTATCACAATCAATGGCTGCCATTTCTACATCTGTGGTGTTGTTCATAAAAATCCCACCAAAGAAATCAGTGGCTCTGAAACCTAAAGTAAATGGAAAGGGAAAATTTGCTTCCTTTAATTTTACTGCTATAGCATTTGCTGCCCTGCTACTGGAAGAGAAAATAATTGTTCAAAAGAGACATAAAAATGATATAAAGTCACCTGTGCTGGTACGAACCCTCATAATAGCATCAAAGCCTATTTTCTTTTCAATATCATTTCTGAGGTCATTCAAAAATTGGTGGCTATCCAAATGCATCTAAAAAAAAAAAAAAGGTATGATCAGTGACCACCAGGCGGCAGTGAAGGACTTGAAATAACATTTACCACTCTTAAATTTTTAAAATTTTATTTATTTTTTAATTTTTATCTTTTTATATGGTTTTTATTTAATTTTTTGAACTTTTGTAATTTCATACAACAGTTCTTAATCAAATTTAGACCCCTTCCCCATCCATGCCTCCCCGATCCTTCCCACTGAACCCCATGTATTCCACCATACATGTTAAGTCCTATCCAATCAGGCATTTGTACCCAGATGTCCTTCAGTGTAAATTTGTCCACTGGACTCTAGTCGGCCCACCTAAAGATCGTATGTAAACCCTCCTCTCCCTCACCCAGGAGCAGTCCAATAGTGCGCAGTCCAGTGCTGCACACTACTCATCTCTCTCCTCCCTCTTTTGCCTGCATGTATGTTAAGTGTACTTGTGTCATGCACAACCCACAGAGGCCAGAAGAGGACGTTGGATCCCCTGGAGCTGGAGTTATGGATGGTTGTTAGCTGCCATGTGGGTGCTGGGAACCAAACCCAAGTCCTCTACAAGAGGAACACGTGCTCTTAGCTGCTGAATCATCACTCCAATTCCCACATTTACTACTCTCTAAATGTGATTTAAAACAATTTTGAAAATCTTGACTTTAAAATTAGATACAGCTTATATAGTAGTTTTGATAGTTTAAAATTATATGTATAGCTTATGTACACTTATACGTATAGCTTATGTTTCTTAGTTAAAGAAAATATAGACTATTTGGACAGTGATTCTTAAGTTTCCAAATAAAACCCCCACCTATTATTTTTCATTTTCATAACATTTGGTTGGAAAATCAATTCCTGATTTTATTTTGCAGATAGAAGAACATAAGTGGTCCACTCAGGGTTTTGTGTTATACACAGGAAATGATGCAATATGTAGCCTATCCAGATAGTCTGGCGACAGGCACTGAAACTGGAGGCTCTTTTATTTGACTACATTCAGAGCCTGAAGCTCAGACGGGGGGAAAGAAACATAAGCTCTCTCGGCACTCTTTTTTAAACAATATTTTCTTTATTCTTTTTATTTTATGTGTATGAGTGTACTGTGTGCATGTGTGTAAGTGCACCCGTGTCATGCAATGCCCGTGAAGATTAGAATCGGGCATAGGATCCCCTGGAACTGGACCTACAGATGGCTGTCAGCGACCATGTGGGTGCTGGTCCTCTGCAAGAGCGGCCAGTGCTCTCTCTTAACCGCTGAGCCATCTCTCCAACCCCTCTTGGCCTTCTTAACTACTCTGCTACAGCACGTCTGAAAACTGTTCACAGCCCACAGCTGAGCAGTATTAATGTTGTACACACCTGTGCAATACTGAGCTGACACTCAGAACAGTAAGTAGCTCAGAAGCAGTGTACACAGATGCATCTCTGACCTGGTCATGAAAGCTCTTTAAGAGATTCTCCCCACTGCTGAGAGGCAGGCGCACACACACACACACACACACACACACACACACACACACACACACACGGCTTCCCATTCTAAACCCCTACAACAAAGAGAAGGAAGGAGAAAAGGTAACAGAAACCACAGAAAGTGCTTGTAATAAATATTTCAGCTCTGCACACATAACCAGATTCCTGGGAAGTTCTTGACTATCCTTTTATCATTCTTTCATAATATTAAATGGAAGATACTATTAAAATTTTTACTGATAAAGCTGAGAACGAAATGCTAGGGTATGATTCACTCTAAAACAATGTGCAATAATTGCAGATTTAAAAAGCACAGCCAAACCAACCCTAGCACTGATTATAAAACACTTCACTCTTTGTTTACATGCCAGAGGGTTTTCCTCTCTTGGACTGAAACAGCACTTCCTTTTTAATAACATTGATGGAATCAATAACACATGTCGGTATGTTAACAAACAAGTAAATAGCCTTTATCAGAAATTACACAGGGCCAGCACGTGACTGAAAAACGGGGGAACAAAAGCAACCGTAGCAAGTCCGGTCCCTGATGGCCAACACAACACTTGGCCATGTGTTCTGTGTGGCTGTCACTTGAGTGCAGACATCAATGTGGGACCTGGGCACTATTCATCTATGCTAGGACCTTACTAAAAAGGAATGGAAGACGATAAAGTCTTTTGGAAAAGGGGAATAAAGTTTCTGATCAAATGTGTTTCCCTCACTGGAAGAAGCTGAAACAGGTCACACTGTGCCTCAGATACCCAGAATTCAGGCCTAAGAAGAAGCAATTTATGTGTGGGTATGGGTTAGCCTCTTTCAGGTCCATCTCGTGGGGTGACACTCATTCTCTGCCCCTTGATACAGAAAGTTGTCAGTGGCTCTGTCCACAGCAAGAGCTTGCAACTGTGCCTATCCTGAGCCTGAGTGTACACATTTGCCAAATTCAGGAGGGACACACTAGCCAAGTGTGGGAGAGGATGGTGAGAACTGAACTCATCTCAGAGTCCAACAACCTGACACAAATACACAGTTACTTTTTCAAAAATTGTCTTAGATATGTTTTATATAAAGTATATTTTCCCTCAATACTGACGCTTACATTAATACTTAACTCTGAGGTTTCCTGAGCTCAATGTATGGCTGAACACACAGTGTGAAGTTGCTTAATCAAATACACATGGCTTTACATCTCCTGAACTCACATTCGCTGGGAGCCCAAGAATGTAATTTTGTTTTAATTTTTTTATGTGTACGACTGTTTTGCCTACATATAAGTGCACCTATACATGCAATACCTGTAGAGACCAGAAGAGAGTTATGGGCAGTTATTAACTGCTCTGTGGGTGCTGGGAACTGTACCCAGGTCCTCTGCAAGAACAGCCAGTGCTCTTAATGACTGAGCCATCTCTCTGGCCCATGGGGTAGAACTTTCTGAACCCATGATTTAATCCCCAAACTTAAGCCTATCTGGTCTGGGAGATGGCGCAGCAGGGAAGAGTGCTTGCCAGGTTCCATCCTGGACCACATGGGGAAAAAAGAAAGTCAGATGTGGAGGATGTATCTGTGATTCCAGAACTACTACCGCAAGATAAGAGGCAGAGATAGGAGAATTCTCCAGAAGCTCTCTAGGCCAGCTAAGCCTGCAGTATAGTGCAGCCACATAAACAGGAGAGACTATCTCAACCAGGTGGAAGGAGAGAGCAGACTCCCAGAAGTCCCCTGACATGTGCTCTATGTTAGGTGCACACACACACTCCCTGAACCCCAAATACATTTTTAAAAAGATGTTCAAAATTTAAAACAGGAGGAAACTTAGAAGAACGAATGGCTGCCACTAACCTGGAAATTGTTGTATTTGTAAAGAGTTCCTCCAGTGAGCAGAGGGATGAGACCCAGAGAAGCCACGTCCACGTACTGACTGGGGAAGAGGAAGAGCGTCACCGAGCAGCTGTTAGCTACACAGTCCTTGGCCAGAGATTCATAGACATTTGTTTGAGGCTGGAAAAGTATCTGAAACAAAGGATGAAAAGAAAGTAAAGAAAAGCCACACAAAAGTGGGATTAAAGTTTAAGTTGCTACTTTTTAAACTGAAATTTTCAAGGGGGAAATGTGCTTTCCATTTTCCTTCTTCTAGTTAAGTGGACTGGGCTACAGAGTTGGGTGTCTTCAGTTATCTGATTCCCCACCACCCTAATGGAGCTACTGCTGCCCTAGCTCTGGGGGCGGCACTGTGAGGTGCCTGTGAATGCCTGCACACCTTCTGTCTCATCCAGCTTCCTCTCCTTTGACTCTTCCTCCACTGTCGCAGGTTTGAGCAGAGGCTGACTTCCAGTGAGTGGCGCCTCTACTCCATGACTCATGTCTCCCTAGGGGAGTGTTGTGATACTCGTCTGTGCTTTCCCTTTCCACATCATCCTCTTTCTGCACTTCCCCCTTTTCTTCCATTTCTCCAACAGTCTCATCACTCTGTCTCATGGAGATTGTAGTCGTGGCCATATCGTCCTGAATGTACCCGATTTTGTCTTATATAGATTATATACAGAAAATGTTTTTATTTAGATAATATATCAGTTTCTCTAGGAATATAAAATTCCTTAAATGTTTTTACAATTGAAAAATATTTGTGTAGTCTGGACACGCACATCGGATTTGGCTTCTCACCTTCTTTCTTAAACAAAGGCATCCTGACTCTTGACTCCTCCTAATAACTGATATATGGACATGTCACAGGGTAATCATTTGCAAGTACCTTCTCTTTGTCTGTGTTGATCAGTTTTTTGTCATCTCTGTTTTTGAGCTTCCCTGGTGCTTCAGCAGTAGGCAAGGAGGAGTGGAAGACGAACAGCTTCCCAGGACACTCTGCTGCCTTAAAAATCAAAGAAAAAGCTTCAGTGAAAAATCTTATTTTAAAATAATCAGAAATACATGAAACAAAAGTCCTATCTTATCCCAGTTGGAATGACATCACAAAGAAACAAATAACAAAATACTGTTGGGGATGTGGACAAAGAGGACCCTTGTACACTGTTGGCCCAGTCAGTATGGAAAACAGTACAGAGATTCCTCAAATAACTAAAGAAGAACTCCTGTATGACCCAGCTAGCCCACCTCTGGGGATATGCATGAAGGCCTCTAAGTCCACACACCACAGAGAGAGCTGCACATCTATGCTTATTACAGCACTATTCAAGTAATCATGTACTAAAATCAATCTAGTTGTCCATCGATAGGTGATGGATAAAGAAAATCTATATACACACTATGGGAACTCTATTTAGTTGTAAAGAAGAATGAAGTTATGTTATTTGCAAGAAAATGTATGCAACCGGAAATCATCCTATTAAGCGAAATAAGCCAGGCTCAGAAAGGCGACACATGCTTTCCCTCATTTTGGGATCCTGCATTTTATATACATCTATAAAACCATCTATACTAGCAGAATGGAAACTGGGGAGGAGAAGAGACTAACAAGAGAGCAGGAAAAGGGGAGAGTGTGCTGGAGTAAAAAGGACCAAAGTCCATCATCTACATCAAGGAAATTGTCTTTATGAAATCCGGTACTGTTACAGCCTGTACACCAATCAAACATTTCAGATATTTCTGCAGCCTCTTACCAGGCTTTTGAATGTGGCTTTCCCTGACATACTGCTTTTAAAACCACTGTCAGAGCAAACAGCTTGTGTCTGTGTTTGAACGGCTACCACCATATTTCCCTCAAATTTAAATGTCCTTCTCCATCTGTTTACTATTTTCAAGACTTATTCTTTTACTGTAAAAAGGAAAATGAAGAATTCATCATATTGAGATTTCCTGGGTTAATTGGATTAAAATTAAGGTAATAAGGTACAATAAAACATTCAGGTCTCAAAAAATAAATTAAAAATACACTTTTTCTTGTCTGAGCCATTCATTACAGTGAAGTCCCTTAAAGAACTCACTACAAAAGATCCCCATGTCCATCTAGACACCGGCTAATGGCAGAAGTATTTAAATTTATACTGTAGGTGTTCAGATCACACATCCTAGTCTCCACATGCCAGGGTTAGAAACCTGGGCTCGACAAAACTCAAAAATCTCAATAAAATTTTACTAGCTTAGTGACTTCAGGAAAATTATTTTTTCTAAGCTTCATTTATATAATACATGACATAGAAATAGTAACTACATAAAATAAATGTTGAAAGAATTTGACAAGTCAGCAAATGATGCTATTCATAATAAGCATACTTAATTGTCTTGTTAAATGAACTATAAGGTAATACTCTAAAGAACAAATGCACAGTCTATTAAAAAACTCAACATTGTGAAAATATAGAGTATCTGGGAGCTGGTGAGAGGGCTCAACAGATAAAGTGGTTGCCATGGGAGCATGAGGACTAGAGTTCAGATCCCCAAAACCCACATAAAAACCTTGTAGGAATGGAGGCTGCCTCTAATCCCAGCACTCAGGCAACAGAGGCAGGGAAGACTAGCCAGGATTAGCAAGCTCCAGGTTCAGGAGAGACCCTGCCTCAGTAAACAAAACGAAGAGGAATCCAGGAAGACAGTCAATGTCTACTTTGGGCGAGCACACACAGACATCGCGTGCGCGTGCACACGCGCGCGCGCACACACACACACACACACACACACACACACACACACGAAGTTACTAGGAAGTCAAAAGAATAAACTACACACAAACTCCAATAACAACACAGCAGTTTCTGCTCTTATGGAATGAATGATAATCACCCAGAATTTACCTGGTGAGTTGGAGGAGACACTTTCTCTATTATTCATATTAATAATCTCTTTACAGAGGTTTTGAGGAGATCTATGATTAAAGACACATAGACTAGCACTAAGGGAAGAGGGCTAGAAATACTAAGATGGTTAGGGAAAAGAACTATCTGCATTAGAAAATCTATCTTGTCTTATTATCTTTCTTGGTAATTAAGGCTGAAAGAAGAAGCATCATGACCTAGAATGCTTATCAGGACCGATCACAGGAAGCGAACCTCTCTCCCCATGAAGACACTGAACGACGCAGAGCACATTAACTAAACATTCATCAGAAGAAGCAAGCTTTCTTCAGAAATTTATTTCTTATTTCAATCATAATTATTATATAAGCTTAGGGCAAGAAAGCACATCATGGTGCAGTCACAATATTACTGGAACAAAAAACAGTCAATAAATGTACAGGTGAGGGATGCAATTGTCCTGGTGTAAGGATGTTCCTAGAGACCACAGGACAAATGATTCCATATGCTGGTAGTCCTCAAGTTATCTAAGAGGAGACCAGAAATCTGCACTTTTGAAAAGCACACCTTATTTCTGTGTGATTCCATGATTTTTCAACTGTGGATTAGTTGACTTTATGAATTCTGCAGCACAGCACCATCATCAGCCTCTGCATGAAATGGAAGAGGACATTGCTTTCCTCACTAGCAGACATGATGGTAGTGTCCACGGACATGTGTCCAACACTGACTGTGCAACGCCAGCTCATTCCGCTTTGTGAGCACAACTCACTGACCTTGTATTTACGAAGTTTTCTGAATTGCTGTTTAGACATTAGATTCTGCCTATTTAAAAAGTTCAAGGTTTTAATTAACTTCAAGGTAATATATACAGTAATATATAAGTAAACATGTAAATATAACAAAAATACAGTGCAAAAGATGCAAAGACATAGGCTACAGTGACTCAGACTCTCAAGAACTAATTGTAGAGAACACTTAGTGTTACAGTAACTGCTGTGCAAGCAGCTTTCGAGCATGTTAGGACTGTTAGGAACGGTGGCTTAGCAGAGTTCACACTAAACTTTAGTTAAAATGTGTATACACAGACTATATATAAATATTATTTTTTCAAATATGCCAATCAGTGTCTAGACCTCTTCTGATCTGCTAACGTACGAATCGGTCTTCTAAGAACTCAGGGCAGCAAGCCTGGCTCATGCCCTTCCTTCCACTTCAGTATCTTCAATACCCTCTTTTCTTCTCATATGCTCTCTTATTAAGCTTTTCAAATCCTTTGCCAAATCACGATTACTGTTAAACCTGTGGGTTACTTAGACGACTCACTCATCCACATAAACACAGTATCATTTCCAGTCCTAACTTAAAACGGAAAGATTTGTAGGGTCTTTATGACATTGTATGTGGGGTGATTTGTTTAACTTTTAGGAGCTTCATTGGAAGGGAGCACATCATTGACAACATATAACATTTTTCAAATCAAAAAAGAACAGACACTTTTATTTTTCGCAAAGAGGAATATAAGCATTGCCAAGGTTTTCTGGTGCCCATTGACGGCTTCCAGTGGGGTGGGTTCTATATCTCTAAGTCACTTCGTGTTCTGAAATGTTATGATCAATTTTACATTAAACTGCCATTTATTCTGACAGTGTCTGAAGGACATCCACAATACCATACATGAACAATCTGATACCATAACTGAATACCTGAAGACTGGAAAACCTAGTCAAGAATCAGTGCACTAGGCTCAAACTATAAAATTAGATACACAGTTTATGTGGGAGTGGTTTGTAACCTCAGTTCTGCACACTGTGGTCTGTTCTTTTTTACTGTTATTGTCATTATTCCTAGTCATTTTATTTTAAAAGTTGATGTGAATGTAATTTTAATAATAAGATTTAAAAACTGACTTTAGGAATGAGCTGTCAAGGTCAACGAGGTTTGACTATTATGCTAAAGAAATGGTTATTTATGGGTCTAGAGAGATGGCTCAGTGATTAAGGGCACTGGCTGCTCTTATGGAGGACTTGGGTTTGGTTCTCAGCACCCACATGATAGCTAACAACTGTGTGTAACTCCTGTTCCAGGGAATCTGACACCTTCTTCTGACCTCCACTGGCACTGTACAACATGGGTGCACCTACATACAAGCAGACAGTATACTCATACACATGAAAAATAAAAATAATAAATAAAATATTTTTTAAGGAGAAACAAAACAAATGGTGATTTAGATGAAGTACCTTTTTCACTTTTCTGTTGCTCTAAAAACAATCAGACATTTGGACTCAGCTTCCCCAGGGAACACAAGGCCAAGGCCTTCCCCCTTCTGGCAGTCAGCAAGGCCCTGAGCGGCAGTCACATCCCCAAGGAAGGAGAAGGCAACATGGGAATTTTTCTCCCCATATCTGATAGTTTCAATATTACTGAACTACTTTTAAAAATGGTTCGTATAAAGTTCATACAAAAGCCAAAGGGAGGAGCTAGGCTGAATCCTGACAGTCAGTTATTCTGATCTAACGGCGCTGGAATGTAAACCCTGGGGGACAGTGTGGCTTGGGCCATTTCCTCCTGAAAACTGTGAGGAAGTTTCGCCTAGGATTTTAAAGAAGACTGTATTTCTTTTCATAAGTAGAAGTCCTTTTTTATCTCTCTGTTACAAATGTTATTTACTAGCTGGTACAGGTGGTTTCTCTTTACCTTGAGAGCTTCCATGCCAGCCTGGATGACCGGAGCAAAGACTGTCTCGTTTTCGTTAGAGTCGGCAAACATCTCTGGAATCTGATCCAACAAACTGAGGAAACAAATGGACAAGAGGCTCTAAACGTGTGGCACGTCTGTCATAAGCTTCAGGAAATACATCGCTGACATTTCAAGCCTAAACACATATGGCATTTATTTTATGCACAGCATGTGTGGGTAATTGTTACTTACGGGGAACAGGTAACACGATAGGAGAAATTTCTCAAGGAACAATATTTTAGCAGTTTGACACCAAAATCTATTTTTTGGATGGAAAATTTATAAAATCACCCTCTTTTTAGATATTTTTCTATTCTCTATGAGATACCCTAAATTCTTGAAATAACAGTTATCAACAAGTATGCTTTTGCACATGCTGGAAATATATTCCTTTCATTACCTTTCTATCAAGGGAAAAAAAAGTTGAGAATGAATATAAAAAAAATTCTTACTTTTAGATAGACACTGGTCTACATTAAAAAGAGATAAACCTAACATAGTGACAAGTTTTGTAATTTATGCCCTAAACTGTTCCCCTCACTAATGACAGAACCAAACAGTATATGTAGTTGAATCAAAACACAATGTAACTTAAAACAGATACTTGATTTGTATTTAAACTATGAAACACTTAATATTTACTTGTGAATCACAGACTGGGATTCTTGGTAGTTGACAAGGAACCCGTCCAACAAAGGAACAAAGACCTCGCTGACATCTGTCACAACCATCATCTGAGCCTGGGCCAAATTACTCTTCACATTGAAGAAATGGAGAACTTTGTTATACGTGATAAAACCAACTCGAACTGCAGATGTCTCTTCTTGCTCTTCCCTGTGAGGAAACACAAAAACCTAACGTCAGGAATGTCCGACTACTGATGATGTTGCAGTCATGGCTTCCTACTTGTCCTTCTACAGTTTTCTCTGTGTTACTAAGAGAACAACCAACTATTCGGTATAAGTTTAGAATGAGACAGGTTTCTATGTGCAATTCAATAAATGTGTTTATTGAAAGTTTTGGTTTATTCTCTGTCGTCATTAGCGAGCAATGGCAGAAGGAGATACATGTTACTTCAAAAATAAGCAGGGTGATAAAGAAAAACATTCTCAAAATTCTAGGCCAATAATTAGATATTGTGGAAACATTTGCTCTAATCTGTTCATGCATTTATTTTCAATTCACAGAAAACTTAAACTTTTAAAATTTCCATGGACAAGCTGATTATAAACACTCATTATAAACAAAGTGGCCTCAGAAGTCACCAAAATGTCAGAACAAATGAAATATTCAGAGCTATGAAGGAAGGCGTTTTACAAAAAGGCTTGTTTACAATCATTCTGTCCCCTCGTCCAAGATAGTCCCTAAGCCGTGGGTGGATGAAGTTTAATAAAAGATTGCAAGAGCCAGGGAGGAGATGCATTACCACATGGAAACAGGTTTACAAACTCCTGGGAACCTGGTTATATGATTCTGTAGCAACGGTGCCAGTATACACAAGTCCCATGTAAATTCAGGTAGACAAAAACCCAGCATAGGACTGGGAAAATGAACAGCAGACCCCAATCTTATCTGAAGAAATATTGGCAACTGATTGCTGCTAGGTGAAGAAGAGCTGATCTTCTATAACAAGGGACTCTAGATAGGCTGACTAGACCTCAGTGGATGGACTTGCACTGCGGAATGGCTGGGGACACTGACGACACAGTAACCCTCAACAGGGATGACAGAGTATATGGGCTCCAGTGAGGGGGCTATGGGAAGGTGCCAGTGGGGATGAGGGGTATGGAGATGATTAAGATTGTTTGAGATGTTCTGTATGAAATACACAAAAATTCAATGAAAACAAATTTAAAAAAGAAAAAAAATAGAATTAGGAGCACCTTAAAAAAATACATCAGAGTTAAAAAAGAAAGAAAGAAAAGGGCTTGCTGCTCCGTGAGATGTTATTTCTGCACACCCTGCACAATCTCAACACAGCAGTGGGCTGGATTTGAAAACAGTATGACCCAGACACATAATACCAAGTAAACTACACTTATAAATACTAATATTGTGAGATCCATGACAAAGCAATTAGAGTTCTAAATCTGTGATAAGGACCATATTATCTTTAGGGAATTCCAAACAAGGTGTGGATACTCCCGGAAGTACAGAAGAGTGAATGCTTCCATTTCAGTCTGGTTAAGGCTGAGTGGCGCAGAACAGTTACCTGCTTACTGACTGCACCCTTGACCCCTCTCTGACTTCCCTAAAACAAAATACTGATGCACTCCAAGCACTCTAATTTTCAATGGCAGATAGTAAGTTCAAGGTTAGCCTGGGCTACAAAAACCTCAAATGATGGATGAATATATAAATAAGCAAAAAGAGTGGACTTGAGCATAAGAAAAAGGGAAATCGAAGTGTCTACGTGGAAGTATCTCAGGTTCAATTTATCAGCTTCCACAGCAGACTTCAGAGTGCAGGCTGACAGAAACTGACTTACACTTCTTTATTGGAGCCTTGTTACGTGGGTAGAGTTTTAAAATGTTCTTATAATCCCCTTCCCAAAGCAACTGGTAAACGTGAACACTTTGGACATTTTTGATATTTCAGAGGTGAGAGCCCTTCTCTCTTGTGTTTACACATACAGATGTACACATTCTCCTGAACTGTGTGACTTCATGTAAGTAAGCACTATACCCATGCTGTGCTGTGCATCTTGCACTGTGGTAGGCTGTGCCAGGCTAAGCAGAGCTGTGTGCAACTGCACTGTGGTAGGCTGCTTTCTGTTGCATCCCTATTACTAAAATCTTGCTTGTCAAGACCACACACAATTTATTCTTCCTCCTCTGTGAAATCTCCAGATGCTACAAGAGAGAAGTAATTTCTTCCTCTAAATTCCTATAAATAATTTTCACTGGACTTTCAGCATTTGGCACCTTTACTTACCATTTCATGAGTGTGGGTAGAAACAATACCCAGCCAAGGCTTATGCAGTGTAGAGTACTAGAGATCTTACTGAGAATGATTACCATGCTGTGAAACTCTGGATTGTGGGGTGGCAAATTAGAGCCTGTGATTATTAACCCTGATTGTCAACTTAATAGAATTTAGAATCACCTAGGAGACACATCTCTTGGTGTGTCTGTGAGAGATTATCCACATTAGGTTAACTGCGGTGGGAGGACTCATCCTGAATGTGCACAGCACCATTCCATGGGGCTGGGGTCCCAGACTGAAAAAAGAGAAGTCAGGGAAGGAGAGATGATGGCTCAGCAGTTAACAGCACTGCTCCTGCACAGGATCTGAGTTCAGTTCCCAGCACCCACACGGGGCAGCTCACTTCTTCCTGCAACTCCAGATCCATAGGATCTGACTTCCTCTTCTGGGCACTGCATGTACATACCCAAGCAGACACACACACTCTCTCTCTCTCTCTCTCTCTCTCTCTCTCTCTCTAATCTGGACTGATAACTCCCATTGGATTTGAGTATATATCAAGTTGATGGGAAAAGAGTGTTCTGGGGTTTACAGGGCTCTTTTCAAATCCAAATTAACCTTTCTTAGAAGTATGTAATCAGAACATCTAACATTATTGCAAAATATTATTTGTCTCCATGGGAACATGTTTTTAAAATTTGTTTGAGACACAAACACTATTCTAAAATTTCCTCCACATTCTAACTACCTCGTTAAATCATATCACAAGACAACTTGACCTCCTCCCCTCCATTGTGTATGAGGTCACAGAGGGGATGTCATGAAGTTAACAGGTTTTGCAGAGCAACATCAAAGATGTTAGTTTAGCAAATGAACCATAAACTCCAAAATAATGCGTTTCCAATATTTTTAAAACTTTTGTTATTCTTTTAAAGATATGTATACAGGCACGTGTGGAGGCTGAAGGACAGCCTTGGGTGTGACCCTCGGGAACAACATCCACTTCCTTTGAGGTAAGGGTCCTCACTGGCTTGGAGCTCACCAATCATGTGAGATTAGCTGGCCAGCCACAATGCCTGGCGTTTTTTACATGGGTTCTGGAGACTAAACTCAGTTCCTTGCATTTGAAATAAAGCAAAATAAAACACAAGCACTTTACCAACTGAGCCTCACCACCATATCCAATATTTGTTCCCCGACAAAGCACATCATCTGTAGGAGGAAATTCACCCTTCTCAAGTTTCTGTAGAATGGGGTGCGAGAAAGCAGTCTCGAGCATTTGCTTGCCACCTGCGGCTCGCTCCAGCTCACTCTTTACCTCAGTCCAGCCTGAAGTCACCTCCGTGTTTTTCAAGCATTCCTACAGCTTTTCCAAACCATCCTCTACAATATTATGACTTCAGCTTAACAGATACAAACAAAACTGCTCCAGGGAGGTCTAGAGCTCACTTATCAAAGCCTTTGTTGGAAAGAATACAGAAGACTGGTCATTCAAAGACCAGGAAGCACTAGGGTTTGAGGACAGCCCACCCCCCAAAGCCCCTGTGCAGAACAGACATTGCGCATGTGTATTCAATGAGACAAGGAAGAGTAGAGGATGTGGCGCGCACAGCATGTCCTGGTCCCTTTATCTTCCGGCACGGCCTCCTGGCAGGCAGGACAGAAGTCCCTGTGCTCCTCAGTCTCCACGCCTACAAGTCTGCTCCTGTTCCAAGCGGCTAGCCCATGCACAAAGACAACTAAAACTTGGCCATGTTTGACACCAGTTTTAGTAGAGGAGATTGAAAATAAAAATGAAAGGATATTACCGGCTACTTCCTGCTAGTTCTCAAATCTCTGTGTAAGGGTTTTCTTTAAGTCAAAATAAGTTTTGTGCACCCCTATCTTACCTTTCGAAGGAACTCTGGTTATTTTTTTCTCTAACAAATTTAATTTGGGCTATGCATATATATTTTTATGGTTGAAATTACCATCAATTTCATTTACTTCTTTTTGCTAAAGCAGGTAACATGCCAAGTAGCCGTTTTGAAGCAGTCTGCAGTTATGAATGATTGGGACCGGGTATGTTCAGCTGCCGGCTGCCAGATTCATCTCCAACGTTCCTTGTCTTTGCGTGGGCTGCCTCCTTGAATGACAGGCGCCTCACACTGCTACCAGGCAGGAAACACAGACAGCTGGGCTGGAATTGTGAGGGTTCAACAGAAGGCTAAAAAGAGACCTTCTCTACATACGACAGCTACCCAGCTCTGGGACCCTTCGGACTCTGCCACTATCAGCAACCACCAGTGTTCATGGAAAATGAATGCTTTGAAAACTCAAGAAAAAACTTCCAAATTTTGGGCTGCTATGCCTTTGGGATTCTCTTTGTAATTTATAACACAGTTTAAAAGGTATTTTTAACCCTGTAATTATTTGTTTTCTCAGCTTGTTTCTTTTGCTTTGTACAAAAGATCACTCTGACATTTTAACTTCTGGTTGTTAGCCTTAGCCTTTAATAGCTGTGCTATCCCTCCAGCCCCACTCTGACATTTTAAACTCAGGAGAATGCTAGAGTTTGAGTTAGAGCTAATTATACAATGTTCTCATTAGCAAAAGGTATCAGTCGGCTACTCTGTACTAATTCAGCAGTACAATATAATTTCTAAAAGAATAGTAATTCCCTTACTTGGGAAGTTTTTCCAGCACGGTCTTCAGTTCTTCACAAATGAGCTTGACAAGCCCGTTCTTTATGTTACTGTATGAAACGTCAATCATGAAGATAAAGGCTGGTGGGTTGGGAGGCTTGTTCTTCTATAGGAAAGCAAAACATCGCATAAACAGATATGAAGTTAGTATATTTCATAATCAACTTTAGACAGTACAAACTCTTGAACACTCATATGTTTTGTTCAATATTTAGGATATAACATTTGTGGACCCAATAACTTTCTAGGAAACAGTCCCTGACTATATATA
>NW_008348793.1:1197885-1202453 GCF_000622305.1 Nannospalax galili
TATATAGCTGTAAGAAGCTGGTTATGTTCCAGGTTATGACAGTATTATATTTAACAGAGATGGCTCATTTTTATAGCTCCAACGACTCCCTGGCTATGACTGCTGAAAGTGAGGTACCAAGTACTGAGGCCAGCCCTGTGTACAACAGGCTCCCAGATAGGATGATATGTATGTGGAACCCTGAAAAGTTATGCTAAAAAGGAGCACATATAAAAAATCAATGTTTGAAACTGTGAGGAACCTTCATTAACTTGGATATCATTATTTTCAAATCTCTTACCAGTTCTTTTAATTTTAGATACATGACTATTTTTTTTTTCTTTATAAGCAAGGTCTTGCTAGCCTCAAACACAGAGTCAATCCTCTGTTTCCCTAGTGCTGGGATCGCTGGAGTACACCACCATGCCCAGCTAGAGATATGAATTGTATATTAAAAAAGCACTGTATGCCTTAAACATGCACCAAGTTGTCAAATGCATTGAAAACATTTCATATTGGTGGTAAACGTGGCCTTCCTTCTGTTTCTGCAGCCGTCACTGTAACATAAAGCAGCTGTCATGAAGTGGGCTTTAGCTGTTCCCTGTTCTGGCTGGTGTCCAACGAGCTCCCAAGGAAGTGATCCTTCACCTATGACACAAAATATTTAGAAAAGGAAGCCACAGACAAATCCATCAATGACCTCCACTACAGAATAAGGACTTTGGACCAATTGAGCTTGAAATTTTATGATAAAGCATAAAATGTTCTAAAATTAAATTATGCTTTAATTATTATATAATTAGATGGTAATGCTTCTAAATGAGTTCATTGATTAACTCTGTATTGACTGTAAGGCTAGACATAATACTGTTTTAATAAAGTACTTCACTTTAAACAGAAACTTATAAGACTCCAAAATTAACCTGAAGACTTCACTTTACCACATCCAAAATCAGAACAGCAAAGAAACGCAGGCCATCTGCAGGTGTCCATGTGAAGATTTTTTTAAAAATAACTTCTGAGTCCCATCCCATCTACTCTCTTTTTGTAATATAGATTACATTAGTGGAAACAGCAACAGTCTCATTAGTGAAACCAAAGCCTCTCTGGTCAAACCCACGTGTCTTATCACTCTCCTCTCCTCTAACAGCATAACCCACTCCTCACTGGTGTTTTCTGTGTCTCTAGCTGCCGTACTCTACAGGAGTGCTTCACTGGAACTTGTTTTCCATATATGTCAAGTGAATTTATCATTCGTCTAAAGCACATTCGTTCCCGGCTTTTGTCAGGAATGTCACTCTGCCAACTCATTCACTTTCCTACCCTTCTGAGGGGCTTTGGCCTCTGCCTTCCTTTCCTCCGCCAAGGGGCGCCCTCCTCTCTCCTCTCACCTCCCGTTTCATCACAGAGATCATGTCCTACTTTAACCAGTACTTCTAGCATAGAACCCTTTTCTGAGCTCCAGACCAGCATTATAAGGAAGAACACCTCAGAAACGTCCGGCCAGCACTTCAGGTGCAAAAGCTCAGAAGTTATTAGGACATTTCTCCAGCTATACCTGTTGCCTATAAAAAACAAAACAAAACAAAAAAAAAACAACTTAGAGAAAATGTGCTCTTTTAATATAATCTGGTCTAGAAGTTCTCTGTTTCTCTGTGGAGCTCTCCGTCTCACTTACCATCCACATCCAGCTAATTCTGAAGCCCTTCATGCACCATTTAGTTTCAGCATCCAAATCTGGAGCCTCACTTTCTTTTTATCCTTTAAATTTTATTTATAATTGTGTTCATAAAAATAGAAAAAGGAATGCCAGGCATGGTGGTTTATGCCTTTAATTCCAGCACTCCAGGGGCAGACGCATGTGTATGTCTATGAGATCTAGGCCAGCCTGGTCTACATAATGAGTTCCAGGTCAGCTGTAGCTACAAGCAAACCCTGTCTCAAAAAGATAAAAGAAACCCAAAGAGACAAAAACAAACAAACAAACAAAACTCCAATAAAACAAAATCCAAAACCACCACCACCACCAAAAGTCCCCAGAAAACTAGCATCTGAACCATGTTTACCTGCAGTTCACTGATGCTCAGTGCATCACCACCTGCAGGATCACCAGAAGGCTCTTCCTCTTACAAACTGAAACTGCACACTAAATCACTTTCCAGGATCCTCTCTCTAGCTACCTTCCTTCTCTGAATTTAAGTTCTCCAAATATCACAAAAAAGTAGAATCATGTAGTATTTCTCTCTTTTTGTGGCCAGCTTATTTTTTAATCTTTGCCTACTTTCTAATATACATCATAATTTCATTTTTAAGGCTGAGGATTATTCCATTTTATGTATGAGCCATGTCTTGTCTAACTATTCATCTACTGATGGATGGTAGTTCCTAACATACTGTTAGCTATGTGTTACCTTCTGCCTTTTGGTTTTTGTGAACCGCATAGCTATGAACATAGATGTTTAAATATCTTTTGGAGACTGATTTTCTTTGGGGAATAGATCTAGAACTTGAATCTCTGGATCACATGGTAATTCATTTTATAATTATTTTTTTTGTGTGTGACAGGGTCTCCTTGTAGTCCCAGTTTGCCTAGAACTTCTTATGTAGACGAGGCTATCCTCAATCTCACGGAAATCTGCCTGTCTTTGCCTCCCGAAGGCATGTGCCACAATTTGTAAGTTTTTGAAGAACTGTCATACAACCTCATTTTTTCCTATTTGGATTACTATGCCAATTTTGATTACTATCTTAATTTCTAATGTGTCTTTCCCTCCAATCTCTCTCCGTTCATTATGCAGACTTCTATAAGACAAACTAGCCTGTAGCACAATACAAATCACAACACTATCTTTTCTAAGAAGAACTTTACTGAGTCCCCTAAGCCCAGGGCAGAGCATGACATGAGAGTTCTCAATGAGTGATGGCTGAATGAATGTGTGGACAGCAGGTGGAAACGAATGGAATCCATTGTCTCCCTACCTTTAATTATCCTCAGGTCTATTAAACTAACCTAAGTTCTCCTGCAGGCTGTCATTTCAAATTCCTATTATACTCCTTTAGCAACAGCTAATGGTAAGAGATCAAAGACACAATGTCAAACTCAGAAGAAATGAAAGGACAGAACTGTTTCAAAATATTTCCTCAATTTACTTCTCATTTCTCAATACATACTGTCCCAATTTAAGTGACCTGAGTCAGGAACGTGGCTGTAAATATGTTTTATTTGACACAGTGTTTTAAAAATACTTGAATTTAAATGAGTTTGGGGGTAAAGTGGAATATGCTTTCCAATCATCTCAGTTGAAACTGGGTCCACATCAGTCACTGGCGATGCCTTTGGAGTCCCTAAGGAGAGGGACTGAGCCATTTGCACCCTTATGCCCCACTTTGGGCTGCTGTGCAGTTTCTCCTTCACCTCACAGACAGTTCTCTACTCATGGCTTAACCAGCAGGTTTCACAACCCCCTTAAAACCTTTCCAACCCTGCTTTCCTCCGGTACTCTGACTATATCCTTCCTTTACAACATGGAGCATACTTAGACCGATCACATAATTATTTCTTATCAGGCCTATACATGGGAAGGATTCTTTGAACTGGTTTATCATGTTGCTGAGTTTTGATAACTCTCATAGCATCCAGACATGTTAGGCATCTGTAACTCCAGTTCCAGGGGATCTGACACTCTCTTCTGACCTCTGCGACCATTGCTTAACATGGGTGCACTTACAGACATGCAGGCAATGCAGTCATACACATAAAATAAAAATAAGTAAAATATTTTTAAAAATTAAAAAAACATACAAATTAAATAAGCTGGTTTTCACTAAATTCTTAAGTCAACTATTCTACTTCACTTACATGTTAAATTACAATTAAATTTAAAGATGTTTATAGTATGTTTACAATAAACTCGCTTAGAAAGATAAAAGGATGACTAAGTTTCAAAAGTGAGAATGATTATTTGGTGCTTGTTTGCTGTGTGAGATTTCCCACATATCGTATATTTCTGGAACATTCCCATAAACAAAGTCTGAAGATATTAAGGCACTTGTTTCCAGGCACAAATTTGACTCTGAGCCCAGGTTTCTACTAAAAGGGCGTAAGATCCAGATAATCAGCCTTTCCTGAGAACTGGGGAACTGGTGGGATTTATGTTCTGCTTTCAAATTTAGCCAGTAAACTGTCCCTCCCTAGTTACAGTGCCTTTATTATACATAATTAGGACATCAAATATTTGTGTTTGTATAATGATTTTCCTTCAGTCAACAGCAGGAAGGGACAAATCAACTACTGAAATATAATTTACTTCAAGACACGTATCTTGCCTACATAAGGCACTTGTATCAAAAATGTTTTTATTTTCTCAAATATGTTCAAACATTACAATATTTTAAACTCATAAAGCATCGAGTTCTCTTTAGTAACAAGTTCTATGTAATACAGCTTAAAACAATCATAAATAACAAATAGATGAATAAGATATGCTAATTGAAAAGTTTAAGGATCTAGTCAACTGAAAAAAGTTAGTTTGGAAAAATATTCCTCTATCTATCTATCTATCTATCTATCTATCTATCTATCTATCTAT
>NW_008348793.1:1202473-1215918 GCF_000622305.1 Nannospalax galili
TTATTTTGTGTGTATGAGTGTTTTGCCTGCATGTAAGTACAATGCCCATGGAAGTCAGAAGAGGGTGTTAGATTCCCTGGAATTGGAGTTATCAGTGATTGTTAGCTACCATGTGGGTGCTGGGAACCAAACCTGGGTCCTCTGAAAGAGCAGCCAGTGCTCTTAACTGCTGAACTGTATCTCCAGCCCCTGGACTACTATTTTTAATATTAATTGAAAAGCTTACAGTATCATGAAAATTTGTGTGTATATATCACATGCTCCCAAAGCTTGACCACTCAAAGGAAAAATCAATCCAGTATTGAAACAAATCCTCAACTGTCCTTTTCCTTAAACGATAAGAAGAATCCATTTCTCCTTATGGATCAAAGGCTGCCTGGAGTCAAGAAGACATAGGAGTCTCTGAACCAGCCCAACAGCCCTCATCCTATCCTTGTAAACAGCTGTTCTCTTTCCACTCATTGAATCGGAGCTCTTTGGATAACTATTGCCTTGGGCTTTTATGGAATGCTTATCAAAGGGCCAAACCATAATTTTTTTCTGAATTTTTATGTGTATGAATGTTTTGTCTGCTTGTACATAAATTCACCCATGTGTTTAATGCCCACAGAGGCCAGAAGAGGACATTACAACCCCTGTAGTTATGATGGTTGTTAGCTGTCGTGTGGATGCTGGGAACTGAATCCCAGTCCTCTGGAAGAGCAGCCAATGCTCTTAACTGCGGATCCATCTCTCCAGCCCCTGGACAAATATTCTCAGTATATGCATCTGTTCCCTAGAAAACATGTGAAGGAAACCTGTGGGTCAGAGGCTACTTACCTGGTCAGAGCTACTTTCTAGGAATGAGCTATCAGCAGGCATTCATTTTTGGAAGAGAAAGTAAGGAAATAGGGGCTGGAGAGATGGCTCAGCAGTTAAGAGCACTGACTGTTCTTATGGGTTCAAGTCCCAGCACCCACATGGCGGCTAATAATCATCTGTAACTCCAGTTCCAAGGGATCTGACACCCTCTTCTGTCCTCTACAGGCATTGCATGACATGGGTATATTTACATACATGCAGACATAACACTCATACACATAAAATAAAGCAAAAAAAAAAAAAAGAAAGAAAGAAAGAAAGAAAGAAAGAAAGAAAGAAAGAAAGAAAGAAAGGAAATAATTCAGAGTGACTTTCTCCAGGACAACCCCAGGTGTTTCAAATACACGCTGAGGTGGAAGCACAGGATCCACAGTCAATTGCTTTATAAGGAAAGTAAATCTTTTTTTTTTTTTTAATTTTAGAAAGCACCAAAAAGCATTTATGGGAGGTGGTCAGTGAAGTCTCACTGTTATATGTTAAAGTAAAGAAACCAGAGGCCAAGATCCCAACCACTGGAACAACTCTGACTTCTACATCAACATTTCTCCAAGCATACTGGTTAAGCTTCTGCCTTGCTAAAGAAGTCTTTTCACAGCAGAGGCCCTGTGCGGAACTTCTGCACTCAGAGGCCCTTGCTGGCATCAGGGCAGTAGAAGCACACACCTACAAGCCCGACACCTGGGAGGTGGAGGATCAGTCTCTAGGCCCGGGCTAAGTGAGAGCTGTCTCAGAAAAGAAAACAACAAAAAGCCAGTGTATCCTCTCTAGAACAGACAAATAGTTACTGTCTCCTATTTCTGTATCACATTTGCAAAACTGACTACTCCAGTGAGGTAGTTCAGAAATTGAATCATGCTTACATCTCAGAAAGTTGGAGCTAAATCTGAGGTATTTCTACATCCCTCTTGAGATGTTTCTTTATGAGCCAAGAGTCATTTCTTTACATATGAAAGTTGTTCACTGGAATCTGACATCGATGTATAAACACTTGAGGTCCTGGGAATACTCACTCTGCAGTAATCCAAAGTGGCGACGTACTCATAAGATCCCAGAGATAACTCTGGCTTCTCGTACTGGTCCAGCCTTCTTCCAATGTGGTCCAGATGTTGGAAATAGAATGGTGGCACTAATGAAAACAGAACAAACAGACAGTTGAACAGGTTCTCAAAACTGATCATGAAGGAAAGGAGTCAGCATAAGGAAAACGTGTTTGAAACTTGGAATATAGTACATTCTCGGTATCCTTTATCTTGAAAGCCTATCTTGGAAAGCATGTGAGCTTTTTAAAAAGCATACTAACATTCTGACTCTTATATGTGTTTTCAATCATTACAACCTTGCCCTTTAATTATGTTTATATTAGTTTGTCATATATAAATTTTGGAATTTTTATAGTTAAATCAATTTGCCTGGAATTCAGATTATAGAACTGTGCAATTTCATACATAGCATTCATTGCTATTCCTCACTAAAATGTATTACTGCATCTCAATCACGAAATGTTTTGATCATGTAGAAAACCACAGATTATTCATGGTTATATAGCCAGGATGAGTTTTCTTTAAAACCCTCTTGATCATCTAGAAGTCATTGATGGCAAAGAACATTTATAATTTTGGAAATCCTGGATAAAAGTACTGGTTTTTTCAAGTTAACACACTTAAATATTTAATAATCTCTACTTATCTCTTTCATTAAGGATTTAGTTTTCTATTTGATTTTCAACATACCTAATAGAGTAAATGAAGTATTTTGGACTATACTATCAACTACAATCTTTGTTATACTTTGAGAAATGTCTTCAGCCCGGGGGTTTTGCACAATAATCTTTTAACATTTGGCCTTAATACATGCAGAAGATTACTGTATTAGGGAAAGACTACACCACTAAGACTTCAGTTGAAGAAGTCTAATTTGATTCAAATGTCTCAGAAGGTTACTTCTGGCAAAGTCCTGGAAGTCACCCAAAGGCACAGCAAAACTCATGAGTCACACACTGAACACTTGGACAAATAAGGCCTGGTGTCTCCATGCAAAAGAACTCCTGTTGCCTGGAGAGTAACAGGAAAGTGAACATTCTGTTAATAGTACGTGGAAAAGTGACCAATGCTCGTTTGAGAATTTCGTAAAGAAAAGCATTTCTCTTTGTAAAAAACCACAAAAGTCCTTTATTTTACAACCAACTGTTCAGTAGTCTTTACTTTTAGTTGTGAAACTGAAATGTAAATCATAACAGGACTATTTTCCTAAGGTTGAACTTTGAAAAAAAACATGAGAGAACCTCAAGTTTTCTGCTCTTACCATATCATGGCCATTTCTTTTAAAGTAAGCTCTACAGGACTCATATTTACAGAGTCAACTCAACTTGAAAAATTCATCTGCCAAAGATTACAGGAGAGGAAAGTGATATTCTCAGTGAGGTAAAGAAATTGGGGGGACATGGCGGCTGTTAGGTTACATGCAGGTGTGATGTAGAGTTCTGCGCTGTTAGAATGTATGGAATGGTCATTTCTACACAGCACAAGAGATACTTCACTCACATTCATACATGTACATGTAATGTGAATTCTTTCTAAAATTAACCTTATATGTGCATTAGCATTTAATACTACCAGTCATTATTATCAGCCAGTCACCATACATTATGCCACATGGTCTGTTCCTGTCACACTTTGTGTATGTGCATAGGTGCAGTATACGTGTGTGCATGTGCGTGTGGAGGCCATAGGTCAACCTCAGGTGCTGTTCTCCAGGAGCCATCCACTGTGCAATTCAGACAGGGTCTGTTGCTGGTACTTGGAGCTTGATGATTTAGCTAGGCTGGCTGGCCAGAGAGTCTTAGAGATCCTCCTATTTCTGTCTTTTCCAGCACTGAAATTACAAACGTGCGCCACTACATCCATCCATCCTTCCTTCCTTCCTTCCTTCCTTCCTTCCTTCCTTCCTTCCTTCCTTCCTCCCTCCCTCCCTCCCTCCTTTTCTTATTTATTTATTTATTTATTTATTTTTTTGTGTGTGTATGTGTGTTTTCCTGCATGCACTGTAAGTGCACAGGGGCCAGAAGAGGGTGTCAGATCCCCTAGCACTGCAGTTACAGAAGGATGTTAACTGCCATGTGGGTGCTGGGAACTGAACCCGGGTCCTCTGTAAAAGTAGTCAGTGCTCTTAACCACTGAGCCATGTCCCTAGCCTTTAGCTTATTTTTCATGTGGGTGCTAAGGATCAAATTTGGGTGCTTGTTTGTGTAGAAAGCACTTTACCCACTGAACTAGCACCCCATCCCCCTCCCTTATGCTTTCCATTATCAAGTTTCCCACTAGGCAATCAATGGACAGTCTACAAGGTAGTTAAGAGTAGATTCCACTGGGTTCTGAAGCCAACAAATCTTCCTTCATTAAACCTAAATAAGGAGCATCGGGGTGACCTAAATCCAAGGGACTCTGACTTCCTTCTAAGAACTTCTTGAGTCTAGCTGGTACAACCCTGCTACAAAGTGAACATGGAGGCCACTTGGGGTGGGAACCCAAAGAAACAGTGTCTGTGTGAGGAGAGCTAAAATTTCTGAGTTTGGATCCAAAACTTCCCTATAAGGACCAGCTGGGCCTTTAAGGTCCCCATGCTGAGACTGTGTACATGCGGCCAGGGGTGACAGTAAACCGAAGATCCCAGGGGTGACTGGACTTAGCAAAGAACTTTATTCAAATGTTTCAGGAAATGGCTCTGCCTTTATAAGAATGTTTTCTCCAGAACTAAGACACAAAGAGGTGAACTGTTATGAGGTTTAGAAAGCCAAGTCCTAACACAGAGTAATAGGAAGATTTAGCTGCAGACTTAAAGTCATCTAGGATAGGAGACGGAACAAGATCTTCCTTGGATAGAGTAGGGTTATGGTGGGGGTGTCTGGGAGAAGTTAGGGGAGGAGTGTGGGGGTGTAAATGTGATCAAAACACCTTCTATGAAATTCTAAAAGAACTAATACAATTTTTTTTAAAGAGAAGGGAAGCTAGGCATAGTAGCACATGCCTTTAATCCTAGCACTCAGGAAGCGGAGGCTGGTGGTATCTGTGAGATCTAGGCCAGCCTGGTCTACATGGTGAGTTCCAAGTCAGCTGGGGCCACAAGAAGACCTTGTCTCAAAATAACAATAACTAAAGAACAAAACAAAAAACAAACCCCAAAGATGAAGGGAAGGTTAGCAGAACTGGGTCTCACCCCATGTTCAGTTTGCACTGAGATGTTGTAGTTGGCACAAGGAGAGAGACGTCCCAAGAGTCCCACGCCACGGCTGTCACAGCAAGGAATTTTTTAAGAACTGATCAAAGATCTTCATGAGAAAGACTCATGTGGCATGTGTCTGGTGCTCTCAGTTGGATACAGACACAATCTTATGTCACACACGCAGTGCTCGCCCACGAGAGAGTCCCACAGTACCAAAGGACCATTAACACCGGGATACAGGCAGAAAATGGCCTGGGCTCAGGGAGTGATGTGAAGGAACAGAGGAAAAGACTGGGAAACTCTTACTCTAAGAATCATCACATGGCTGAAAAGGTCTGTAAGCGCATGAGTGTGGGAATGTTTTCACCCGAGGATCCGCTCTACCGAACACCAAAGAGTTTAAACTACAGAAACATGTCATAAATGTGAGAACACTTTTGGCAAGTTTACAGCTTTTTCAACATGACTGAATTCATGCTAGGATAAAACTAAAAATATGTAGGAAGAGACATCATGATAATGTCCCTTCTTTCTTAAAAATTCAACATTGATAGCATTGATATAAGCCCTTGGTTATACTTGAGCTTTTCCTAAATACCAATGAGCTTAAATTCAAGAGTAACTCTAGCTGGGTGTGGCAGTGTACAACTTTAAAATTCCAGCACTAGGAAGACAGAGATGCAGACTGATCTCTATGAGTTCAAGGCCAACCTGGTCTACATAGGGGGTTCCAGAATAGACAAGGCCACATAGTGAGGGCCTGTCTCAAAATTAAAAAGAAAAGAAAGGGACAGTCCAAAAGAGAGAAATATGAAATATTTAGGCTTTATCTCATATTGCATCCAAACAGAGTTTTGTGGAAGGAGAATGACAAATAGCTCCCCGCCCCCTCAGGTTTACACGAAGCTACGGTACAATTTCTACATGTAACTCCTACAGCTACATAAAGTAACAGGGACCTGGAGTCCCCATTCAGTGTTGGATTCCATTTGGGGAAATTATAAAGAAAGTAGTGCTACCTGGGTGGGGTCGGGGGATCTGGTTTCCTGAGCTAAGAAATGTAAGCTTTTACAGGGAGCACTTAATGGCACACTTACCATCATTCACACAGTTGCAAAATCCACACTGGTAGCGTCTTCCACCTTCAATGAACTGCATGAATGGGCACATGTAGGCTTTGCACCTGTTGCATCTCACTGGTCCACTCTCCCCGTGATTTACTAAGTATAAGGGCGTCTAGAAGAAGCAAGAAATGAAATGAACAGGGAACGCGGGGCTTCCAGATGTTATTAAAATCTGAATTTCCCCCAATGTAATTCATTAAAGAAATCTCTCTTTTTTTTATTTTTTATTTTATTTTATGTACATGAGTGTTTTGCTTGCACATGCGTAAGTGCGCCTATGTCATGCAAAGCCCACAGAGGCCAGAAGAGGGTACTGGATTCCCTGGAACTGGAGTTATGGATGGTTGTTAGCGACCACATGTGTGTTGGGAACCAGACCCAGGTCCTCTGCAAGAATAGTCAGTGCTCTTAACCGCTGAGCCATCTCTCCAGTGCACAGTTAAAGAAATCTTAGTGCTGAGCATTTGACAGGACAATGAAGACCTTTCCCTGATCACTGGCGAATTCAAGGCAATATGACATAGTCCACCATACCCAAACAAAAACTTAAATTCAGGTATATTTACAAACATATCTCACTTATAAGCATATATCAACATCTGCATATTGATATCAATGTATATATGATGTTCATCTGTGTTTGCTAAGAGGAAAAATGGAATATAATGATGGTAATAGTCCTTCATTAAGCTCGTGTTGAAATGTCCTGGGCACCTTCCATTATATATCTGCTAGGCTTGTGTATCCTACAAATAAGAATGAATTGGCTGTGTTTAAAAACTCTGGTTTTGTACAATAGCATGCTATTTAAGTAGTTCCCTCAAAGTACACAAAATATTTATTTTAAAATTAAGCTACTTAAAAAAATGTGGAAGAATGTCATTGTGTAGAACTGGCAGCAGACTGGGCTTTTCCGTTACTCTATCAAATGCAAAATGCTTCAGGACATCAAGTACTCAGTGTTGACTCATCATGCTTTGCCAGCACTGAGGGGGAAAAATGTGATTCAGATGATTCTTTCTCATTACCATATGAGAAAGCCACAAATGGAAAGTGAAAAGACCAGCATTAGGAAACTGCTTGTTTTTAAGGCCTCCAGCGTTCTCAGTAAACCCACAGAGACCCGTGTGCTTTATTTTATCAATCTCTTTAAAAATAACATTTTTGGAAAAGTTTAAGAACTCTAGGGCTGTGCATGTCAATAAAAATCTTAAAGTTGTAAAGAAAACAGACTGCTTTTTATAGTGTCCTGAAGAGCAGGAGGTCGGAGGAGGTGGGCTTGGGAGTGAGAGGTCATCAGGATATTATCTGCTAAAGCCTTAGAAAACCCAGACATGCTGTTTGTCCTTGCCCAGAAGTTCAATGTGAAAAGTGACCCACTGCTGAGGTTTCAGAAATGAGCTGTGAGGTCTCAGAATAGTGGAAGAGGAAGTGTGGGAGAAGTGGCAGGAGAGGAGGAGGGAGGAGGAAGAGGAGGAGGAGGAGGAGGAGGAGGAGGAGGCCATCCAACAGGTTTAACACAATACAACACAAATATACAAAATAATTTTTTAAAGACTAAAAAGCACACACTCAGAATCACTTCCAGGGCCCCTGCACTGTCCTCTCCCTCACCTCATGCCTTGTGGGAGTTAGAAGATTGTTCTTTCTAGGGTGTGGTCTATTTTGATCTACTGGATGCACACAGCTCTGCCTCACTGGCAGGGCTGAGACAAGGATTAACACGTCTATGTGTAGAGCAATGTGCTTGGCAAGGATGGCTGGAGAAAGGTAACTTATCATTTCTGTCCAGAACAATCTGTCGTCCTCTTTCAAAAGCACTTAGCTCAAGAAATCATCTTCAATGGGAGAGTCTGGAGCTAGATAAGTGTGAGGTGTGCTTGGGTTTCTGAAGGCAAACGTCTTAGTTGCTACAAAATGCTATCCTGAAACGACTTAGAGGCAGAGAATTGATCCTCCGGGAGATTTTGATATGGATTATCACCTAGCAGTTAAAAGCTGAGAGGGAGTTTTATATATCTAGGAATTTGCTTTAAACTCACACACATATTCACACGGGGTGTACACATACTCTTTGAAGACTTAAAGTGGCAAAGGTAAGAACTGATAAGACAGCAAACGGAAGCAAAAAGATGAAGAAAACAAACACAAAAGATTTTTAGGAGCATGGTTAGAGATCAGGAGACTACGAAGCCAAAGCGAACAGCTCAGGTGCTCTGGTCAGGTCGCTGCTGCTGGATGCCTGTGGACCCACTCACCCTCAGGTGCCTCAATCTGCCGTCACGTGGGTCTCATCTTCAAAGACTTGAAAGACTACCATCAATTCCTGAAATCCTGAAATGCTTTGGAAACCAAACATCATGGGATCATTTGCTAGACAAGCCAGTGACGGTGGAAGGGAATTTTCCTTTATTTTCAGTATTACCATTTGCCAAAGCATATCGTGCCTCAACTGTCCATGAGCTATCACCAACTACCACGTAAGCATGACAGTCCTGGCAGAGTCAACCTCCCAGAAATGTGTAGCAATGAGCTGCAGCAAGTCAGGACTGCACCTGGCTACTAAGAACATTTGTTTTGTGTTTGCTCTCTTGGATAACAGAGGCTAGGTAACTAAGAAGTCTTCAGACCGTGGAGGTGATGTAAGCTTTCTCACTGTTTACATTTTATTTCGGTGTCAGAACAAGGACTTCCAAATGGCACTGTTGTTTCACCTCTCGGGCCAGCCTGAAAACCATCAGGATTTCCACTCTCCATGTGTCCCCATATGCGCTCTGCAGTAACGTGTGAGCTCATAGACAACTAAGCTCACTTTCTTTCAACACCTGGATATTAGTGAATTTTTTTTCACTGAAATTCTTTTTTCCTCCAAATGTCTTAAGTTGCTCTCTTTCCTTGTGGGGACATTATACCGTACTAACCGCAGAAACATCCAGACTTTAAGAAGCTGTTTCTAAGCGCATGCTCGTCTCTGGCTGCTAGTTTGCTGCATGCTCCGTTCTCCGTTCCTGGCTAGTCTCGGCCGTGCTGCCACATGGCGTTAATTTATCTACGTGAGATTGACAGGGAAGCTAAGGACAAGAAGGAGATTAATTTGAATTTCCTATTTTTGAATTATCATGGGTGTGGTGAAAGCATATTGGCATTACTTTTTATTAAAATGTTTTAATTAAGCAAAATATATCTCTCTGTGCATATAAAATATTACTTAGCATTAATATGCAATCATCAATTAAAACCAAAATAACTTTTGATTAGTTTTCTATGTTAAAGAAGTACTAAGATACTGAGCCAGGTAGTGGTGCGGCATGTCTTTGATTCTAGTGCTCGTGACAAAAAGGCAGGCAGATCTCAGTGGGATCAAGGCCAGCCTGGTCTACGTAGGGAGTTCCAAGCCAGCTGGAGCTACAGGGAGACCCTGTGTCAACCCCCCCAAAAAACAAAAAAGGTATCAGTCAACATCTCCTTAATGTTACTGATATAATTTTGTAAGTTTTTTAGTGTGATGATTTCACTCAGTCAGGTAATGTGACACTTGTACATTAGGTTCCTGGCATCCTGCCTCTCTTTGTGGGGCTTTCCATGCAGTGGAATAAACAGTGAATAAAAGGAAACAAGCTCATGAACTCATGTAAAAGAACAGGGCCCAAACAGAAAGATCACTTTACCAAGTATCATTAGCGAAAGCTATTTCTGGCTGAGGAAGGAGATGTTAGACTACTGACAGATTACAATTCCAAAACAAAAGCAGATACTTAAAGAAAATGAATCACTATGTAGGAAGACCCATCATGAAGAATGTCTATAAAATCTGTATGCTGTGGGATTTTGTTTAGGCCCCGACATTGTTAGGAAAACTCTAAATGTGACCAGTAGAAGGTACAAGCCTGGAACTCTAGCAGTAGGGAGGCCGAGGCAGGAGGATCTTAAGTTGAAGGCAAGCTTACTTTACACAGATTCTCTCCCAACAAAAAGCTCTAGATACACGTTTTGCTATAGACTTTCTATTCTAGGAAAGGGAAGAATTATAGAAAACAGTTAAATATCAAACCCAGAAAGCCAAAAATGTGAAGTTGTTTTTATAGGCCAGATCCAGTAGGTGGCACTGTATGACTAAAATTTAAAACAAAGCTATCAGTAATACCCAAGGTAGTTGTTAAATATCACGTAGGTAACTTTAGTAACAACTAAACTTGGAGCAGCCAGTACATCATAAATTAACAAATATAAACTTTTCTTAAAATTATCCAACCTTTGAGCAATGTTTTAAAACTATTGTTAAACAATGAAGTGAAACAAGAAACAGGCTATTAGGAGCTGGAGAGATGGCTCAGTGGTTAAGATCACTTGCTGCTATTGCAGAGGACCTGGGTTCAATTCCCAGCACCCACATGGCAGCTCATAGCTATCTGTAACTACAGTTCCAGGGGATCTGACGCCCTCCTCCCATCTCTGTGGGCACGACACACACATAGTACACAATACATATGTGCAGGCAAAATATACACATAAAATGAAAATAAATCTTTAAAAAGAACTATTTTGGGTATGTTTCATATAAGTTACAGGAATTACCAAACTTACTAGGGTAATAAATAGAAAAATATTATTTAAATGTTTCTAATACTTTGCCTTGACTATACATAGGAAAATAGAGATCCTGTGATAGGCAGTCACCACCAGTATACAGCAGGCAACTTAAAGGTGGCAGGAAAGAAAAGGGCAGCAGGAAGCCAGCACTCACTTCCCGCTCTGCACACTGGCAATCGAGGTGCAGCATAACACCAGGGCAGTCAGTGCCCGGTGCTGAGTCATGGCACTGGGCAGCACCATGACAGAGAAGCGATACAGTCACAGCCAACAGAGAATCTCAGAAGCAAATGATGCTCACGCAGACACAAGGCCCAACAGCTACGCCCAGGTCTACGAAGCTGGATTAGCCATGCCTGGTGACATCTGGGACACTGGTGGTGCACTCCGCCTCCTTTCTTCTCCAATTTGCTTCACTAGCCACTTTCCTCACTTTTCAGCACCAAAGTTCATGTAAGAATACAGGCACACACACGAGCACACACACACACACACACACACACACACACACACACACATCCTTCAGACACTTTCCCCTCTCAGCCAGTTTGGGGAAAAACACATATCTTCCTTTTCAATGTACACGTCTCTCCTTTTATCTCCTTCACCGAAGTTCTCTAGGTAAGAGTCCTGGAACTACACAGCTGTCATCTACCAATAATGTTCTACTTTACTAAGTAGAGGTTATAGAAGAGAGAGCTGTGCCTATGCTGGGACCTGAATCAGAGGAGATTTAAAATAAGGCCTGCCAAAATGTGGCACAGCCCTCCAGCTTAGAAAAGATGTGCATTCAACATCAGACTAAGTTCTCAGCAGATCACTGTAAATCTGGGCCCCAGAGGCACGGACTTCAAATGGTCGATGTGACATAAGGCCTACAGTCCCCTCCTTGGGACCAGAGCATTACTTACTTTTTCAACGATCACAAGAGGAGGTCAGTTGGATAGTTTTGATGAATTAGGGGATAAAGTAAAAACGTTCTGGCTGAAGCATGTGAAGAGATAATCCAGAGCCTGTGATGAGCAAAGCACCGTTAAAAACGTGAAACATTCAGACTGCGGGGCTGGAAGAGTACAGTCTGTTCTTATGCATGGAGCTAAAAAGAGGACTGAGTGGGTATCAACTGCATGTATTAAAGACTTTCCATATGGAAGAGAAGAAAGAAGCAGCTTCTATGTGCTTTCTATTTTTAGCTTGCTATATGTGATATGCAGTCAGCCCATCAAAAAAGATTGGATGAATAGGCTACAATGCATTCATTACTTAAAGAGCAATATTATTTTGACTTTTAAAAATAAGTGCAAATGTAAGAATATTTGTTTTATGTTGTCAAGATATTTTCAAGATAACTTCTAGTTTTACAAACTCATTTAAAGGAGAACAGGCACATGTGTTAAAGAAACCACAAGTACATTTTTTTTTTTCAGGACAAGTGTTTGGAAGACCATGGAAAGGATGTATTGTCTTACAGAGCAGAGGACTTCCAAGCACTGGGCAATCTCAGAAGCGTGAACACTGAGACTCATGGAGTCACTCCACACTGGCTACACTCATCTATTAAGCTGGAAGAAGGAGAGACGAAGGACAGAGGAGCAGAATGCAGTCAGTGGTCTGGTGCTTCCCATTCCTCTCCCCAGGAGTTTATAAGGGAGGTAAGAACAACTTCAAAGATTTTTTTTTTCTACTTCAAAAAAGCATACACCTACTTCATTTCAATTATCCATAGTAACTTAAACTTTCTACTTCTCCTAAGGTCAGGGCAACACTAAATTATGTAATTTCTACCACATATGACTTGTCTTTCCCTGTATGTGGCTCCCCAGGAGACCAGAGTTTCATCTACACATCTGCTTTGTAACCATTCACACCAGCCAGCATCCAAAAGCAAGCTTCTAAAGTGCTCAGCATCAACGTGACAATGGATCCACCTTCACAGACCTGGAGGGGCATCTTGTAAGGGTCTGCATTTCCACTAAGGTAGCCAAAAACATTTCAGGAAGGGACAAACGTAAGGAAGATAAACTCATTAGCCTACAGAGTGCATGGCAGTGAATGGACTGGGAGCTCACAAGAACAGCTTCAGAATATAATTGATGTATTTTAAGTGCAGAAATAGGTTTCCCCTCCGCCAATATGAAAAAGTACAGGAAGTCATCACAAGAAACAGAGGTTGCTTCCTGGAGATGGGCATGATGCATGAAGGAGGGAGTTTTAATGCAGCAGGAATGGGCTCCATTGCTCTTCCCAGATGACAGCGAGGAGCCTGAAAGGTACTGGAAAAGTCTGGAAGCCAGGAAAATGTTTTATAACAAACAGTTCATTGATATACAGATGGTAGATAGAGATGCTAGATAGAGAGACAGATGATAGATAGATGTAGATAGATATTGATATATATAGATAGATGATAGATGTAGATAGATATTGATATTATATATAGATGACAGATAGATATAGCTAGATATTGATATATAGATATATAGATATAGATAGATGTAGATAGATATTCACATAGATTAGATAGATAGATGATAGATGTAGATAGATATTCATATATAGATAGATGATAGATAGATGTAGATGTTGATAGATAGATGATAGATAGATAGATGATAGATAGATAGATAGATAGATTTTTTAAATCTTTTTGAG
>NW_008348793.1:1215952-1231670 GCF_000622305.1 Nannospalax galili
GATAGACTGAATAACAAAATATTAGCATCCTTATTTCTGCTCTTTATGGCCACTTCAAAGCCTGCATCTTTAGAATAGAAAACAAATTTTCTTTTCCAAAAATGATCACACTGTCACATCCAGTGCAGGTGTATCTCCACTTAAGTGCTTCACAAGAGAGCAACACTGTCAGCAACAGTATTTAGCAGCAAGTTCAAATTCAACTGATTGTTTTAAAGAACCTTCACGGCTCTATTAGCTTAATAATTCATGCAATCTTATTACTGCTTTTTAAAAATAAAATGTGATCATTCAACATTTCCACAAGTGAGCATTTTCCATGTTTTCTAAAGTTTCCCAAACACTTGGGGATCTTAGCTTTTCATAATAAAAGGTAAAAACTGGGCCCCTGTTTAAAGGAGGCTCCCCCACCCCACTCAGCCTGCTCCAGACCTCAGGGTCACAGCCTATACTCCAATAAGCCAGTTTTGGCCACCTGTCCTCAACAAAGGAGTCAAATTAATAGTAAAAAGCAAGAAAGGGAGATTTATTCAATGTGACCACACTGGGAGGGGGACATAGAGATCTAATGACTCCCCCACCTCTCTTGGGGATCCTGACTTGAGGATAAGGTTTAAATAGAAAACAAAAAATGCATCCAGTGAGGTGTGGTCCCCTACCACCACAGCCTCAGTTTCAAGGTCATCTGCCAAGTTGTAAATTTTTCTGCAGGAGACAAGTTTCTCCTCTGGACGCCCCCAGGGCTTCGGCCTTTTTCAGCTCCCAGCAAGAGATTCCTGGAGAAACGCTCATTTGGGGGGGGGGTCCATTTTTAAATTAAATTTTTGTTTACATTTTGTGTGTATGAGTATTGTGAAATGCCCTCAGGGTCAGAAGAGGGTATTGGATTCCCTGGAACTGAAGTTATGGATAGCTGTTAGCTGCCATTGTGGGTCCTGGAAACTGAACCTAGGTCCTCTGGAAGAACAGCCAGGGCTCTTAATCACTAAGCCATCTCTCTAGCCATGGCATCCATTCTTCCAACAGTTTGACAGCCAAAGAGAGGCACACCAGTGTCTCTTAGAATATGTCCATTCCTGCTGGGTGGGCAGTTGGAGAAATTCATCCACCCAGCTCTGGGTTAATGGAGAGCCGTTTAGAGAGATGAATGCAGTAACTACCAGTATTGTTCAATAGTTCCAAAGACAGAAAACAGTCAGCAGAAACCACATGTCTGAGAATGAGGGGCCAGCCAACAGGGAGGAAGGTATTGTTCCTACCAGGAATACCAAACTGTGAACACAGTGTCTTGTGAGCAGTAACCATATAGTGCAGCTGTCACACACCACTGGAGCATAGGTTAGACACCATTTGAAAGCCATCCTGTACTTGCTTTCCTATCAAGAGCATGACACGCGTTTAGGTCACTTTCTTTTTGAAGGCCAAGGAGGGTCTCCTTGTGAACTCTTCCCACTCACTCATTTCCTTATGACTTCACCATTTAAAGTAGAAAAGCTGCTGCAAGCCATCTGAGAATGGAAACCAACACTATGCATGACTGAAAGAGTAACATCTTCCCGGTTCTCCCAGTGGCCAGGCTTGCTATGCCTCTTGGGACAGAGGAGGCATGATTTTGTTTGAGAAAAGTGTACATAAACATGAGGCCAAATTTTGTTACTCTCCAACCCAGAAAATTGATGGGGTACTTCTTGGCTCGTGTAGAGCTCAGTGATGGCTTTTTCTGCATCTTTGTACTGTCTTAGCCCAACAGCAACCACCTCAGGTTTAGCACTCTCTTGGTGGACTAGCGGCTTGCCAGGAATGCCATCCATCCCTCCTACTAGGAGGGTGAATCACTGGCTATCATAATCTTCAAAAATTTCAGGTGGAATGTTCTGACTGGTCAGTAGATCCAGATCATAGATTATGACCAGGGCTTCAGCCTGTACTAATGTCTTCAGGAAACCACCTCATTGTCAGCGTTGATGGCCCCAGATCTCCAGCTCTGACATCACTGAGCTGTGCTTAAGAAGAGACCAACACTATTTGAAGTGAAATCTTCTGGCAAGTGCTTTTAGTTTTCAGTTATGAATTATGTAAATATGTTCATGTCTGTGTATG
This sequence comes from Nannospalax galili, assembly GCF_000622305.1. NCBI lineage: Eukaryota > Metazoa > Chordata > Mammalia > Rodentia > Spalacidae > Nannospalax > Nannospalax galili. Next base: position 1,218,053 of record NW_008348793.1, read on the forward strand.
GGTATGTAACATGTGAGTGCCCGTATTCCTGGAAGCCAGAAGAGAGCACTGGATCACTTGGATCTGGAGTTACATACCTGATGTGAGTGCTGAGAACCAAATGCAGGTCCTCCACAAGAGCAACATATGCCCTTAACCACTGAGCCATCTTTTCAGCCCACAAAGTAAGTCTCAACATGAAAGAATTTAAATAATGTCTTGCATCATATTGGATCACAGTAAATGTAAAAATCAATAGGAAGAGAAGTCACAGAAATTACAAAAATACTTGTGGACTGAACAATGCACTCTTGAATGAACAGAGGGTCATTGTGAAAATTCAAAACTTCCTACCATCAAACAAAAATGGAAGCACAACTTACCAGAACAGAATACTAAATTAAAATAAAAATCACAGAGATCTCACATAAATACCCTAATGATACAATTCAAAGTCCTGGAGAAATAAGAACAGGCCTATCCCAACTAAAAACAAGACATGGAATCAGTCAGCCAGAGGTATGTCTTTGGAAAAATAAATAAGACAACACTATAGACCAGTGTTGCCAGCGAACATGGACTCTTGGTATAGCCCTGAAGGACTCCAGTCAGCACACCACAGAGATACTTGCCCATTCACGCCTTTTGCTACACTATTCACAGTAGCCAGGATATGGAACCAGTCGAGATGTCTGTCGGTAGATGAACAGATCAAGAAAATGTACGTACTCACAGTATGATTACATTCAACAATAAAGAAGAATGAAATTATATTTGCAGAAAAATGGATTGAACTGATGCTACTGTTAAACTAAATAAGCTAGATTCTCATTTTCTCTCCTACAAAATTTAGCTATATGTACATATGTATCTATATGTAGGACATGAAAATAGGAAGTAGTAAGATTGGAGGAACATGTCTAAAGGGAGGGGAGGGAGAGAAAAAGAGGGTGATGGATGCAGATGTCATGAAGACAGAAGGAGGACTCTGACGGGAAGAAGGGGACCAGCAAGACCAGAAGAGGAAAGTGGGGGAGAGCAGTGGCCTGGACACAAGCAAGGTTGTCTTACTTTTCTACTGCTGTGATAAAACACGGTGACCAAGGGAACTTATAAAAGGAAGAGTCTGAGTCTGCGGTTCAGAGGAATCAGAGTCTCTCATGGCGGGGAGGCATGGTGGCAAGAGGTGGTTGGAGCAGAAAGAGGAGTGCTCACATTTTCAGGCAGGCACAGGAGGCAGAGTGACTGGAAATCTGGCAAGGTTTACGAACTCTCTAAGCCCGCCCCTAGGAATGTGCATCCTCCAGCATGACCACACCTTCAAAAACCTCCCAAAACAGTGCCACGAACTCGGGACAAAAATATCCAAATACTTGGAACCTATGGGGGACATTCTCATTCAAACCACCACAAAGGTAAAATGGCACATATACAGATAGATAGATGATAGATAGATACAGATAGACAGATGATAGACAGATAGACAGATGATAGATAGCTAGATAGAAGATAGCTAGATAGCTAGACAGACAGACAGACAGATAGATATCCACAAAATCCATTAAAGGAAAGCAAAAACAATAGTGCTAGAGAGTCTTTTTTAATATAATTGTATCAAGATTATACTTCAACATCCCTACAATGGAAAATTAGATCATATTTGGTATATTTTGTCTAGTACCAAGTATCCCAATTCAGAGTTCTCAAAATCTATGTAAAATTATCACTATCATCTATGTTGTGACCCATTGTTTTAAATGTTCCAGACTGAGATATATATCTCATTTTGTGGCACTGTTTTCACATATATATCAATCTCATACATCGGTTTGACTTGAGGTGCTAAATTTTGGAGTAAGGTGTCCCATCCCTGACATTCACTAAGATGGAAAATCAATGCTAGGTACTGACTTGTACAATAAATTCTATTCTTTGAGTCTGACTTGAAGCAAGACCATGGTGCTCCTTGGTAATCAAGGGTATCTTACCTGTTTTTCTCTCTCATTCCTTCACTTTACACCTCTGCAGCCCTATGCGGTGCTCCATGTAAGATGGCCCTTCGCTGCCCTTCACAGCTCAGCTTGCCTCTTTGAGAGAGAACATCAGAACCTGACAGGCATTGTCACATTTCCCTACTAATTTACACATGTCTACCCAACATTTTCCTCCTTTTTTGGTTTTCTGAGACGGGGTCTTACAGTGCCATGTTGACTTCCAACTCTCTGTACCCAAGGATGACCTTGAACTCCTGATACACCTGCCTCTACCTTCTGAATGCTGGGATTACAGGTATGCACCACCATGTCTGGCCTTCTTTTTCATCTTACAGTAGAAGGGCCATGTCTCTCCCCTTGTCTGAGATCTGATCTCCTCCAGAACAAGAGCTCTTCAGGATTTCTTTACCCCTAGATGGGAACTATATTTTGTTGTCTGAATCCAGACCACATGCAAGAGGGGGCTGTGAGGATCTACTCCTGGGCCTGGTAGTACTTATCACAATGTTTTCTTTTTTCAGCCATGACTGAATTCCCAGATACATCCCATGTACCATGTACTCCTGAGAGAGTGGAACTCGCAAGGGAGTGCTCGGTCAATAGGCTTAGAATGAATAAAGCAGCTATTGGGTGTTTGCAAGTGTACTGTCAGAAGCTTGGGAACTTGTGATAGGTGCTAAAGCAAAAGATATGGATGAAAGAACAAATCATAGGTGCTGAGGGGTTATAAAGGCTCCACTCAAAAACAAGATGGCAGCTAGATGCCCAATGACTGTCGGAGAAGGGGAGGTTTCAGTCTGAGAGAGGAGCGTAACACAGGATGGAAAGGACATAGTCACCTCACCCCGAGATGAAGGGTGACTGGGATGACTGTGTGCAGAGCCTCCAGAGACAGGCAGGAAAGCATCTGGATACAGAAGGTTCAGATAGACACATAGGTGTACACACACACACACACACACACACACACACACACACACACTCCTGCCTGAAATCTGTTGTTACTGTATGGCAAACATTCAGGTGGATGCTAAAAAATTTCATCAGTCACTAAAACGTCTTTGGAGAAACAGTACATTTCACACAGGTTTTCACAACCATTAACAGTAAATTCTATCATATGTTTTATAATTACTGAAAAAGAATTTTAGAATTTCTGGTTTGTTTTGTTATCTGCTATCTTTCACTTAATTCATCAAATGAGTTTTTAATAAAATCAAAAGATTTTTGTAATAGTATGAACTATTTTTGTACTAAATCTCTAACAACTAGAACACTCTGGTAATAGCATTACCCAAGCTCTGTGTTCAACTCTGACCCTGAGGGTGGAAGCTGCACAGCAAATTCTCAATAAATATTTGAAGAGTGGATGACAAGGAGAGGAGATAGAGACCAGGGGGCAGACTTCACTGTAACCAGTAACTACACCATGTGACTCTTCTCTGGGATGCCGAATGTGTTTGAAAGCAAGCAAGCTCGCTGAAACCTTTCTACTCAGTTCGCAAATGGCAGGAGGGCTTTTCGGCGGGAAGGTCACTAAGTCTGTGAAAGGGCTGCCCAAGAGGAGAGTAAATATGAGCAGAGTCTGGAGCAGGATCAGGTTTCCTGGATGGCAGCACTGCCTCAAGACTGTTCTAAATGATAAGCAGTGCTCAAATCCAAGGGGGTCTGCTTGGACCGGGCTAGGCTGACTGTCAGTGCGTGAGTGGAGACAAGCATTGTTCTTCCTGGAACAGAACAGAAACTTCGGAGTAAGCTATTCTGCAAGGAATCTGACACTCAAGAACTCTGTGGTTGAATATCATTTTCCCACGTTTCTCATAAGCCTTGACCCATTATAGTTTTATTTTATCTCTAAGGAAGAACTGTATTTTATTAATTAGAGGCAATTTCCAGGAGACATTTAATTGTTACAACACACAACGCTCTACAAATGATTGAAGCATATTTTAGCCCTAATCCCCTCTAAATCAAGTGTGATTTTTCCATAACAGATACACACTAACTTCCTCTTCTTCCAAGGGAAATTGAAAGGATAAACCCCAGGTTGGACTGCCTTTGTACCTCTGACAGAATTACAAGTTAGGAGAAGTGTCCCCTCATGTATCTTACTTCACCAGTCCTGGAAACACCTACAGACATTCACCTGTGTAAGGGTCTTACTGAGATGACATTTTGTCAGTCAGACCTAGCTGAACACCCCATTTACTCCGAACTCTCCAAAGCAGCTGGCCAGTCTACCCTGCTCTAATGTTCTCTTTCCCCACAGCATTAGGGAATCTGACAAGGTTCATCTTCTTGCTTCTCTGCTTAGAAATTCCTCAAGGGCAGAAATCTTTATGTGCTGTGTTCACTAGCACATTGTAAGTGCCCAGAACACTATCTGGCTTGTACTAGATAAATAACAACCATTTATTGAATCAAATGGTTCTTAGTCTTATTCTTAAATCTTTTTTTGAAATAAGACAGTAATAAATAAATCAATGATCCTTCACAAAAGAACCTGCTTATAAACTGCCAATCAAATCACAGTGTATACTGCATTAACCACAGACTTTTTAATATTTATTATAATTGAAGACTTGATTATATAATCAGGAGACTTGCTATGTAAAGAAGCATAACAACTCAAATCAAATCATCATTTGTCTTTTCACAGTAGGCACCTGGAAAATAATATATTTGAAACTGTCTCAAGTTGCCATTAGAGTGGGAAACTGCAGGCCTGTAACATGCAGACTCAGCCACTGTCAGTGGCAACACGGCATCAGCTCCGTGGTAGGCAGCCATATGGGCTGGCAAATCATCTTTTGAGAGTTAATTTGATCTGGGAAAATAGTCAAAGCCAAAAGGAGGAAAGAACTGAAAATGAGATTTTTTTTTTCAAAAGTTGGGAAAAATTAGTTTAAAAAAGTATATGACCAATTTGAAAGTATCTAGAGAAAAATGTTTATTTTTATATAAATTAATAAGCTGTAATAAGATAACTTCATAATTTATCAAACAGATAATGAAAATTAATAAATATGAGGTAACATACATTTCTTTCTATATTTTCCCTATAAGGAAAAAAAAAATCAGAGTTTGTCAAATCTTCTCAAACTGTAAAGGACACAAAAGTGTTGGAGTACTGTAAACTAAAAGAAGATTGTGCCTCATCTCCACATGAGGAGTGACGTGCTATGCTTCCTTTAATAAGCACAGCTCGGCTGAGGATTAAGGAAGGTGATCTCATAGATGAGCTCTGCCCTACCTGTCTATGCTACATTTTATAACCATGGCTCTTCTTTTTGTTTTGTTATATAAAACTTGTATTTTGTTGTGAAGTTCATTTAAAAACTACAGTATAGCGCTGATACAGTACACTAGAAGACCGATAAAAAGAAACAATAATAAAAGGCCTCCATTTTAAATGTCATTCATATATACCTTGTGCATGAGAGTGATATACTTTTACATACTTTTTTAGAGGAATAAATTTTTGAATTACTGAAAAAAAAGTATATTTTCTTACTTGCAATCATATTTTTAATAAAGTCAAGGATGGTTTTATTTTCCCAAATAATGAATATTTTCATGATTCTAATCTACTTTCACACATATCTCTGATAACAGCCCCCATCACACATGGATAAATACTACGCCCCTCAGGAAGTGAGGTTTATTGACAGAAGCACACACGGGATTAGAATAAAAGTGAAGCCCAAGCTAACTTTAGGAAACGTTTTACTGTTCGAGGAATTCCTTACACAGCAGTCATGCGAGGTAGCATACCAGAGGCGGAGACAATCTGCAACGAGTCCCCAGTAGCTACTTGCCATTAAAACAACAGATGAGAAACAGACGGAAAACAGTGAAGTTTCAGATATAGCACTGATATTCCAAGGGAGAGATTCCAGAAATGGTGGAGCACAGATCTCACAGTGAAGACCTTCGGGTTACTTAGTCTGAATTTTAGGCTATTTCCACATGTGTTTACTGTGTAGTAAAGATATGATTTTTTAAAAGTATTTAGCATAAAAATGTTGCAGGTATTCTTCTAGGCTCCAAGAATGTAATAGGGAGAAAAATCAGACATGGTCTCTAGTCTTGTAGGACCTGGAGGAGGACATTAATCAAACACACAAACACGGACTTGATGCATAGTGGGACAGGAGCTGCCGGCAGAGCGGGGCAGTGGAAAGGTAGTGGGGGCTTGGAAAGCTCTCCTGAGGAGGTAACGGACTGAAATCCAAAAGATGAATAGAGCAGCGGCAAGATGGCTCAGTGGGCACAGGTACTTGCTATGGAGCCTGAAGCCCTGACTTTGCTCTTTGGAACCCACATACAGGCAGAAGGAGAGAAACAACTTCCAGCTCCCTCAAGTTGTCTCTGACCTCCACACACAATAAATAAATAAATGTTAAAAACAACAACAACTGGGGCTAGAGAGCTGTTGGCTCAGTGGTTAAGAGCACTGGCTGCTCTTGCAGAGGAGCTGGGTTTGGTTTCCAACACCCACATGGTGGCTAACAACAATCAGTAACTCCAGCTCCAAGGGATCCAATGCAGTCTTTTGGCCTCCACAGACATCGCATAGGTGGGTATCCTTATATGGATGCAGGCAAAACACTCAGACACATAAAATAAAAATAAATAAATAAAACTATTTTTTTTAAACCAAGGGGAATGCCACCAAGCAGGTGTTAGGAGAGCTCCCTCTGAGTCAGCTTCTCACTGAGCCCAAGCTAGCTTCCCTCAAGGAGGATGGTCTCGAAGTTCATGCTATGGATGTAGCACCCCTGACATTAGGCTATAAGCCACAAACTCACTGTCCCTGAACATTACAACATGGCAAGGCATTTTCTTTTAATTCTTGTTTCCCCCGAAGTAATTAATCTAATAAAATTTGAAGATTTTTAGGAAGAACAACTTTATGATGGAGGAAAAAAAGCTTGGTATAGTTTGCTTCTAAACTGTAACTGAAAATAGAATTCAAACAACCTTTTCCCTAACCAATGGGACTTCCACAGCAATCTATCTGCTACAGCATTAACAAAGTTCTAAAAAGGGCATTGCTATGTTCATCAGCTGCCAGAGCTCTTCACAGAGCTATAACAAGAGTGACCGACAACCTTAAGGATTAAAAGACTCAGTTTCAAAGTAACTTTATACAATAAAGGTACTTTAAATGCTATATTCCTTGTACTTATTTCTTTCTTTTTTTTTTTTTTTTGGTTTTTTTTTTTTTTGACATAGTCTCCTTGTAGCCCCAGCTGGCCTGGAACTCACTTTGTAGACCAGGCTGGCCTCAAACTCACAGAGATCCTCCTGCCTCTGCCTCCCAAGTGCTGGGATTAAAGGCGTGTGCCACCATGACTGGCTATTGTTCTTATTTCTAATTGAGTACATGACTTTCATTTTCCCAAATTCTTCATTTTGTTAATATATTCAAAATATTGTAGTGAAGCTTAGACTATCTATCATGAAAATTAATTCAGGATTTTGAAGCCTTTATTCAAAACTAATTTATGTCTTAAGATTTTCATAGGCCATGATATTTTATAGTAGTTACAGAGCATACAGATAAATGTATGTAAAAGTACCTATATATTTTCTCACATGAATTTCTAATAAAATATAGGATTCCTAAACAAATGGCGATCCACACTGAATGCCCATCAAAGATTGGAAAATTAAGACAGACCCTGGCCGCCTTCTAGGCTTGCAGGCTTTTGAAGCCAGACCACTCCCTCCTGGGAATGGAGGCCCAAGGAAGGTCACAATACAAAGGCCAGCAGAGACCTGCAAGCATCTGCTTTTCAACCCCTTTGCTACAATGCTTTGAAGAATGAAGTGGATTTTTATTGGTTCCCTAAATATTTTAAGATTCTTCATAACTGTTTTACTGTTCTCCTTTATGTGAATACAGTATTTCTCATTAATATTTGGATGTAAAAGCTAAGTGAGTTCTCACAAAATGTTGATGAACTCATAAAAAGTGCATTAATGAATTTGAAAATGATTTTTTTCATTATGCACAGATTGTGTAGAAAGGTAAGAAGATTAAATGAAGTCTATGGTCATTTAAAAGTACAAAACAAAATAGCCAAAGCCTGATACAAGTTTATGCTTCATTAGCAACTGCTACCATGGGTCAACTGCTGAAAACAGTAATTTAGAGGTCTAAAAACCCTGAAACTAACCACACTTCTAAGACTTAGCTTATCTTTGTCTATACAACTCCAAGGAGAGCCTACTATATGTTGCCCCACCCACTGACGAATTCTGGGTGGTTTCTGCCTAGAGATACTAGGAATGAACCTGCAAGGTCATTCATAAACTCAAAGGAATAGAAAGGCCCATTGCTAAAACTATAGTTAGTAAGAAAAAGAGGTAGACTTCTACATGTTTAATAGAACCTCAGCGTCATTTCCAGCTCAGTGGAGTTGGAAGAATTCCCATCTGGACCTAAGCTCCAGGAGCATCACTTACCTGGTCTTTGTCCTTAAACATCCTGGAACCTAGAGAGCTTCATCATGAAAGAAAAAAGAATAACAAAGAGAGAAGAGAAGAGAGGCACTGGCGAGATGGCTCTGTGGTTAAGAGCACTTGCTACTTTTGCAGAGGACTCAGGTTCAGTTCCCAGCACCGGTGTGGTAAGAAGATAACAAGCAGGCAAAATGTAGAGCCTGGGATGAAAGCTCATCACTACTAATTCAATGAGGAAGCAAAGGTTTTGATTATTATATCCACTTTTGATCTAAAGGTATATACAAATAGCCACAGACGGAATAAAAGTTTCTACGATCTGGTTTACAATGGCTATTACTTGATGCATGTCTAACTAGATGTAGGTACCAATGTAAAGATCTCTTATTTCATAGAAAGAAAAATCCAAATTAAATTACTTAAATCTTCAGCCCTTTTGTACTTGAAATCTGGAGAATTTCTACCTCAGTTTAAAAAATATAGTTTCAAAACTTAAAATTTAATACACAAAATTCTTAGCATAACCAATAACCGGGTGAATCCTGAACTCCAGAGTTAACTATATTGAGTGTGGAAATGGATCCCGCTTAAAACTGTTTAACAATTAAAGTTTACAGGGAGCAGTATGAAATGTTACACAGTGCTGACACTGCCCTGCCCTTGGAAGCAGCAGATATCTCCAAAGCAAATGCTGCCGGGAACAGTCTCTGATGATAACTGCCTAGTAAGGTTTATTTTTACAGGCCGTTGCTAACACCACGAATGCTTAAAAAGGTTCTGCCAGACAATGGAACACACACACACAAAAAAAACTACACTAAATAAATTCTTTTGGCAGATGCCAAATCAGGATGGTTCAGAAAGCTATTATACATTGCAGGGACACTAACAGAACCCTAACATTTTATTAATCTGAAAATAATAAGCCATTTATTACAGAGGAAAGTAATTTTAAATGATATTCATAAGGAGAGCAGTACTTGTGCCCAGTGTGGTGGCACATGCCTTTAACCCAGTGCTGGGGGGTGGGGGCCCCTGTGAGCTCGAGGCCAGTCTGGTCTACATAGCAAGCTCCAGGCCAGCTGGGCTACAGGAAGACCCTGTCTCAAAAATCCACACACAAAAAAGAGCTGCTTGCCCTTAAGAAAGGTATTTAAAACTTCCTTAGGTGTAAGTTATGAATACCTACAACCAGCTTGTCCCTTACTTTCTATTACTTAACTGTAACTGCTGAGTTTTTCGTTTCTAGCCTGAGCCTGTAGATGATGATGGGGATGTTTATTCCTATGTCGAAACTGAACAGAGTCTAGAGAGCGGATGCAGACATTCACGTTTGAACATGTTAAATTTGGGATTTTCATTAGAAGCATTTGGATATGCAAGCATGGGGCTGATGTAGAAATGGAGAGGGGAGAAGAGGAGAGGAGAAGGGAGGGGAGGGGAGGGGAGGGGAAGAGAGAGAGAGAGAGAGAGAGAGAGAGAGAGAGAGAGACAGAGAGACAGAGAGACAGAGAGACACAGAGAGAGGTGATTTAAAGAACTGTGGTATCTGTGTTTAGACTGGCTATTTAGTGGATGCTGACCTTAACAACTTCCCTAATTCTGCCTCCGTTTCCTTGTCTCTAAGACAGGGTGGTTGTTCAGGCTGGCTGGCAGAGTGTAGCAACAATGTTCCTCTAATGTCAGTGGCTCTCCTAGTTTAGGTTCCAGCGAAATGCCCACAGAGTAGACAGTTCTGAAAGTACGCCCTCCAGGAGCGGCACCCCCGGGCTTTAGCATCCCTTCCTTATTTTGTTCCTTTTATTTCAATAAATACAAATGAGAGACTTCTGTACATAGAGAATGTCTTCACTGAAGGACACACTGCCATATAAGGGGCAGTGTCCTTGCTGCGGTCTATTCGGAGCGATCCTTCTCTTGGAGTTCCATGGAAAAAGGCTGCGCAGAGAAGGAGGTGCTGACAAACACTGGCTGCGCAGTACGCACTCTCAAGACACACTGAACAGCAGTGTTTTCTCAAGGAGAGCTTCTCCCCAAGTCAGACTTCACGTCAGTCATCAGTCTAACTCCTCTATTTACGGCTTTAGAAAGTCAGGGGTTCACTGCAGCATCACTTTCCACAAAAGGAAGATTTCAGGCTTCAGGGCAGGTAGCATTTGTTTAAAACACATAACTTTATGTCTTGATAGGAAGTATCTATATGCATTTTGGGGGGAAAAGTTATTTTTTTTTTCAACAACATCAAATGTCTCCAAAAACAAAATCGGGTTTTATTTTTGGAACACATTACTGAGTAATTTCATTACTAATACTAGCATGTTAACTGGAAGGTTGGGGGCTGGGAATGTGGCTGAGTACTGTAATGTAGCATAGAGGCTTGGGTTCCATTCATGAGCCACATAAACCAGGCATGGTGGCTTATGCCTACAATTCCAGCACTCAAGAGCTAGAGGCAGGAGGATAAGGAGTTCAAGGTCATCCTTGGCTATGTGGTGAGACGGAGGGCAGCCTACATGAGACCGTGTCTGAAAACAACAACAATGAAACAAACAATGACAGTGAAACGGTAAGAGTCAAGAGAAACACTTGAGTTTCATTCTGTTCCAAATGTGCATGCGTGTGCATGTCTATGTGTTTTTGGGAACATGTGCATATGTGTAAAGGGCAAAGGTCAATGTCAAACGTCTTCCTCCATTGTTCTCCACCCTATTTTTTGGGGGACAGTCTCTCAATAAACTTGGAGCTCCTCAATTCAGGTAGGCTGGAAGTCCAGCAAGCCCCTGGGACCCACCTGTCTCTGGGCCCCAGTGGTAGAGGATTATAAATATGTGTTGTGGTGCACAGCTTTTATGGGTGCTGGGGATCCAAACTCAGGTCCACATGCTTGTGAGGTTGACACTTTACTGAGTCATCACCCAGCTCTATTTTAGCTATATTTAACCCATCATCTTTCTCAAGAGGAGATGAAGAGTGGTTTTTGCTTGTATTGTTTAAAATCAAGCAAATTTCATTGCAATGAACAAAACACACTCTCCAGTGACATGGGGCATTAATTTCATCTGTTCACAACTGTGATACACAACAGAATTGCTACCTACATTATTTTCTTATTTTGTATATTCTGAAAACAGCTTTAAAATACAAAGCTATTTTCTCCTGTTTATGAAGGTAACAGATGACAAAGGCAAGATACAGAGAGCACATCCACAGCAACTCCACTCTGAGAGGAGTGCATGCCTGGTTCTTCTAGTCACACCAATGGGAACATGGTTCCTCAGTTTTAGGGTTCATATTGTAATAGCTTTATGTTTTGTAAATCTGTGTGCATCTCAAATTTATAGACACAGTGATAATAATGTTTCTCTTATTAATATATGCACTTCACAGCTGTTGTAAAGAATGAGGCAGCTCTGCAAACAGCAGCCTACATTAGGTGCTAGACACACTAACTGAAAACAGAAAAGGGTAGGGTCACATACAGGCTGTGTCATCATTTACATATTAACTTATTTATTCATTTTGTTGTAGAATCAATAATTATATGCTGGTATGTGTATATTTTATTTGTAAAAGGAATCTCAAAGAACAGGCAAGGGTGTTCTGAAGGAGGGCATTAGCAAGGGTAGGGGCTGATTATTCATTGTGAACGTTTACATTTTATTATTTAAGAGTCATCATCTCAATTAAGTAAATAACACTACACATTGTGATAGATGTTTTTATATGAAGTGAGCATATGAAAACATAGGTGAGGACACAGATCAAATTGATTTGTGTTTGTCTTTTGAAAGGGGAAATACAGAGGAAGGAAAAAGGCATGGGACAGATTAAAGGAGAAATTACATGTAGGATACAGCCAATGATTATTACATGTAGGATACAGCCAATTATTATTACATGTAGGATACAGCCAATGATTATTACATGTAGGATATAGCCAATTCTCTAAAAATCTAAAAATTTGTCAATAGCAAATATTAACACTTATTATGATGACTTGTATGTACGCGTGGCATACTAGTCATGTACCCTTTTAAATTTAAATTCTGTCCAAATCCCCAAATTTGAAATAAAAATATATTTCACGGATACTACCACATACTCATCATAACTGCTAACATTAAAATGCTGACACTGGGTTGGTGGCGCACGCCTTTGATTCCAGCACTTGGGAGGCAGAGAAAGGTGGATCTCTGTGAGTTCAAGCCTAGCCTGGTCTACATAGGGAGTGCCAGGTCAGCTGGACCCTGTCTCAAAAACACCAAAAAAAAAAAAAAAAAGTGACACCATCAAATGCCGGAGAGAATGTGGAACACCTGGAATGCTGGTACAGTGTTGGCAGAACAGCAAAATGATGCAATCTACTTTGAAAAATGGCCCTCCAGTTTTCAGAAAGCCAAACTAAATCAAACAAGTAGGTATCTCAGGAGATTGCAATTTATGCATAGATATTAGCTTACTAAAATGGGCATATGGAAAAACTTGTACAAGAATGTTTATAGAAGCTTTATTAATGAGCCAAAAAGTGGAAAGAGCCCAAATACCTATCAATAAAAACTATGTGAGCAAATTGGCATATCAGTACAATGAAGTACTATTCAGCAATAAAAAGGAAGGCTATTGATACATGCAATATATGGTGGTTTTGTAGAACACGTCAGTGAGTAAGAAGCGTTTTTACAAGAGTGCATCCTCTGTAATCCTAGTTATACAAAGCTCTAGAACAGGAATTAAACTTGCCATAGAAGAAAATCAGAATGTGACTGGCAAAGAAGGCAGCCTATGAGAAGAAAAGTGACTAGGTGAAGGAGCCTGAGGCAATTACCAAGAGGACTATGCTAGTTTAGATTCTGATGGGAATCTAGGTTATACTATAGGTATGGAGACTTGTTAAAATCCAATTGGTATTGACTTTATGGCACGTACATCTTAAATACAAGGCCTTGGGTTTGATCACAAGGTCACAAAAGATGTACATTTTATTATAAACAAGCTTTGCCTCAAAAAGGAAAATAAACCTCTAAGCAAATATTGGACACTAGTTGATGATGTATGAGCGAGGTGTACTGATATCTGCAACTCAGCTTAAAATGCTTCCAAAAACATAAAAAATAGATATGTGACAATGTTTTTACTTATTATTACATTGTTATTATTAATAATTAACAATATAT
>NW_008348793.1:1231795-1255531 GCF_000622305.1 Nannospalax galili
TGCTATAAATTTATTAATTAGGTGATGGCATGAAATTATTTTAACTTTTCTATGTATGTGAAAATTTTCATCATAAAATGTTGAAAATCGCCACAACATACTTTTAAGTAAGCTGTTCTTTAAAATGTATACATGTTATTCTTAGCAGGATCTCTTTATCAATACCTGTTGGTCTAACTCATCCTTCTTAAGTATTGTGATTTATTTTCTTTTTATGTATTTATTTCTATTTTGTATGTTTCAGTGTTGTGCCTGTATGTAAGTGTACTACGTACATGCAATGCCTGTCAAGGGCAGAAGAGGGCATCAGATCCCCTGAAACTGAAGTTGTGGACAGCTGTTGGTCACCACCTGTGTGCTGAGAACAGAAGAGCCAGTGTTCTAAGTCTCTGAGCCATCTCTCCAGTCCCAAGTACTGTAGTTTCTTAAAATAGTTTTGGAACACCGTAATTGAAATTCCCGCTAAATTTCTGACATTATGACAGAAGAGACCATTATTAAAATAAGTAAGGTACTGAATATCCTTCCTGAAACTACAGGACATGTAATCTCTAGGCTTCTACAAAGAGTTCCAGGCTTCCCCCATACCTACTCTACCCAGTGCAGTCTGCTCCCAAGAAAAGAGATGCAGGCAGATCCTGCAGTGTGTGATGGCCGCTGTGTACTTGGGGCCATCCCTCTTCTCTTCCTTCCTTCACAGTGCTCTTCCCTTTATCCCAGCCCAAGGTAGGGGATAAATCTGTTCTCTCCAGCAGAGGCTCCATCTTCTCCTTCAACACTGCCATATATGCACTAGATTAGCCTTCCTTTTACAGATACCCAAATCTAAGACTGAGGCTCATGTGGAAAGCAGTTGAGTCCAGTGTTTAGTACAGCAGAATGAATCCGTGGCTCAGCCCACGGACTGGACTCCTGTGATAGGTCATGTCACAGCCCCACTGAAGGCTTCTCTTCACCTGTCTGACTCATTTTGCTATCAGGCCTGTCCTTCTCTGTGCATCTGAGTACCTCTCACTTGGGACCATTATGAAATGAATGGTAGTAGTGAGGGGTAGAATTCAGTCAGTTCTGGATGTCTTGATCATACACATCTGCATCATTGTGTTTGATCAATACTAACAGCATCCTGACATCACATATTTTAAATGTGCATCACTTCTCTCAATTTGTCCTACTCAGTTATGTATTAGGTACATCTCTACGAATAAATGCACATAGATTTATAAACCTCATGTTTCTAGTATTTAGATTATGAGCATTTGGGCCCAGTAATTTTTAAAGCAGAAGTATTAGGAACATCTTGGTGGCAGGGTTCTGAACTAGGATATAAGGCCTCTTAGCTAGTCATGTGGTTTGTCACTATACAACATTCACTAGGCAACCTTTTTCTGTGTGCATATGTATAATTATAGTGTGTTAAAATATGTATGCTCCATTCCACCCATGACTGATATACAGGGCGCCAAATAATATTGCTTGTGAGATTTTGTATTACTAATGAATTGAGTGACTAGTACATTACATAAGCTTATTTCAGCTTCCTGGAGTATGGCATAATGTGTGAAAAAAAGATGATGCAAGACCAATTTATGAATAGGTAAATTACTGAATCACTGTTCTTATCATTCTTACCTCATTTGAAGGAACTGCAGCAAAGGGTTTGATGACAGCAGCTAGTGGAATCTGAGCTTGCTTAGCCGTGTCTGACGAGCACGGGAAGCAGTACGTGGTGCAACGAATGTACCGAGGGCTGGCATTGCCTGAATCATTCAAACAGACACATACAAAATTTTGTTAGAAAACAAACCTATTCTAAATAGATAATATCTAAAAAGATATTTGACATGAAAAAGGCACTTCTAAACTATCTGTTCTTATCTGTAAATTTTCCTTTCTTTCTAAAAAATGTAGTATTGTAAAAATCTGCAATTTATGTTCCAGGGATATATGTAAAACCCATTGAATTCTACTGGAGAGATATAAAAGGTGTTTTATACTTAATTATTTTCCATAAGCTGGGCTTTCATATAGTCTCTATAATACAGACTTGAGAGCGTTTAGAATTAATGGAAGACAGAAAACAAAGAGGCAAAAAAGATATGAAAGAACACAATTTTAGTATCAAAATCACTTCCTTTTTTAAGATTTAAGAAAATTTTATGTATGTGTACGTGTATATCTGCATGTGGGTATGTGTGCCTGTGTGTAGGTACCTGTAGAGGCCAGAAGAGGGTGTCAGATCCCTCAGAACTGGAGTCACAGACAACTGGATGAGCTCCTGACTTGGTGATGGGAGAGCAGCACATGCTCTTACCATGGAGCTGTCTCTCCAGTCCAACATCAAGGAAGATGTTCCTTCTTTGTTCCTGCTTCTACCAATACATCCACTATGGGCACATGAGCATCTTTACACCACCTAATATTATCAAGTGAAGCTTTATAAAATAAGATCGCATTTTCTATGTTTTTCCCCCAAGCTTAGTGGGCAAAGTGAATTTAAAAATTAAAATTCAACTTGTAATAGGAATATTACTTTTAAAGCCATCCAAATCCTATTTTAATATACATTAAATTTCCTAACCAAATACTCTATTCCAAGACACACATAAGAAGTGAACGCACCTATAGCATGAAGAATATTTCAAACACTAGGTGACTTAGCTACATTTTTTTTTCTCCTCTCTTTAACAAATGGTGTTAGGAAAACTGGATGTATAGAAGAATGAAACTGGGTCATGCTCGCTGCATCCTTCACAAAAGTCAATTCCAAGTGGATCAAAGTCCTTAATGGTAGACCTGAAATGGAAACTTCTGGAAGCGAGAACATGGAGCACACTGGGATTCAGGCTCAGGTAAGGACAACAACAGGACTTCATGAAATTAAAGTCCCTGTTCTGCAAAGGGTTCATGTTAATTGAGTGAAGAGGCAGTCTATAGAATGGGAGAAAAAAATCTTTGCCAGATACATATACGACAGAGAATGTGTCTAAAATATACAAATAACTAAATGTCAACACAACAACCCATTTAAAAAGTAGGCTACAGAACTGAGAAGAAAATTCCCCGAGGAAATAGAAACAGGAAGACATGGTTTTTAAAAGTGTTTACTATTTTTAGCCAGTGGGGAAATGAAAATTAAAACTATGTTGAGATTTCATCTTACCTCAGTCAGAATGGTTAGAACCAAGAAAGGGCAGGTAGTCCCTAGGAGCCACTATGAATGAGGTTAGCTGGGTCTGCTGGCTTTTTGAGACCCAAGTCAGAAAGGCCAAACTTCCTTTTTCTTTTTTCTGCCCTTTCTGGTGCTGGCAAGAACCTAAGTATGCTTTTTCTGACACTGCGGGCTTCTTTTCTCTTCCTTGAAGTTCCCCTCGCTGCCTGTCCATCGTGTGCAGACCTTCCTAAAGCTTAAATGGCAGTGCTTTCTCTCCTTCTCTCCTCCATTCTCCTCCTCTGGACAGCTAATGAAATTTACAACTTGCCTCCCCTGACAGTTTTTCTTTTAAACTCTAAGAAAACTGTCTTCAAACTTCCAAAAGATAAAAAAATAAAACAAAAACAAATACTGGCACAGATATGTGGAAAAGGAACCCTCATGCACTGCTGGTGGAGGTGCAAACTGGTGCAGCCACTATGGAAATCAGTGTGGCACTTCTTCATAAGGTTAGAGAAAGATCTACCACATGATCCAGCCATACCACTCCTGGGCACATTCCCAAAGGGCTCTACATCTTCTACAGACACGTGCTCATCCATTGTCATGGCTGTTCTATTCGTACTAGCTAGGACATGGAAACAGCCTAGATGACCATCAGTAGATGAATGGATAATGAAAACGTGGTTACTATATACAATGGAATTTTACTCAACTGTAAAGAAAAATGAAATTATTAAATTTGCATGTAAATGGATGGAACTAGAAAACATAAAAAGTGAGGTGACTTGGACCCAGAAAGATAGGTATCTCATGTTCTCACTCATATGTGGATCTTAGCACCAAATCTTTAGATTTCTGTGTTTAATTTGGAGGAAACTAGAAAAGGAGCATTGGTAGGGAGGGGAATGGAAGACCATTAGGGAAGGGGGAGAGTAGAACACAGGTGATATGAAGAGGAAATGGAAAGCGATGGGGAGAGGGATGGAAGAGTAGGCTAGAGACCGTTTGGAAAAACTCACATGGAAGCCTAGTATTTTATAAGATTTTTTTTTTCATATAAAAGTTTGATTGGAGTTACCCAACAGAGGGGATAATGCTCCTTCCAGAAGCCATAGATTGCCAATTAAAAAGTCCCATGCCAGGTGTGGGAAATCTCCACTCATTACACTCATGGTCAGCAGTGTTCTAGAGACCCCCCAAAACACTACAATCTATTGTCACTGCTCTTGCTTGCCCACCAGAGCTTGATGGTAATAACCTATTGCTGAAGACACCATATACTTTGGTTACAGGACATGGAGAAATCAATTCAATACCCTCTCTTAATACTGGAAGGGGCTATACATGCTGAAGGGGGAAAGAAGTTATCAAGAGTCTTACCCACTTATGGACTCTGTGAATTGCAATGACCAGTGTGGTTAGACATGCCCCATGGGTCCAATAGTAGCATGAGTGTTATGGGGGTGGTCAACTGTTTTCCTATTGGATTTAAGGCTCATTCCACAAAAGCAAATACATGCCCAGTATTGCAGATCTGACCAAGAACCCATGGTAGGCAAGTTCACAAGCCCCAGGGATGAACCTACTACTATTAATTTGCTAAATGGACACAATATCAAACTTCCCTCTAACTTCCTATCTCTCTACCCACAGATTAGTGTAGCTCTCACACCTCATCAGGGAAGTTCCTTTGTGAAATGGACAGTGGTTAAGGGAAAAACTCACAGCTGGCCAAAGTGCAGAGACTATATAGAGCACAGTTACAGATAGGACATTTTATTTCATACTCCTTCCCCAAGACTCAGGGACCATAGAAGAAGAAGTGGAGATATTGGAAGAGCCAGAATAAAACAGCATCTTCTAGACATGACCTAAATATATGAACTCACAGCAGCTGTGGTCCCTGCACAAGATCAAGCCACTCAACATTCTAGCATGGAGGGGAGGATTCACTATCTTGCACCCTAACTGAGGAGACATTGACAGTTGATGGTTTCTGGAGGAGGGGAGAGTCAGTTTACTTTGAGGGTGGGGCCTTGGTAGGTTGACTACACACTAGGTGGATGGCCCCACACTCATGAGTATGTGGACAGCAGTAACTGGGAATAATAAAAAACTAGAGAGGCCAAGAAGTTGGGAGGGAGTGGGGAAGTCAGGGAGTAGATTTTGGAGGAGTTGGGGATGAATGGGGTGAATATGATAAAAATTCATTGTATACCTATATGACAGTCTCAAAGAATTAAGAAAAATATAATATTAAAGATGAAATAGTTTTTTTTTCTCCACTGCCTTGGGCCTCCATGCTAGGCAAGCACTTTTCTATATATATCCCTAGCCTTTTTACTTTTTATTTTGAGACAGTGTACCACTAAGTTGCCCAGGCCAGCCTTGAATTTACTCTGTATCCCAGGTAAGCCATGAACTTGCAATCCTCTGCCTCATCATCCCAGGTAACTGGAATTACAGACCTGCACCACCAGCCAACCTAATTGTCTAAAATTTCGAGACAGTGTGCGTGTGTGTGTGTGTATGTGTGTGTGTGTGTACATATATATATAAATAAAATCACCAGTGTTTAGTGACTGTTCTACATTTTGTGCATTGTCCTTGGTTATTCTGTATAAATTACGTTATGCTTTTGAAGAGGTCATGGAGAATGAAAATGAAACATAAAAAATGACTACACTATATAGTACATTTTTAAAACCTCTGGGTAAGCAGTACCAAAGGTAGATTGTGCTTTTTAAAAGGTAACATTTAGGGCTGGAGAGATGGCTCAGTGGTTAAGAGAGCTGACTGTTCTTACAGGGAACTCTGGTTCAATTCCCAGTACCCACATGACAGCTAACATCTGTCCATAACTCTAGTTCCAGGGGATCCTACGCCCTCTTCTGACTTCCATGGGCATTGCATGACATGGGTACACTTACACACATGTAGGCAACACACTCATACACATAAAATAAAAATAATAAATAAGACCACTGGAAGCTTGCACATGTGAACTTGTGGCAATGGTGGTATGGTGCACAGGACCCAAGTCAACTCAGTTGAGTGGGGACCTAGTGGGAAGGAGAGAAATGGGTGGTGGGCCAGTACTAGACTGAGAACTATTGGAAACTGATTGCCACTGGGTGAGGGAGAGAATGACTTACATACGACCACTGGACTCCAGTGGACCATTTGCACTGAAGGACACTTGGATACAAACGCCTGAATGAACAGGACTTAGCATGTATGGAGGAATACATGAGGTTTGGTGGGGGAATGGGGGAAGCATGGATGGGGGAGGGGGCATGAATTTAATTAAGAACTGTTGTATGAAGTTGCAAAAATTCAATAAAAATGAACTAAAAAAACTGGATAGGCTAAACTGAGAAGGATCTAAGAATGTCTATTTTATACTTAATTTGGACTAGGAAGGACAACTTATAGTTGGAGCACCAAGAAGCATAATTCTTGGAGATCGCTGATTCTTCTCTTCTCTCACAAGTGCTGAGAAGAAAATGCATATCTTTGTTTTGGGGGGGGGGGCTGACCACTTGACCACTTGTCCCAGTACACCTACATTAAGGGGGTTGCAGAACATGGGACTTTGAACACAATGATGAGGAACTCTAGACAACCTATGACAAATCTGTCATTCTAATCTACTCCCATGATTCATTTCTCCGTACAAGAGGAAGAATGGCTGGTGTGATTGGTTTGTATTTCCAGTGGGCACCCTACACACAATTAGCTTTACTTAACTATTCTGATTCACCTGTGTTTACTGTGTGGGGCTCATCTCACTCATCCATGAGGAAAACAGGAAACAAGATTCTGATCTCTCCAGTTCAGCCTGGGCCTAGGTGAATAAGCTCAAAGAGTGAGATTTGGCTAAGTTCTCTTAGATGACTTTGTCAACAATGGAACAGGTAACTTGCACTGTTTTGTTGTGTATGGTTCTTAAATTAATTGAAAAGAAACAACTAGGATTCCCCACACAAACAGTTATGACTGAAACTAAGTTTTTCCAGTTTATGTAGCAAGTGTTTATAAAAGTGTCAACTAGGAGCCTCATAGACCATGAAAAAAACGGAGAAAAAAATGTAATAAAAAAGGTAACATTTCAGCAAAGACTCAAAGGAGACAAGGAATTCACACAGGTAGACTCGGCAGAAAGGCCTCACAGGGCCCTACCTGGCTGGGCAGGAGTCTCCATGGGGCCCAGAACTGGGATTGAGTTCAGGGGAGACCAGGTCTATGCTTAAGACTCTTTGAGCTCCCCTCCCCCAGGTTTCACTCCAAATGAAATGGAACATGACTGCTGGATCTGCACAGAGAAGTGACATCATCTGACTTAGGGCCCCTCTGACTATGGCATGGAGAACGGCTGCAGTGTAGGGAGAGCTAGGGAGGCCCAGGAGGAGGATTGGCAGGGGCCATAGGAGAAATATTGGTGGCTCAGACCAGCCCCATAACAGTAGAGCATGGAGAAACAGATTCTGGGCATATGTTGAGGGAATATGTGTTGGCAGGCATGATGTATGTGGTATGTAGGTGAGTCTCAGCTTTGAAGACTGAGGAACTCAAAGAATGTGAAATTGAAATTGCCACCACTGACAACTGAGAGGCTGTGGGATGGGGAGGTACGGCTCTGAAGGCAGCTATAGGCAGAGATCAGAATCGGGGTTGGAACTTGTCTCTTTTGGAAGGCATATCAGGCAGTCACACAGCAAGTCTGAGTAGTCGATCGGCTAGGAGTCAGACTGGGCTGAAGTCTAGGCCAGAGATGCCCCTTCGTGGAAGTAGTTAAATCAGCACAGCAAGAAGGTGGTCAAGGAAGACAAAAAGGACTACCAGGCCAGGGCCCTCCAACACAAAGAAGTCAGATGAAGCGGGGAAAGCAGCTACCAGACTGAGGAGCGGGTTGCAGTGGCTCTGAGGGGAAAGGTGCCTGCCTCCAGGCTCAATGACCTGAGTTCGAACCCCAGGGCTCACATGTAGAAGGAATCAAGTTCCATAAGTTGTCTTCTGACCTCCACTTGTATATTATGACATGCGCTCAAACAAATAAATAAATTTAAAGAAAGACTGAGGAGGGAGAAAACAGGGAGAAGTTGGTGAGCTAGATGTGAACTAAAGAAAGTCAGTTGGGGCTGTAGGGTTGGCTCAGCAGTGAAGAGCTCCAGCTGCTCTTGCAGATGACCCGGTTCAGTTCCCACCACCCACATGTGCTAACAACCATCCATAACTCCAGTTCCAGGGGATCTGATGCCCTCTTCTGATCTCCATGAGCATTTCACACACATGTAATATACATGTAGGCAAAACACATCCATAAAATAAAAATAAATAAATAAATAAATAAATAAATAAATAAAAGAAGAAGAAGAAAAATGAAAGTCCATTAAGAAAGAGGCATCTGGTGCCAGTAGACCAATGTGACCACCAGGCTTAGCAATTCAGCTGGGGTTGAAAGAGTCTCCAACAGCTTAGTACTTAACCAAAATATTAAAGAAAACAAACGAATGCTAAAAACGCTTATGCAGAACTAAGAGATTGAAATGAAATTGTAGCTTCTGCAAATCAACAATAGTAGAAAAGTTATCAAATTCCATATAGCTCAATCTAGTAACACCTCTTTATTAAAGTGTCCAAATATGAACTCACTACAGAGTTCTGATGATTGTGTAATAAGAAACAAAACAATCACTTTTAGAACAATAAATCCAATGACCTAACTTATTTAATATCTATAAATATATATTTATATTTATAGAAATTTAATATCTTTATAAATATCTATAATAGCATCTATAGTTGATATCAATCTGTTCTGCATGCTAAGCCCCACACACGTACACACACACAGTTACACACTGCTCTGTAGAGCAGGTCTCAGTGGTCATATCATATTGAGAGTAACACTGGGGTTCAAGGAGGTGTGATGAGTGAAGTCCACGTAGGTAGTTGGTGGAAGCCTATATTCCCCATAACAGGCTCCCTGCCTCACTTTGCAGACCCAGTAAGGACTGTTCTGAAGGTAGCACAGAGGATGGATGGAGGAGAAGACTAGGACCTGGGTGGCTCAACAGCTCTGAAGTAAGACAGAATGATGGAATGTTGATCTTATGTTGATGCCACACTTCCAGGATGGAAGACATAACCCATCAAAACAGTATACCCTGACTTCATTAGGCTGAGAGTGTGTGTGTGTGTGTGTGTGTGTGTGTGTGTGTGTGCATGCTGAGGATCAAACCCAAAACCTCATGCTGCCAGGTTCAGCTCTACTACTGATCTGCAGCTTTAGACCATCAGGATACATTTTTAACTTCCCAGAAACAAGAGGAAGAGAATCTGTCCGAGGCCTGACAGGCAGATTAACACAGCAGCAGGCATGCACAGGATTGAGGACTGACAGGTAGAATAATACCACAGCAGGCATGGAAAAAGCTGAGAAAGATGGAGCTCAGCCCCGCCCCCTCATCTGGCTTAAAGATGGGAAGCCAGAACGTGAGAAGACCCCCTGGAAACAGTATCCTTGGGCTGCAGCAAGTGAGTAGCCTGACAAGGGCTCAGCACCTCAGCCCTGCTCATTCTTTCCTGCATGATGCACAAATTCAACCAAAGTAGGTGATGGATTAGTTTAAAATGTAAATCAAATTAAAAATTTTTCTCAAACAGATATATAGTATTACACAGCACTACAAGTCCTCTGAACTGCCATAGGCAAAGGATATAACTCTGCTGACAGCACTTCTTGGGTTCCTGGGTGACTACTGGAGAATTGGTCTATTCTCAGCTATAATGGAGTTTCTAGCAACAGCACTGATGAATGGAGTCAGGGTATTTGTTTTAAAAATAGTGATAAGTTTTAAAACCTTAATAAAAAGCATCACTGAAAACAAATACCTTGGTCTTGAATCACACAGTCTGTGGTGACTAGCGGAGGGACCTGGCCTCTGGTGTTCGTAGTGTAAACTTGTCCCCCTCTGGTGGCTCTGTCATTCTCGATCACTTGAATCTGATAAATAAGACAGTAAGAGAAAATGTAACTAAGTTATGACTCTTCCCAATACACATGTAGGCACGGTAGCTTGCTCCCCCGCCCCAGTTTTTTCTCTTCCTCCAGAGACTGAGGAGAAAAGAGGGGAGGGAGGAGAGACAGAGAGAAGTACTTTAAAATCCTTTCACTTCCTCTCAGATCGAATTCTCAGAGAATCTACCATGCTTTAGTTACACCTGTTTACTTTCACACATTTCCAACTTCTAGTCTGTAACACTCTCAGCTCTGATCCTGATCTTTTAGAGAACCTTATTTTTATACAATTTATATATTATAA
This sequence comes from Nannospalax galili, assembly GCF_000622305.1. Taxonomy (NCBI): domain Eukaryota; kingdom Metazoa; phylum Chordata; class Mammalia; order Rodentia; family Spalacidae; genus Nannospalax; species Nannospalax galili. Next base: position 1,242,281 of record NW_008348793.1, read on the forward strand.
GCACAGATGAGAGTTTGAGAAATACTCTAGGAGGAAAAGTAATTAAAACTTCTTTAAAGAAAAGACTTTCTGCAATCAAAAGAAAACTGTGAAAGATTAAAAGCCATTGAATAGAGAAGAAATGATATACGCACATGACCTCAAGCTGCCCAGCCTCCTCAGACTCCATGCTCATCTTCAATTTGCCTTTCCAGTTTCCCCCAGGAGAATAAAGGAGCTCAGCATGGGAAGAGCTTTGTCCGATGTTTAGAAAGGTCCCCAAGTTTTGTCCTCTAACTTGGAAACTTTCTCTACTAATAACATGTGGTGATGAAGACTGCAATAGATTTTTTTAAAACCTGTCTTTCTGTTGTAACTGTCTAGGGTTAAAACCTATGAGCAGAATTGAGCAGTATGGTGCTAAGAAGGGAGCAAGAAGGGATCCTAGGAATTATCATCCTCTGTATCCTCCTCATCCTCTCCTAGTCCTCATGTTCTACAGGAAAGATGTTAAGGAGGGAAAATAAACAAAAATAAAAACAAAGAAGAGGGTAATGGGGTGACAGAAAATATCTAGACCAGAAAAAATGTGAAGGAGACACAATTTTCCATTAATAATCTGAAAGCTGACTCTCACCTAACTCCGAAATATTCCCCATTTCTCCTTCCAGTTCCATTCAGTGCAGAAGGTGCTAGTGTCACTGGTTCCCAGAATGTCAGCAACAGATGGAGCCTGATTTTAAACATCTGTTTACCTTTCAAATTCCACTGAGTTTGAATACTTCCAAATATAAAGTGCATTCCAAACACAACAATAGCAAGACATACGAGACGGTATGCTACCATGGACAGAGGCAAGAAATCAGGAACGCAGAACGTTGTATTATTATATTCTATATTTAACCACAATGTAATCTCAAAACAAGAATTTCTTTCATATTATTAAATGTTAACATTTATTTTAATCATCCTCATGATTAAATCTACGGCAAAGTCGCAGTGAGACAGTCATGTAACTGGTAGACCAAACCCACACAAGGAGTGGTCTTATCTTTAAATTATCCATTTTCAAGTTACAAAGCCTTGTCCCAAAAGAATAAGTGTTATAAGTGGTCGTTACTAATTTAATCCACATCTAGTGAGGAATACTAAACAGAAGAGAACAAGAACTATTACAGCAGTACTAGTCATTGTTAAAAGTTGTTTTTCTTTATCTCAAATGCATGTTTTTGAAAAACAGTCTTAGAAATGAAACACTATGCAGAAAGTCCAGCAGTGATCCAGGTGTGACTGGTGCCCGCAGGCTGAGATCAGGTGCAGTGACATGTGATGCCAAAGCTTCCTCAGGAGATACACATTGCTTCTTCCTGCAGATGTGCCACTAGATTCTTTCCACACTTGTTTGCATGAATATAGTGAACTCATAAAGTAGAATCAGGAAAGAGTAAAGGGAGGTGCTACTCTTCAGACAAAGGCACGGGAAAGAGACATGTGAACCATATACTCTGGGAGGCTCAAAGCAGAATTAACTGCATTTTGAGCGATGAAAGAGAAAGAAGGGTTCTCCTTCTGGAAAACCCTCCTGTGGATGCAAAATGGAGTGAGAGGCAGCTTGAGGGTGATCTTTCCTCACTTTCGTAGTGTGGCTGGAAGCACCACTCGGGGTTGTGGTAGCTGCCGAGCACCTAGCTCAGGACCCGAGTATGGAATCTTTCTTTCAAAAAGGAAGAATTTATTTCATTAGGAAAAGCATGTTGCTTTGGTAATAGAAACAAGCAGGTTCCATCTGGCATTGCTGTTTCATTACTCCAAGAGAAACACATATGGGGCCGATTTGCACATATGTAATTTGAAGGGTCTGTGATTAATCACAGTATCTACTGCCTCTTGCTCTTTTTACTAGTCATTCATTCCTTCATTCAGCAAATGTGTGAAAGCATACTGTACACCAGGCTCTGTTTAGGTGCATGAGAAACCTGTGGACAAACTAGATCCTTAGCCTCGTGGAACAGACATTTGAGAAGACTGGCAGTAAATAACTGTACAAATAACATGCTCTCTGTCAGGCAGTGAGGGGCATATGGAGAGACAGGGATAGGGCTCCAGATATACTAGGATGAACAATGAAGACATGAAGGAATTGAGCACATGAACCAGGCCCTACATACACCTAGGAGAAGAGCATACAGGGAGTGAGACATCAGGAGGAAAGGCTCAAGTTCGGGAGCACACGGGCATGTTTGAAGAGCTGGCATAGCTGAAGCAGAGGTGCAGAATGAGACGGGACGGAGTCGGGGGTGTGCAGTGTTTGTGGGCACATGTGTGGGATGGAGGGAGCTAGAGCCAGGGATGGCCGAAAGGAAGTACCATGTAAATTACTGCAAAAGCTTTGATGTTATGCAAAAAGGAGTGATGGCAGGCTTGGTTCTGAACTGGACCAAAATTAATCATAGGAATAAAAATTAGATGTAAGAGAAAGTCAGTGATGAATCCAAGGTTTGACATGTGAGGAGGTGGCAGATGGGACTGGACCTGGATTTCAGGGTAAAGGTCTTAAGAAATATCCACATTTTCCACTGAAAGCCATATGAATGGGATCACTCAGCATGGTGACCCCACTTTGTGTGCCTAAGACTCAGACTCCAGGGCCCTGCCTAGAACGCGGATTCAGCTAGTCTGACCTAAGACCCAAGAACATGAATCCGTAAGAAGCTCTCGGCTGATGTCAACAGCATGCTTCTGCTAGCATACTTTGAATTACGTTGGCCTAGAGAGGAAATGCCCACAGAGAAAAGGACAGTTCCAAAGACTAAGCCTTGGGGCACTCTAATACTAGGTCAGACAGCGATGGGACTCTCTACCTGAAACACATAAGCACATACAGATGTACACACAAATGCACATACACACAACTACAAACAGGCACACACAAATACACAAACACACACAGACACATCCATGGACACACAAATACATGCATACACACAGAGGTACAGACACAAACACACAGACATGCACACACAAAACCACATACACAACTCACACAAACATGCACACAAAGGCACTAACAAACACTAACATGCACACACACAAACACACATAAACATAAAACTTGGACACATACATAGACACAAATATACAAAAACACAAACATGAAAGTGCAGATATAAACACACATGCACAAACATCCCTGAATACAACACACACAAGAGCACACGCAAACACAAACACACACACACAGACACACACACGCACAAACACAGGCACACCTGCACACAATACACAAACACAAAGACACAAACACACATGCAATTACACAAATACATAAAGACACAAAAGCACATATACACAAAACACACACAAAACACCAACACACACACTAACACAAAAGATGAAGAGATGACAGCATTTAAGTCAAAGAAAAAGTGGGAGGTGGAAACTCCTAGTGGAGAGAATTGCTGTGGTTTGGGTCTTGAAGGGAATACACTGCAGGTAGGAGACATTAGCTGGAAACAGCACTTTCAACTGTAATTCTGAAGATGTACAGTAATTAGTGATGGCAGGGTTTGTGGTAAGATCTGGGCAATTAAGGTGGGAGTTGGAAAAAAGACCAAGAAAGTGACGGGTCAGGGAATTGGAAAGTTCATTCACAAGGATATTAAAGCTGCTTGTGGTCTTAACAGAAACAGCACTGGTGAAGATGAAAGGGAGTCAGGCACCGAAGACTGCTAAGAATGGAATGTAGTGACCTTGAGTATCTATGGATAGTTTCTGTATCACACAGAAATTCAAAATAAGCTCAACATGAACATGATTATTAGTTGAAATAAAGCATTTTAAGTTAAAGACATTTTTTTTCCACTGACATAAACAACTTAAGAAAGATTTACTCTGACTCACAGTTGCAAGTTCTCAGTTCTGACTACTTGGTCCCACAGAGGACAGAGCCTCATGGTAGGAGGGGCATATAGCAGAGAGCTGTCACCTTGTGGCAGCCAGTATGCACAGAGCAAGACAGAAGGGACCAGGAGCAAGACACCCCCAAAGACCTACTCCCTCCAGCTGCGTTACATCTCCTAAAGTTTTCAGAATCTCCCATAATAACCACTAATTGAGAATCATGCATTTTTATTGGGGAGGGGGGATAGTTCATATTCAAGCCATAAGAAATATTAAGTCATAAACATAATGGTAAGAGTACTAAGAGCTATCAAAATTGAATCCTTGTTTTATTATAAGCAGGTTACAAGCATTGGATATTTTATCATAAATCTTCAAGTTTATACTTCTAGATTAAAGTGATATATTACAAAATAGACAAAATTCTTCACCCCTGCCTACGACTGTCCCTGTTTCAATGTGACTTACTGCTTCCCTGATTGGAGGGCAGAGTCCTCTCTGGAAACCCTCAGTAGTTTCTGCCCAGAGATACAGGGTGAATGGAGCTGCCTACCATGGTGAGGGTCTTGGAACGTGTACAAGTAAGGGAAGGCTAAGTGCTAGCAGACAGAAGTGCTTCCCTGTGGAGAGGAGCACTTACAGGGCTGGGGATAGAGTCAGGATCCAGCTTCTTCTGGTGCTGTGGTGGTGGTCCAGCCATCTGTGCAGGACCCCCAGGGAAGCCTCCTGGATAGGACAGCTGTGCACCCGCCATCTGGGGTCCATAGTTGGCTGCTTGAAAAAAAAAAAATGAAATGGAACTCTCTAATCACAGGTTTAAGACTCACTGACAATATTATACTACTTCATGAAAAATGTCACATATAGGGGCTAGAGAGATGCTTCAGCAGTTAAGAGCCTTGGCTGCTCTTGCAGAGGACCAGAGAGGGGTTCCCAGCACCCACATGGTGGCTAACAACTGTAACTCCAGGTCCAGGGGATCCTCTTCTGACCTCTGTGAGTATTGCACTCATGGGTACATTTATATTCATACAGAAAAACACTCATGTACATAAAATAAATTAAAAATTAATTTAATGTCACATTTTCAACTTCTTAAGAAAAATAGGGAGTTAAGAGTGAATACCTACACCTCTTTTCTTTGCGCTTCTGACACTATTCAGAAACTAACAATCCTTCATAGAAACAGAAACAATACTGATTTCCAACTTAGGACTCCCCCAGATAACCCATACCTTGCCCTCACCACGCCCACCTTACCCTGCTGTGGAGAGTAGCCCGTACCCAGGGTCTGGCCTGGAGGAGGTGGGGGCTTGTACTGGGCATTCAGAGGTGTTGGCCCAGGAAGTCCATCCTGGCCGTGTATTGGTGAAGACATAGGATTGGCACCAGGGCCATTCAGGGTGGTTGGGGGCGGCGGCAGAGTTTGAGATCCCGGCTGCAAAATGGATGGCTGAGGAGCTCGTGGAGGTCCCTGGAAGGAGGCTGCTGATGGAGGTCCTGAGGGACCCTGGCTTGAGGGGGTCATGGCCACACCTGTGGAAGGAAGAAGATGGCTTCAGAACCACATTTCTCAGCTATGACACCTACAAAGCACAGGACAGAGGCCACTGTTTTCCAGACACAAAGCCAAGAGGGCAAGCTTACAAATCATGTATTTATGCATATATATATATACATATACATATTATATATATATATATATATACACACACACACACATATATAAAATAGAGCCAAAATTGAAATTTCCCCTCAGAAAGTGATAAAAGTTATTATTTGGGAGCCTTTTTTTTTTTTTAATAACTGAACATTTTAGAAAGCAAAATCTTTAGTTTTAGTGAGAGACTATTAAAAAGGATTTATTTTATAATTTAGGCATATGTATGCATGTATATCTTTGCGTATGTGAACATATGTGAGTGCTCCCATAGGCCAGGAGATGGCATCTGATCCTCTGTAGCTGCAATTACAGGCAGTTGTTAGTGGTCTGATGCGGGTGCTGGGAACCGAATGCAGGTCTTTTGCAAGAGCAGCAAGTGCTCTTAAGGGCTGAGGCATCACTCCACCTCCCCAATGACAGACTTCTTAAAAGCATAAATCTTTAACTCCACCGTATTAACTTTACATGATCCATGCACTAATTTAAGACATCTGTACCCAGTATAAAATCTAGAAGTTAATATAATAGAAAAGTTTATTTTTCAACAAGCATTATTCAGATAACTCACACCTTCAATAAACAATTTGCACTTGGAGGCTTGACTTGCCCAAATCAATCTCAGAAGCAGCTGGAAATAGAGAGAAGGCCCGGGCCACTGACAGGCTCCCCAGGCAGAGTAGAAAACACTGGAACCCAGATTGCTTCCTGCTCTAGGCTTGTGTGAAACTGAGGTGCTTTTTGGAGTTATTGTTTAGAAATTGGTAACAGATAGGAAGCATTCTGGGAGATTTCTACCAGTATTTCTAACAAACCAAGTTTAAATAGTATGGAAGCGCTCCTCGTGGAGACACGAGTGGATGCTGTTATGCAGTGGAGAGCCTTCAGCTCCCTGGAACGCACACCCTGCTGATGGGAACATCAGTGTAGTTACTCTGCTCTCTCCTCTCATCTTTCTAACTTGATATCTGAGATTTGATTCTTCCTATGATCTAAACACAGAAAATTCACTGTGAAACCATAAGCATTTTATTTTCAATTTGGGGGACTCATATCAAACAACACAATTTGAAAACTACTATCATACTTCTTAAAATTACTTTCACTGTTTAACAATTATTTGTGAAGTTAGCACTTTGGATTTTCATGGCTCGAGCAAGGAATATAAAGTGTTCCGAGGGTTCTTCAATGATCTGGAAGGAAGTGGCAATGTGCTCGGGATAAACCTCAATCCAGCCATGTACAATATCAACACCTTATATAGAGACACCCAAGGTAGCAGTATTTTAATATGGCATGCCAGAGGTAGGTATGTCTTAAGAATGAAGAAAATCTTTCTCAAAAGTGATCATGAGGTTTCAGTGGTAGCCTAGCATGTTTGAGGCTTTGGGGTCATCCCCAGCATCATACACACAAAAACTGTGACTAAGACACTAAATGCACACAAATAATGCACGTTACCATAGCTGTTGATCTGCATGGAGCTAAACTGACTGCCCAGCTGGGTGGCAGACCAAGTGGACCCAGGACTTGGGTGCGATGACTGTGGCGGGGGCTGGCCTGGCGTATAAGAGGGTGCCATATTACTGACAGGGGGCGGTCCTGGAAATCTAAGAGACAAAAAAAGAGTGTTACTATCACAGAATTTCTCAAGTAAATGACACACAATGTCCATATCTCATAAAACAAAGAGACCTTTTCTAGGGGATCTAGGAGAAGTGACTGATGTTGAGTACCACATATTTAATCTTGATATGAGCTTCAAATGACCCATGTAACAACATCCCATATTGACACTCACATGTTTTGTAGGTAGAAAAAGTTTAACGTGAACACAGAGCCAGCTTTGGAAATTAATTTGGAAAGCTGAGGCCACAAGAACGTCACAGTACTAAACTCAATGCTCAACAGAAAAAAACCTTAAGAGAACAACTGCTTTGTGGCTGCGTTTGTGATCACTCTACTTGTGCCTGACCCGGTCTTTAGACAAAGTGTGGCCTGTCTACCATCCGAAGTGTGCAGGGAATTCTCTACAAAATAGTGTTTAATAGTCAACAGTCCAGTAAGCTTGGAGTTGTTCAGCTTTTTTAATCTAAAATTTTCATCATGCTTTACCTTTGATGTAGTCTGAAGTTCCACATGCACCATGTCTATTTGTCCCTGTTTTAAACAATGGCCGCCACCTGAGCAGTGGTTCCATTCTGGCCTCCTGCCCCAGGATGCTAAAGCATGCCATGACTCATCCTTAAGCTTTCTGCACTAATTTTAAATTTTGAATAAAAAAATTGAGGTTTCCCAGGTGACAGGTCCTGATTTCCCTTTCTCCGATTCTCACACAAGACCCTGTTTCCCTTATTACCCAAGTCATGACTCCACCCTGTACTAGCCCTGGAGAGGTCAGGTGCCCTAGAGAGGAGTGGCTGGCATGAAGTTCCACACTCTCTTCTGATCCTGGGATGAGCCTCTGCCCAGGTCTCACTGAAGCAGCATGCCAACTTTTATCTTATTTTTCTCCATATTTTCCAAATTGAATAGTTATTTCAAACCAAAAAATAATAATCATCAACCATTGCTTTGACTGCACAGTAATCATATTTACAAAATGCTATCCCACACTTTGTATTAAAAGAAAAAAGTCAAAGTGTTTTTCTCATGTAACATACAAATACAAGCATTTCTATGGCAGATAATTTACACAACAGGAGCACTGATAATGTCTTAATCCCAAAATATTACTAAGAAAAACTATCAAATTCCTCTCCTGCCAGAAATTTTAGAAGAACCAACATAATTAGATTAAGTATACTTTGATTTAAATATTTTTGGAAAAAAGGCATGAATAAAAACAGAAGGCATAAAAATTAACTTTAAAAATATACAGTATTTATTTGTGTGTGCATATGTGTCTGTGGGGGGGCACATGCCACAGCGCACATGTGGAGGTCAAAGGACAACTTTCTACCATGTTGGTCCCTGATCAAACTCAGGTCATCAGACTTAGGTGCAAGTGCCTCTACCCACAGTCCAAAAATTAGCTTTTCATAATGTTTTCCTTCTATTTCTAATCACTCCATGGCACTATAGTGAAGTATGACTCCTGCCTTGCTTGACAATCATGTTGCTATCACTGATAAGTGATTTCAAGCATTAAGGATCTGACTTGTAAATTCATTGCTGCATAAAAAGAAAATGTTTCTTTTTGTCAATAATTTCTTTTGAAGCTCACTCTTGGGGAATGGACACATGATGTGATTGGACACATGTATCCACAGCCGGATTACATGTAGAGACTGTAAGGTACAGTCACAGAGTTTAGATACAATATACAAAACCTGGAAAGCTGTAGTTAAATGGGGGAAAAAGTGCTACTTAATACTTGTAGGAAAAATCCCCCAAAGCATTTGCAAAGGTGTTTTACAAAAGGCAGTATTTAGAAAATAAAACTTTGTGGCTTGGTTTTTTGTCACCATTACAGGTAGAAAAAAATAACTTCAAACAGAAGTTATGATACGAGTAGGCTCTCTCTCTCTCTCTCTCTCTCTCTCTCTCTCTTGCTCTCTCTCTCTCTTTCTCTCTCTCTGTCTCTACTTTCTTTTCACTTTCATTGAAAGGTTAAAGATTGGGCGCTGGAGAGATGGCTCAGCAGTTAAGAGCTACCTTTGCGGAAGACCCAATTTCAGTTTCCAGAACCCACATCAGGCAGTTCACAACCTGTAACTCCAATTCCAAGGGATCTGGTGCCCTCTTCTCGCCTCTGTGGGAACCCACATCCATGTGGGTAGACACACATAAATAATTTTTTAAAATTTAAAAATTAAAAAAATTTATTCCTTATGCACTGGGAGTTAAGCTTCAGAAATTCATAAATGATCTCTTTCTGATCATCTTAAATATTGTGTCTTAAACAGATTTGATTTTTAAATATATTATCAACTTTAAAACAAAAAGAATATAGGCCAGGAGTGGTGATGCACGCCTTTAATCCCAGCACTAAGGAGGAAGAGGCAGGCAGATCTCTGTGAGTTCAAGGCCAGCTGGAGCTATAGGGAGACCCAATCTCAAAAGGACCATTAAGTAAAATAAAAATAATAAACTAGATATCAATGCTATTATATAAAAAAACCAAAGAGATCAACAGAACATTTGACACATCCGTTTCAGTACTTTTCAACTGCACAGCCTATGGATACTGTAGGCACTGGTAGGTAAGAACCGAACTTCTCCAGCCCACAGCTGGAGGCCTAAAGTGTGATCAAATTGTGAAAGCAAGCAGGTGGAACACATAAATCTTTTTCTGCTATAAATATTTTACGGTTAAAATTAAGAACCAAATAGAATTATGTTGGGGTGTGATATTCAAATATAGAATTTATTATTTCATTCAATGTGAGAGAAGGGGAGATTCACCATCGAAACAATAAAATTTATCAGATGATTACCAAAATATAAAAATTTGTCTCAATTTAATCTTTTTTTTTTTTTTTTTTTTGGTCTTTTTGAGACAGGCTCTCCCTGAAGCCCCAGCTGTCCTGGAAGTCCTGTGTAGACCAAGCTGGCCTTGAACTCACAAAGATCTACCTGCCTCTGTCTCTCAAGTGCTGGGACTAAAGGCGTGCGCCACCACAGCTGACCTTCAATTTAATCTTCAATCTCTATACAGCTGAGTTATTCTGTGTCCCGTTTGACTTCAAACATTTCCTATTTTAAAGTTTGGAATAAACTGGTTGAGAAATGAGCTGTGTTCAAGTTTATCAGTACTGGGAGATAAGGTGCAGGAGTGGTTTGAACTCATCCCAACCATAATTCTACTATGGCAATGTAACAGTTTCAGGAGGCCACAGAGAGGCCTGCCTGGTAAATGGGATGTGGTCTCCTTTCCAAACGGGGTCAGGAGGGAACTGGGTCCTTTCACCAGTGTTGAAGGCACCACCTTAGAAACAGAAGTCAGCTCTCACTAGACAGCAGCCTGCTGGAGCTTTCACCTTGGACTCTCCACTCTCCAGACTGGTGAGAAATTAATTTCTACTTTCAATAAATCACCCAGTCTCAGGTTTCTGTTGCAGCGGCAGGAGATGGACTAAGGCAGCGAATGATTCAAGATCTAATTGAAACAAAATGTGGACTTTATATACTCAGCCTAGAGAGGAGAGACAGTAAAAGCACTGCTTAATTCTATTCTTTCTTCCCACATTGAAAAACACGAAAGGGCCAGAGAACTAGCTCAGTGGTGGAGCACTTGCCTAGCATGTGCAAGGGCCTGGATTTGAGTCTCAGCACCACAAATAAGCCACAAAACCTGCCTCTTGTTTCCATTGTGACCTCTGTTTACAATGAAACCAGTTTCCCGTTAGATTCCTGCATAGTCAATGTGGGAAGCCAAGTCTCCTTTCTCCTCTAATTCATCATTTCCTCATCGAAACAGATCAATTACAATTGGTTACTTGACATTTTTTCTTACAATTAAAAAACTCTGTTTTATAGTACAGATTCCAATAAATTAATCCTACCTACCTAGTTTTCTTGTAGAAAAGTCTAGTACTACTTAATAAGTTTAAGACATTCATTCTGCCTCAGCCAAGGTCAAAAGAACAAATAAGTAGGTATGATTTTTAAATTTCATCAGATATTACTTTTAGCATTGTTTAAATTTTGTGATGGAATCTCTAAGCAAGAATGACAGAGGAAATGTTCAAATCCACAAAGAAAGGCTGCACGTAGCCAGGTGTGGCAGCACATGCCTGAAATGATGCAACAAGATCATCAGCCCCCTTGGATTGTGTGGCCATTTTCTTGAAACCCCAGACTAATTTCTTACAATTCTGACTTAGGTAAAGTGAAATCTCAAAGTATAATTTTAGTTTGTATTTCTCTGATGGCTACTGCCAGTTGTGAGCTTCTTTTGAGTTTTTGTTGGGGGGGTATCACATAAACCCCTCAAAACAATACAGGCTACTAACATTTGTCATGGCTGGCTTTGATGGCTATCTTGACACACCTGGAAAGGGGCCTCAACTGGGGAATCAATCTCAATGGGATTGGTGTGGGGGGCATGACTGTGAGGTATTTAAATTTTTTATTATTTTTCACTTTGTGTGTATGAGTGTTTTGCCTGCATGTATGTAACTGCACCATGTGCATACAATGCCCACAAAGGCCATAAGGAAGCACTGGATCCCCTGGAACTAGAGTTATGGATGGTTGTTAGCCACTGTGTGGGTACTAGGAACTGAACTGAACTGGGGTCCTCTGCAAGGCCAGTCAGTGTTCTTAACTGTTGAGCCATCTCTCCAGCCCCATGTGAGGCATTTTCTTGATTTTTGAGTGATGTGGGAGGGCCCAGCCTACTGTGGGTGGTGTCATCCTTGGGCAGGTGGTCCTGGGTTGTAAAAAGAAAGCAGGCTGAGTACAGGCCAGAGGAACAAGCCAGTAAGCAGTATTCCTCCATGGTCTATACTTCAGCTCCTGCCTCTAGGTTCCTGTCTGACTTCACTCAAAGATGAACTGTCATTCAGAAGTATAAGATTTAATAAACCCTCTCCTCAATTTGGTTTTGGTCAGAGTGTTTTATCACAGCAATAGAAAGCAAACTAGAACACCTTGTTTTTGGTTACCCATCAAAACTTGATGGTAAGATCCTATTGCTGCAAATACCACATATTTGACACACAGGACATGGAAAGATCAAGCTGGTACTGACCTGGAACCTTCCTCCCTACTGGCTAGCTTTCCAGTGTTGGAAGCTGTTTGCAGGCTGCTTGGAGAAGAAAAGTAACCAACAGTCTTACCCAGCTATGAGCCCTGCACGGTACAGTAACAACTGGCCTGGCAAAGCACAGGAGTTCCATGGCTGCAACAGTGGCGTGAATGTCATGGGCACAAGACCAGCAGCTTTATGACTAGATTTAAGGTCTGCCCCACAGAAGGAATCTCATGCCTGGTAATATGAATCTTGTCATAAAATCAGTGGCTAGAAAAGTCATACACATGAGGAGAAAACCTACTACTGTTATTTCGCTAAATGGACATAGTATCAGACTGCCTTCTAAATGCTTATTGTTACACTTAGAAATCAGTGCAGGTTTCAATTCTCATTATAGAAGCTTCTTTCTGCAGTGGATGGAGGTAACAGACACAACTGGTCAAAGTGTGGAAAACAAGTGATTCTAGGTTCAGCTCTACCGCACCGTCTACTCCCAAAGGGCAAAAAGATTGTAAGAGCCAGAGGTGGTGGAGGACTGCTGAGAAAGTGTTTCCCAGACGTGACAGGGCCACTGCACACAGGAATTCACAGTGGCTGTGGCTGCCTGCACAAGGTCAAGCCAATCAAAATTCCACTATGATTTGGGGAGGGCCTCATAAGGCCCCACCCTTAGCTGAGGAGCTATTAACAGTTAAGGCTGATGCGGAAAGGGCCATGCTCCCGGTGGCCCTACATATCTACACACACGCACACACGCGCACACACACTCACACTCACAACACTAATTGGACTCCTTGGGTTAAAAAAAAATAGTATATGAAATTGGGAGGGAGACATGGTGGTTGGGGTTCTGGAAGGAGCAGGAAGAGAGGTTATGATTGAAATACACTGTATACATGTATGAAATTCTCAAAGAATTAAAAATAACGTTTTAAAAAATCTTCTTTAAAAAACAACAAAAAATAGGAAAGGTGTAAAGAAGGGAAAGAGAGACAGAGAGGGAAGAGTGAGC
>NW_008348793.1:1255620-1260064 GCF_000622305.1 Nannospalax galili
CGGGCGGGAATTCCCACACACCTATGCTCTTCTGATAGCCTCTGTCATCAGACTGATATGACTCACCACCAAGATCACTGTGCCCTTTACTTCCCACTGCCTGTACACACAGAAACAGGTCTCACAAGGGCAGATAACAGGTAACCTGGAGGCCTACCCTGAAATACTAGACTTTCCCTGACTTCCCTGCCTTTCAAACCCAGGTCCAACCTTCAGGTCAGTATTTAAGTTGTACCACTTAAACAGTACAGGAGAAGGGGCAAAATTCACCTGTGCTTCCCTGCAATCACAATAAAAGCAGAAGGTGAAACTCCACCGCCTGAGTCACCAGACTCAGCTCTTTAAGAGGCCACACTACAGAAAGCATGTGGACTTTCCATCCAACGATACAGTTTTCTATAGCCAATGAAATGATTTACATAGCTGCTAATATGTACTGAGCCTATGTACTGGGTGCTGTGTACTGTGCAAGGTACTTTGTATGTGAAATCCTCCCAACCATGTATTACAGGGATAACTGGGATGAGAAGCAGAGATCTGCAGAGGTTAGGTACAGTTATGTTGTGAGAAACGTGTCTCTAGGTGATTCTGCCACTGTGCAAAATCATAGTGTCTACTTACACAAACCCAGATGGAATAGCCCTTACATACTTAGGCTATAGGGTACAGCCTACAGCTTTCACTGCCATGATGAACAAAAGAACATGAGAAGAAATCAAGTAGAGAGACAGGGATGCATCTGAGAGACACAGTAAAGGTAGTTCCATCAAGCTGCTACTGGTGTAACAATACAGTGTGTCACCATTGACTTCTATAGGTAAGAGCACTCTCTAAACTAGTGATCACTATGGTAAAGTCACTGCATCCTTATCAAATACTAACTACCCTTTTACACAGGTAGCAGAGCAGCAGGCCCGTGAATACCAGCAGCTCCCGCACATGAGTAATGTGTTATGTTGTGATGACACTCAGATGCTGTGACATGACTAAGCAACAGGAATCTTTCAGCTCCATTATAACCTGCAGACCACCACTATTCCATGGCTGTGTAGCATGTGACTGGAACTTGTCCAGCTAGCCAGCAAACATGTCCTGGGGCCGAGTCTCTGCTCCTCCAGGTGCCAGCTCCCGTGCTAAGTTCATGGCTCAGAGCTGAATGGCAAAGCCATGGCTTACTGCTAAGTCATGTCATTCCCCAAAAGTGGCAACACATCAAAAAGATCTCTTCAGTCAGGCCAGTGACCAAAACTTATTCTTAAAACACTCCAGAGACTGGAGTAATGGCTGCTCTTGATCTGGGATTTGGGTTTAGTTCCCAGGACCCAGATAGTAGCTAATAACCATTCATAATTGTGGTTCCAAAAGATCCAACACCATTTTCTGACTTCTGGCACACTTACATATATCAGGCAAAACATTTACATATAAAATAAAAATAAATAAAATTTGAAAAATCATTCCTTATCTTTACATTTCTTAAAAAAAAAAAGCAAACAAACAAACAAAAAAACCAACAACCCTGAGATGTCACAATGTTCACAGCAATGACTTTTTCCAGATCTTCTCCTCTGGCTTCTCTCAACTGAGAAGTTCATTTCTTCATGTCACTTAACTGTTGAACTACCTCTCCAGCCCCTTAACTTCATGTTTTAAACAATTCCTGCATATACACAACATACTGTGATCATATTCATCCTCCCATAACACCCCTCTTATCTTCCTCTGGCTCCTCTGATTCCCTTCTCTCCAACTACCTGTGCCACTTTCATGGTTTTTGTTTTTATTTTTGTTTTGTTTCACCCACTGAGTTTAATGGGGGCACCAGTATAAGCGTGATGGGAAGCAGGAGCACGGGCAGCTTACCAGCGGCAACACCACTGAAGAAAATGACATCCCTCCCTCTCCCGAGACCGTTAACTGGCAATTGCTGGGTAGGGCTTCATGAGTGCCCCCACAAATCAATGATGGAATGCTGAACTCATTTGTTTGGTTTTGTTTGTTTTTTGAGACAGGGTCTCACTGTGTAGGCCTGGCTGACTTAGAACTCTCTTTGTAGACTGGCTTCAAACTCATAGAGATCTGCCTACCTCTGCTTCCTGAGTCCTGGGATATAGGCATGTGCTACCATGCCCAGCTTCAATGTGGAATGTTGAAGGCCCTTGTCTTGTGCCAGTATCCATAGCTACTGTGAGTTCCAGAGCACAGCAGCTACACCATGTCCAGAAGACAATGTTTTATAGTATCCCCCATCCTCTGGCTCTTACAATCTTTTCACCCCCTCTTCTGCAACATTCCCTGAGCATCAGAGGGGTTGATGCTGATGTCCCATTTAGTGGGACTCAATAGTCACTTATTCTCAACACTTTGACCAGGTCTGAGACTGAAATAACCATCACCCACTGCAAAAAATAAGGCTTCTCTGCCTAAGTCTTAAGGCAGTACTAGCACGTGGGCATAAACACACATTTAGAAGGCAGTTTGGCTATATATCCATTTTGCAAAACAACAGTAGTGGTTTCTACCCTAGAGTCTGTGACCTTCCCAGCCACAGGCTTTTGACTAGGTTTACAGCACCAAACATGCATTCCTTCTGTGGATCAGGCCTTAAATCCAATTACAAAGTGAATGGTTATCTCCATATCAGTAACGTCGGAGTGTACCAGTGGGCGTATCTTGCCTAGCACGTTGGCAGTATAGCACTCAGGGTCCATAGCTGAGTAAGACTCCTCTTGGATTTTTGAGACTAAGTCTTACTCTATAACCCAGGCTGGCCTGGAACTCATGGTGATTCCTGTGCCTCAGCCTCCCAGAGTGCCGGGTTACAGGTACATGACAGCATAGTCCATGGCTCTCAGTATTCTGTATCTTCCTTCCATCATGCTTTGGAGACTAAGAGCAGTAAGGCCAGTATACAACGAAGGCCCTGGACTTCTTGCTTTGTGCTCAAACCATAAGCATGCTCACAAATCAAACTCCTTCTGTCTCCTGCGTGAACCTCCCCTGTCATCCAGTAGCTGTCTCTTGGTGACAGGTGTTACCACAACAAACAAAAGTCAGGAGTGCCAGACTCAAAAGTGCAGCAGGTGCATTAGCTTGATGGTTTCAGAATCCCAGGAGTTTCCATATTACCAGAAATGACGGCCTCCTTGCAAAGGCAGCTGAATCAGTCCAGATCCACACTAAAGAGTCGCTCCTGCTCCCCACCCCCGCCACCTGAAACCTGGGAAGGAATTGGGAAACAAAACCTCTGGGCCACCCTTGGAGCAGCTCCAAGGTAAATGTTGCCTGGAGCTGGACTCCACTTGGTGGTTAACAGTTTGTGGGACAAGCAACAGGTATTGATTTCCAAGCCTGAAGATGTGTTCTGGCTCCTGTCCCAAGTGATAGTCCCTTGTGGGCCGCAGGCTCAGTAAATCTTAGTGTCTCATTCCTTGGCTTTTCTAGGTCAGCCTGATTCTTCCTTCCTCAATTTATTATGAACACAAATGCAAGCTCTATTTCTTGAGTTGTTTTTCCCCTGCCACTGAAGAGTCCCTAACTGGCATATGTGTGCCTTCCATATCAAACCACAGACTCCACCACTGGCCTCCATCTGATTTCATTTAAAACATTTATGAAGCACTCGTTGGCAATGAGCTGAGGTCTGTGAAAAACTCTAGAGAGCAGAGTGAGTTAAGTTTCTGGTTTTTGTTTTTCAGACAGGGTTTCACTATGTAGCCTTGGCTAGCCTGACTCACAGAGATCCACCTGCCTCTGTCTCATGAATGCTGGGACTAAAGGTGTGGGGTACCCCACCCTGTACCACTACACAGGCCATGATCTAAGATTTTATGAGGTATACTGACCACAGGAATTAGAGATAAATACAAAATTTTAAAATAAGCTGAACATAACTCCAAACTAAAATATGTAGCATGACATAGCAATCTTTCATACATTGTTTAAATTTATACTAAAACCTTTGTCCCCTAGCTTTTCTAAGTCCTTTGCTTCCTAGGGCAGTTCTCCAATAGATGTTTTCAAAGACATGGCCATTATGAAGAGGCTAAACTTTTAAACAACAAATGCACAAGTTTTGAAGGTACTTCAGATACTATTTTAAGGCACATGAAGGTTGGGATGTACTTAGCTCACCTTTGAGGAGAATGAGCTCCATTTGGGCCAGTCTGTGGGGGTCCAGGAGGTAGAGAGCCTGGGGGCAATAGTCCCCCGGGAACAGTGGCCCCCAAAGGCCCGGATGGCTTCATAATTCCTGCAAGAGAAGGGCATGAATTTAGAGGCATATTAAAATACGAAGAGAAAGGCTGGGCATGGTGGCGCTTGCCTTTAATACTAGCACTTGGGAGGTAGAGGCAGACAATCTCTGTGAGATCCAGGCCAGCTGGGGCTACAGGGAGACCCTGTCTCAAAAAGACCAAAAAGCATAATAAATAAATAAATAAAT
>NW_008348793.1:1260339-1270435 GCF_000622305.1 Nannospalax galili
AAAGAAAGAAAGAAAGAAAGAAAGAAAGAAAGAAAGAAAGAAAGAAAGCACAAAGAGAGATAATGTTAAGGTGGGAGATAACACAATGAGCAAAGGAAGAGGAAGGCCAATGGGACAGGACACAAGGCCCTTCCAGCCTCCTCAGCTACCCTCTTCAGACTGCCCATGCCAGGCTCCAGCAGAGTTATTTGGTAATAATAATACTAAAAGAACAAGAAAGTATCATTTTTTAAAATACCAAATTGACAGTTAAACTGAGAAAATAAACTCTGTGTGTGGTAGAGACCCCTTAATAGAACACAGTATCTCACAAAGAGTACTAAACGGCACAATGAAAAATGCTAATTGGGCAATAAAATTTTTAAAAATCAGATAGAGGCATGGTATAGCATCCTAACTGTATGAGAGGAAAAAAAAAAAACACATTTGGGGAGCAGGTCTTGTTACTCAGGCATATCCTGAATTTGTCCTTCAAAGCTTAACAATTCCCAGGATCTTAAAACAGTAGGATGACAGTTATGGGACCATTTAAATCATCACATTCATAGTAAATATGGGATCGCATGCAATTCATTGACGTTCCTGGCAGAGATGGTTTTCATTCACAGCAGATCCTCTCACAAGCCATAAGGTTCCTCTTGCGAACAGTTGCCAGGCGCTTTTTTTCTCTTCTAGACAGATGGTGGTAGAGAACCATCACAAGTCTTGGGTGAACACAATCCCAAGCCTGTTTACGTTCACTAGTCCCTCAATCCTGGGCAAGGAGATTTCTCTGAGGACCTCAGTCTCATCTCTTCACAGTAAAAGTGAAATCCACTCTATCTGGCCTGGTCAGTTGACCTTTGGCTCTACCCTCCTCTGCATGCCCCCATGACCTCCCCTGCCTGCATGCTCTTCTGCATCTGACCCAGTGTGGGCATTTATACTGACGTCTGTCCCCTTCCTCCACATTTACCTCTTAGGCAGAATGGAAATGACAGCCTGGACTCCAGTCACTGGAAAGAGCTTGTCAGACTATCATCAAACTTTCATGGAAGTGCTTTCAGATCCTTGGGTAATCTAACACGTGATCAGTGAAGTGATAGTCTTTATGAACAGTTATAGACTGAAACTTTTACAAAGTTTTCCTCTCCTAAAACGTGACTCCTTAAAGTAAAGGTTGTTTTCCTCTAATGGTGCTAAGGACTGGCTCTGCTATCAGTTATAGTCCCAGGCTTTTCTGCACTTCTCATTGGAAAATGGGGCCTCGTTAAAATGCCCAGACTGCCCTTGAACTTGCTCTGTAACCCGTGAGGACTCTGAACTTCCAATTCTCCTGCCTCAACCTCCTGAGTAGCTGAGATTATAGGTCTGCATTATCAGGCCTGATTGAAAAACTGTATACGTTAACTTTACAGTCAGAGTTCCATTTAACAATTTTCTATATGTGACAAACAAAATGAAGTATTCTTTAAATCTATTTTTAATAGATACAAAAGTATCTGTTAGTATGATATCCTGTGGTAGTCCAATACATAGATATATTTCATATTTTCACCAGGTTAATCATACACATCTCAAACTCCCATCATTTTGTGTAAAAACATTAGAAAGTCTTTCTTGTAGCTCTTTGAGATGTACAGTACATTAAGTGTCAACTCTTTTGTCCCTGCTTTGCAATGCCACGCCAGCACTTACTGCTCTCATCCACTAACTTAGCACCCACTAATCAAAATTTTCAATCTTCCACTCTCTCAGCCACTGGGAAACACCATTCAGTTTTCAATATGAGTGAAATTAATCTCCACATAAGATCTGGATCATGCAATACTTGTCCTGCGAATAAAAAAAATTGTTCTTTTAACACCATATTTTTATATGATGTACTAAACCTCTAACTCAGCCATGTAAGGAACAATGAGACGTGCAGTCACACAGCTGTGGGTTGAAATCCTTCCCTGCCGTCTAGGAGCTATGACTGACAAGACACTTAGTCTTTCAGAGCCATGATTCTTAACACGGTTGGTGTCACAGCCGTAATCTCCTTGCTCTCCAGGATTGTTCGGAAAAGAAAATGGGGCATTGGGTATGAGAGCACTCAGAAAACTGTTTCCATATGCCTGGATCTCCTTCTTATTTTCATTCCTTTTCTAGAGTTTATGTTCTAGTAAAACATGTATACCACTTGTAGTTTTACTTTTCAAACCTTGTTCTGAACAAGTCAACAACAGTATGCCCAAAATATTTCAGCTTATATAATTAGAGGTACTACAAGAAGCTGTGTATTCCAAATCAGTAGGTCAGTGGTCATTTTTACAGCTCCCCCCCACCACCACCCAAGCCAGAGTTGGAAGCAGTTCTGATGTACCTGCAGAGAACTGCTGTGTAGCTATCATATGTAAACACACTACACTCCTCCTTACATTTTTGGAAATCAACTATGTAGCAATGATTCAAACTCATTTAACATCCACTTAGCATGCCCCCAAGGCAGTAAGCACACTTCTGGAAGAGACAGCCCTGTGGGCAAACAGTGACCTCTGTCATCTGATGAGTGTTACAAAATGCAGAGGATTTCCAACTCCTCCTGGGGAAATCAAGAATCAAAGTGGAAAGGTGCCTTGAGCTGTGCCTTTAGGACAAGAAAGTTTCTGGTCTGGAAATACAGAAGACAGGATATGGGATTCTAGCTGGAAACAGCTTGACTGATGGTCTGAGAGAGTGTGGCCTGAACAAGGACTGGCAAAGGCTGAGTGTGGACAGTGACAAGAGCGGAAATCGCCATCCAGATTGGTTGGAGTCAGACTACAAAGTCTGCTGTGTCATCTGGACTCCATCCCCAGGGCAAAGGGAAGTCAGTATCACTGTGATCTGCAAAGTCAGAGTTCTTGCCTGATCACATCACTAGCATTTTCAAGGGAATCAGATTCTTTACAGAGCAGTAGGAGAACTTTACCAGGAAAGGAATACCATGCTACACTTATGCCACAAAAAAGTATTTTAAAAACCACAAAGACATCTTTATACAGTGACGGGCATTACAGGCTGGTTTACTCAGAAGGAATACCAATCCCCTTGCCCCTTAGTTTCTAGTGTCTCTTACAATTTAGTTTTCTCTCTCTCAATCTCTCTCAATCTCTCAGTCTCTCTCTCAATCTCTCTCAATTCTCTCTCTCTCTCTCTCTCTATCTCTCTCTCTCTCTCTCTCACATACACACACACATACACACACATATACACACATACATGCACTCTCTCTCTCTCTCTTGACAAGGTCTCCTTGTAGTCCCAGCTGGCCTGGAACTCACTGTAGACCAGGCTGGCCTCCAACTCACAGAGCTCCCCTTGCCTCTGCTGGGATTAAAGGCGTGTACGCACCACCACTTCTGGCTACAACTTGGTTTTCTATGGAAAAGAAACACACCTCTGGGGACCCTGGCGCAGGTCGGTGGCAGAGATTGAGCTCCTGGACTAGAATGGTCCTGGTTGGCTGTGCATCTCCATGGACCGCATAAGAAGATGCTAAGTCTGCTTCTCTGCCTTTCCCTGTTTGCTTCCTGATATCTTTCAACAAGCATCTTTCCACTACAAGGGATTTGACATCAGCAAAAGAATTCTGATCAGAACAAGATCACAGAGAAGTGTATTTTAAATTTGGTCCTAGACCTAACAAACTAAAACTCAAATTAAAAACCACTTGTGGCATACAACCTTTGTCTAAAGTAAACAAAGATAAGCTCCCTGTTACACTGGCAAATCCTAAAGACCACTGTTCCTGAGGCTCTGTGCTCATGATATAGTAGGAGCCTTACAGCACCACAGGGCCCTCCCCTAGTTCCAGGATACTAACATTTCTGGCCTCTCTGCTTCCAGACTAGTGGTCCTCCACTTGGAGGATTTTGCCATTCAAGAGACACTTGGAAACATCAGGACATTTGAGTTTGCTTAATCTCCTTGAGGGAAAGGGAGGTAACACTGGCATATAGAGGATACAGACAAAGGATGCTGCTAAATGCACAAGACAGGCCCCTTCTCTCTCTCTCTCCCTCTCCTCTCCCTCTCCTCTTCTCTCTCTCTCTCTCTCTCTCTCTCTCTCTCTCTCTCTCTCTCTCTCTCTCGTTGGTCCCAGATGTCAAGGGTGCCAAAAGAAGCACATCCAGCCCTAAGTGCTAGCTCTTTCTAAATGTACACTGGGGCACGACCCTTCCCAGTTTAAATCACTTCAGTGACACCCTTGGACAGCCCACTGCTTTCTACCTGGAGCACCTCTTACTGCTCACACGATGCACCTTAGCCATGCTGTCTGGTTACACCAGCAAGCCACCTTCCTGCCTAGTCCACTCTCACTCCTCTTTCAGGTCATTGCTCAGGGAAGATATTTTGTCTCTGTCCCTATCTCTAAGCTTGGTGAGGCACAATGCTGCGTATGCTGCCCTGATACCCTCCACTTCCTTTCTGAGTATGCTCCCCATAAACTGCAACTGTCAAGTTGCTTAATGTATTGTCCTTGAGATAAATAAGTAGAATACAGACTGAGACGGCTTATTTGTTGTTGTATGACAAGTATTTTGCTCACTCATTAGTATCGGTTAGACTTCAAAAAGCTGCAGCTCACCAAGGGCTAGCCAAGAAGGCACAGGGTGACTCACAATTAAGGTCTCCATGGCTACTTAGCACACAATAGAAGGAAGGACAATTAGTGAAAGTCTTAAAGAATTAAAGAAAAACACCCTAATATTCAGAAAGTTGCATTATACAGAGTATGGTACCTGGTCATCCCTGTGAGCTCTAAATAGGAGAAAGAAGCTTACATGAAAGAAGAAAGGACTGGACACAATGACGACAGCATTTAAAGCATATATATATTGGTAAAAGTCAGAGTTTCAGTAGATCAATGCCACCACTCACCATGCATTTCACTGAATAAAACTGTAAGTAACTCAGTTCAACTATTCCACAATCTGTCCGTATTTCAGGACAACATGAATAAATGTATGAAAATGATAAATATATTTAATTTTATTTACCAAGTAAAATTCTTAAATGTGAGTTAAGATATTTTTAAAACAAGTTTCCATCTTCAGGCATACGAACACATGCACACATATATGTAGGCAGATATATACAATATTTGTGTGTGTGGTTATTGAGCTTCATGCATGCTAGACACGTGCTCTACCACTCAGGCCCTTCTACCTAGTATAACACAGTGTGGGAATGGTTTAAAGTCCTGCAAAATATTAGGGGAACAAAGCAGGAGAAAGGATTTGTAAGTCAGCCGAGGGATAATTTTGGTCAGAGAAGCCTACTGAAGTCTAGAGCAGTGTGAGATAAACCAGGTTAGGAGAACAACGGGGAGGTCCAGCCAGCTTTCTAGTGGAGCAGGGTGCTAAGGAAGGAGTGTAAACCACCTTCCCAAGGACAGTGACTTCGTGTCGTAGGGTACTGGATAAGAGAATGATGCAGGTGAACTGAAAGAAAGGCTGAAGGAGCTCAACACATCGGCCAAAGCCACAGGAAGCCACAAAAGGCTTTAAGCCAAGTCCAAGTTGATTTAAGTGCTACACAAAATCCCCCCAGGTCAAGAGTTGATGTTTAGAGAAAGGCAGTATTGGACAGGGGGTTTAAGGATTAAGAGACTATTTGTGATCCAGGTGAGATGTGATTGGATTAAACCAAACCAGTAACAACATGGGAGGGAGGAAGGAGGTGGGAAAGAAGATTCATTACTGTTTAAGAAAGTTCGAGAGTGACTGGACTCAAAGAGGCAAAAGGGAAAGGGCTTTGGTTGTCTTCCTGACACAGTCTCTTCTATCCCAGTCTGGTCTCAAACTTGAAAGAAATGCCCAGAAAGCACAAAGAAAAGCAGAAATGTCATTGATACCACAGGTGATAAAGAGTATTGTGAACACAAGAGCAGAAAACAACGTCAAATACAAAAAAGGACAGGCAGGATGAGGCTTAATGTGTTTAGTAGTAGGTGACCACCAATCACCTTGTAAGACAAGTGGCAGGAGGTGATGTCTGATGAGAGCCAGAGGGAAGGGAAGGGAAGGGTGGCCAGTCATTAAGTGCAGAGTTGTGGCTCAAGAAGATGGCTATTTGTGTATGTGTGGGGGGGGGTGACACAGCAGTATAACAGTGTAATACTAGGTGCATATCAGAGTTGGCTTTCTTGAGGGACCTGAGTATGAATCCTGGCTCTGTGATCTTGGATAAGTCATGTTATACCAGACATCATTTTTTTAGTTGCAAAAGGTTAATAATCCACTGCCAGAGCCTCATATGACACCTAAATAAAATAATATACATAAAGTTTTATGATCAGTGCTTGAAACATGGCAAATAACCCAAAAAGGAACAATTTGATATTATCCTGGTATATAAATGCTTCCAGATAGAGGGAAACAGGAAAAAGATGAGTCAATGGTTTCTTGAGGGTCCAGAAGGGCAAGGCTACAAACATCTTGGGGAGCACTGATCCCCGGAAAAGAGGAGAGATGCCTCACCTGAAGGTATTTTAAAATCTGAGGAAGGGTGAGTCCCAGAGGAAAGTCAATCCCAGAGTACCGTTCACAGCAGACTGCCTGTGGTAGCTCCCATCAAGCTCTCCACAGGGCTTCCTCCTCCTTGCTGAATGCACCCCTGATTGCTTCCTAATAAGCCCTGGATCCTGGCTATCTGTGCGAATACCGTGAGCTCATTTCCACAACAGATGATCATTGTATATAAGTGATGTGTAATTTGTCCAAGATCAGTCCTCCCTATAACACTGACAATCTTGCCTCTCTAGATCCTGCAGGAACCACACACCCACCTTTCTCTAGCTTTGCTCTGCCTGGTAAAGCATTCCTCCTCAGCTCTTGTATATAGTGACACATCTATCGAGTGGATTTGAGTTGTGTTTCCCAGTATTCTCTGAGAAGCTCAGGAACCGTCTTACTCAAACATGTTTTAAGTTTGGGAACTTGGTATGGCTAGACTGGCCTCACCCATCTCCTACGGCAGTCTGCAGAGCAGTCCTCTGATGAAGGCAGATTCGTGGTGCCAACTTCCATCAGAACAGTACTTAGTGAGTCTGCTCCCCTGTTTCTTTTCTTCCTCACCCTCTTCCCCTAAAGACAAGATTATCTACAAGATTCTCATATTTTAAAGCAACTAATATTGGTTACCAATGGTCTTCAGGCAAGGCCATGTTTTTCTTGTTATTGCCAATAATCTTTACTGTGCAAATTAATAATATTTTTCTAATCTCAAAATTGATTTTATATTGCTGCTCAAACCATACTCACACATATATTAATTCCTTTTTACTGAAGAGTCAGGATAACCTCACACCACTTAATAACAGTAAGAACAAGTCTAATAGTAAAAATAAAATACTCAAGAAAGCTTCTTTGTTTTCATCTGTATTTGAAGACCAAATTTGTATTCCATCAAACAGCCAAACTGCTGTTGCTGGGTTTTGCTGTGAGAGCCTTTTCAAATGATGCCATCATGTCAAGCCATGGCTTCGGATAATGACCATCCAATGTTTTCAAAATCCCTATGTAAGAACATCCCACGTCTCTGAATCTGAAGAATGAATAATCACATATAAGGGAAAATAACACTTTACCTGGTGCAGAAGTTCCATGGGAAGGATCCCCGTAGTGCCCATAGTAAGGGGAAGAAAGGCCCATTCCCGGCTGGGACTGAGAATAGGGAGGCGTTGCCACATAACCTTGTTGGCTCATTATGAAAATACCATTCCAGAGAGCTGCTGCCGAAGACCCCTGAAAAGTAAATGCAAAAATCAACAAGGAGAGTTTGGATTCTTAATGCTGTCAAAACATAAACATGATTAAGAAATGTCTACGATGACTTGAAGAATGGCAAGCATAGTAGCATGAAATATTGTCACTTTATACAATATAATGTGCCTTAACCAGGGCTTAAGCAGTGCTTTGGAATCAGTAATATCCCTCAGTAGTCCCAGGAAAATTTGCAGGCATAAAATCAGAATAGCAATTACCAAGCACTTCTTCATGGGAAGCCTGAAGTGCTTCACAGTCTCTCAGTAGTAGTCATGCAATTCTGTGTTTGGGTTTCAACTGCCACATTTCAGCAGAGGCCACATCATGCCACTCTAGTGGCTGACCACCATAGCCATCACAGTCTGCAGCCAGATGTTTCATGATGTGGTAGTGCTCTTTCATTCAGTCATTTAAGACAAGGAAAAACCATAGCCCAATAAATACAATCCAAGATAGAACTGATAATGGCCTTTGTGTGTCATAATTTGACAAACCACTGGCAGTTCCAACCATTTGAGAGTTACAATTGTCAGTCTAAGATGACAGGACTGTCTTCTGACTTAGATGATGTCACACTTCTAAGAACATATGCACCTATATTTAAGGAACTAGGAAAAAAAAGTGTAGTTTCATACACAATCACAAACATAATAGTTCCACCTTGAGCATATTCAGAACTCAAATACAAATTTGCTTTACATTTTTGTGTCCAGGTTTTCACAAGACTAAAGGCATTTTCTAGGGAGGTTTTCTAAAGACATTTATAACGATAGAAGAGGCTCAGAATCTTGGCAAACGAAGTGGGTTCCCATTGCCTATCTGCCAATACTTAGTTGGTGGCACAAAGTTGAAATTGCTCTCTAGGCCTGTTTTCAGTTTTAGAAAATGAAGTTTCTGAGCTGGGTGTGGTGGTATACGCCTTTAATCCCAGCACTTGGGAGGCAGACACAGGCAGATCTCTGTGAGTTCAAGGCCAGCCTGGTCTACAAAGTGAATTCCAGACCAGCTGGGGCTATAGGGAGACCCTGTCTCAAAAAACCAAACCAAAAAAAAACACAGAAAAATTAAGTCTCCAAAAGCTATATTATATATGAAGCACTTCAGTCTCTTCACCCAGCACAAGCATATTTCTCATTTTATTCTTTTGTTTGCTACATTTTTGAAATTAATTGTTTTTTAAATTATGTGTCTGTGTATGGGTATGTGCACCACCTGGGATGCCCTGGAGCTAGAGTTACAGGCAGTTGTGAGCGGCCCAATGTGGGCACTAGCATCCAAACTCCATTCCCCTGGAAGACTGGTACCAGTACTTGCTCTTGAGTCGTAAACTATCTCTCCAAGCCCATTGTTGGCTGCTTTTCAGGGTAAAGACTGTTAATACCTTCTAAGATATCTATATTTATTACAGAAATAGCATGCAAATTTAAAATATGAAGGCTAAAATTCATGTTTTGGCTGTTTTCATATTAAACTGTAAGGTTCCAAAATTAAGGTAGCCAAGTAAAAGTATTATGAGATCACTGTGTTCTTGACCCAGGACAGAAAGGCAGACAAATGTCTCTGGTCCACTGTGTTCCTGACAACCCTTATCCCCTCCTCCCATTGAGCAATGAGAGACGTGGCAGCCTGTGCTCTGCTGGAGCCCATCCGGCCCGGAGCCTTTGGAAGACCGACCAGCACACACCTACGCAGCACACAGCTGAGGGCAGAAAGGCAGCGACCATCACCCGGTAAAGAACGCGAAGCGGCCGAGCCCTCTTCCCTGGTCCCGGGAGGAACTCGCTTGCTCGCACAGCTCACTTTGCCACGTCAAACTTCCTCACCAGAGCACCAAGTTGCAGAAACCTGACTCAGCTGCAAGCGGCGACATGGCAGAAAGCCACTTGGCAGCAGCAGGCCCGGGATCCACACTGGGGTGCCGGATCCCAGAGACAGCCTCCCCGCCCCTGTCTCCCGGCCCCTCCAGCCCGGGTGCGCTGCCCACCCGGGGCAAGCTCGGCTTCAAACCATCAGTCTCGCTCAAGGACGCCCCGGACCCGACACTGCAGTTGCCATCTGCGCTCGGGTATTTTCAGCCTTCTGTGGGAGTGAGGGAACCGAGCTGATGGAGAGGAGGGCACCGCAGGAACGCAGCGGCCCGAGGAGGTCCCCGGCAGCTCGCGCAACCCGAGGCCGGAGGCCAGGCTGGGATGCCCCGCGCCCCGCGCCCGCCGCCTACCTGCCAGCTCCGCACGCCCGGTTTCCGCGAGCCCGCGGTTCCGCCGCCGTCGCCGCGCACCGGACCGGGAGTGCCACGTCAGGCCCGCCGCGCCCGCGCTGGA
>NW_008348793.1:1270519-1290892 GCF_000622305.1 Nannospalax galili
CCCCTCCACCTCCCCGCGGCCCCGCCCCCTCCGCCTCCCCGCAGCCCAGCGCCTCTTTCCGGGTTCGTTCCGTCCTACTTTTCCTGCCGGTCCGTCCCCGCCCCCGGCCAGGGCTGGGAGTAGCTGAGCTCAGGTCTCGCTCCCAGCCGAGGGGGAAGGAGCCGCGGAGAGGGCGCCGAGTTCCACAGGTGGCGGGTTAGGATGCTCCTTCCTGGCTCCGGATGCCTGCACTGCGTGCGCCTACCGGAAAGTAGGATCTCGGGGAAATTACAGTTAAAAGGACAGTCGGGCACGTGTACAAACATTTTGATGACGTATTCCAGCAGGGCTCCACGGAGGAAGGAACGCCTAAGGCAGCCTGGTTTCGTGTCCAACCGGAGGGGCGGAGGTGTGGCTGAAAGCAAGGGGAGGAGATGTCCGGTGGGATGTCCGGGTGGGAGCTGGGAACACCGACCGCGGTCACTCCCTCACCTGGTCCCCCCAGGATGACTGCTCCCACCCCAGAACGGGAGCCTCTCACCTCCCATGAGAAACGGTTGGGCAATACAGGCTGCTGTGGGAGAACTGGAACTTGCTATGTTGCCCTAAAATCAGGACCATCCAGCTAGTTTCCAACTATGCCGCACTATCAGAAAATGCTTCCAGCCCAGCCCCAGTCTAGGATAGCTTCCTCCATTCCGGTCGATTTTGTTGAAGAAAACCAGCTCCTGATTGTGTTTTCACAATGTATCTTCTACTGGGCTACCAGAAAATAAAAGCTCCTTAACGAATACATTGACTGAAATATTGACAAAAGCAACTTAAGAGAAAAATGCTTGTTTTGGCCCACAGTTCAAGGGTACAGGCCATCATGGGAGAAGTCCTGGTGGCTGGAGCTCTAGACGCCTGGTCGCAGTGCATCCACAGTCAGGAAAGCAGAAGACAAGGAATGCTTGTGCTCAGCTCCTCCCATTTTATGTAGTCCAGGATCCCAGAAAGGTACTATGTCAGTTGCCCAATCAAGACAGGCCCTCAGAGGCATGCCCAGAGGCTCAGCTCCTGGGCGATACTAGATTCTATCCGCTTGGCAGTGGAGAATGACCATCGCAACTGCTTATGTAAGAGCTGCAGGACAGTGAGACTCCTGAGATGTTAACAAGAACTGTGCAGCGGGGCCTGGAGAGACAGCTCAGCAGTTAGGAGCCCTGGCTGCTTTTGCAGAGGACCCAGGTTCAGTTCTCAGTACTCAATGACTGACAGTGGTCGAAACTCCAGTTCCAGGGGATCCAACGTCCTCTTCTGGTTTCTATGGGCATTGCATAACAGGAGTACACTTGGAGGCAAAACATTCCTACACATAAAACAAATCATTTAAGAGAATTGTGAAGGAATTTTAGGCAAATATGTCAACTTTTTATCACTGTGACAAATATTAAGAGAAAAAATTAAAGGATAAATAGCTTATTTTGGCTAGTAGTCTCTGAGGTTTTAGTCTTCCATCACCTTTCTGCATTACTGTGGATGTGTGGTGAGGTAGAACATCATGACAGATGGGAGGACTGGCAGAGCAGCTCATCACATAGTGAACCGGATGCAAAGGGGGAGACCTGCAGGGTCCCAAGCAAGACACAGCCCCAGGTCTTGCTCCCAGGGTCCTAGGCCTCACCTTTGACTATTTCAATTCATCCCAATAATGATAATACCGGTCCATATGTAAGATGGGTGTTTCCAGGATCTTGTCCTCTTGTTAAAACAATTGAAATAACGACTCACATAGATTTAGAAAAGGAAGAAGGAAACTTTATTCAAGACAAAGGAATAGAAGTCAGATACACTGTCGAGTGACACACTGAAAGGCCCCAGCGACTGTTTGGAGTTTTCTTTCATGGGTTCAAGAGAAGAAGGAGTTTGGCTACAAAAGGGTGTAATTTGGGTGGTTCTCTCCTGACTGACAGATTATCCAATTTTTCTGTTTTATTGCACATGCCTCATAGTGCATCTGATTTTAATCATATGCATGCCCAATTATGCATAAGATAGTAAACAGGAGTTTTTCCCTAAATGCTCACTTGGGGGGCAGTTTGTCTTACTGTGCATGCACCTAAGACTAGTTCAGGCCAGATTGCCCCATAGTTCCCAGATGTAACTGAAGTATGATTGAATAAGGATCTAAGTTTGATGGTTAAGGAGAGAGAAACTCATTCCATTTTTTTTTTTGAGATGGGTACATGCACACATGCAGGTAACAAACTGCTAAGTGCATCATTGGAAGTGGGGTATGTACATATCCTAAATCAAGTGCTAAATCCCAGGTTGCTAAATTATTCCCTATCCTTATCTTCCTGGGTGCCATCAAATTATGAATCCATTAGTAGAATAATCCATTAATTTGTTTAGGACCCTCGTGATACAATCACCTGTCAGTGACTAGATTCACAAGCCTTTAACAAAGGAGCGTTTGGCAAGGGCACTTTATCCCCAAACCATGACATCATTTCAGGAGTGGAAATTTATGTTCTTCCCCACACTAAAGAGATATTAAGATGAGATACCTTATCCACATTCAGCTTCAACATTGGTCAGGGTTTAAATTCTGCATTGAAAGAATACATGATAAAAATGTCTGGTGGAAGCTGGGCAAGGGGGCATGGGGCATATGCCTTTAATCCCAGCACTCCGGAAGCTGAAGTAGGCAGATTTCTATGCGATCAAGACCAGCCTGGTCTGTATTGCGAGTTCCAGGCCAGCTGTGGCTACAGGGAGACCCTGTCTCAAAAACAAAAGCAAAATGTCTGGTGGAGGTTTAGGAAGTTCTAATGAATCAGTCAAAAACTGTCACATCATGAGATGACCTAGACGCTTTTTTGGCCCCTGTAAAGCAGTAACTTGGAGTTACCACTTCATTTTTTAGCCCTGGCTCTTGGATCAACTTGTGTGAGACCAGGAAAAAAAACTGTGGTTTCAGTGCTAAGAAAGTTTTGGATTCTTGAATGTTAAAGCTGAAAAGAGCTGTAGAGATATGATTATTCAAGTCAATATTCAGTAAGAACTGAGTTCAATATAATCATTTAACAGATTAATACCGAAGTCTTCAAAACATAAACTTGTTCTACTGGTCTTCTATAGCTAGTTAGAAGTCATGCCTTCTGATGCTAGTTCCAAATCTTCACCTGTGCCTACCTGTCCCCCTCCCCACCTTGCTTCTCAGATTTTCTGCCTATTTCTTCCATGACTGCCACATAGTCAAATTCTCAGATAAGTGAAATATTGACTTCACAGTTCCACCAGTGAGCAGAGTAGCTAATCACAACCTGTGTTTCTTATGATATGAGTGTCTGGTTCTTCCTGATGGCAAGTACTCGATGCTTAAGTGACTAACTTCTAACCTTATTCCTGTGGTTAGGTTGATGACCTTCACACATGTGAAGGTCACCCTGGATTCCTAGTCTTCCTTTGTCTAACCTGCCAAATCTCTGACATCCATTTTATGATCAAGCTGATAGCCTAGTGTGGTGGTTTGAATGAAAATGTCCCCCACAGGCTCCAAGTGTTTGGACATTTTGTCCCCAGATGATGGTGCTGTTTTCGGAGATCTTAGAAGGTGTGGCTATCCTGGAGGAAGCCCTCTGGGGGTGAGCTTAGAGAGTTCTTAAGCTTTGTTGGATCTCCAGTCGCTCTCTTGCTTTCTGTGCCTGTGTGATGATATGAGAGCTTAGCTTCTGCTGCTCCTGCTCCAGCCACCTCACCTCCCTGCCATGATGGACTGTAATTCCCCTGGAACCATAAGCTCAAATAAACTCTTCCTTCTAGAAATTGCTTTGGTCAGTGTTTCTATCACAGCAACAGAAAAGTGACTAATAACACCTAGGGCACTATATCCAAGTGAAAGTTGAAGTCACGGGCTATTATGAACTGGGGTTCTATGTTCTTTGAGGAATTTATGATCTTTCAAACATCAAGGAAAGCAGAGACTCCCTATGTGAAAAGTGATTTCAAGGTCAGAGCTAAGATGCTCTAGTATTTATGCAATTTTAAAAGTCTGGAGGGGGGCTGGAGAGATGGTTCAATGGTTAAGAGCACTGACTGCTCTTGCAGAGGATCTGGGTTGAGTTCTCAGTACCCATATGGTGGCTAACAGTCATCTGTAACTCCAGTTCCAGGGGAGTTGACATCCTTTTCTGGCCTCCATGGACACTGCACAATATGGATGCACTTACATACATGTAGGCAATAGTATACTCATACACATGAATAAAAATAAGTAAAATTTTTAAAAATTAAAAAGTCTGGAGGTTTCTAACTCCATAACTGAAAATAGTTTGAAGAAACCTTGTATACCAAACTCAGACTATTTTAAGTACCAGAAACAGGGTAAATAGGGCCAAATAAAGTGGGGGTGGCAGGAAGAGTATACCGTATGAGTAACAGTAAAAGTTCATCTGTTTCTCAAGGCCCTGAATCAGTGTGATTCTAGAATTACTTCTTGAATATCTTGCTCTGAGGACAGCTTCAGCCACAGAGTGGCCAGTGTAACATCACACTGCCAGCACAACCTGATTGAAGTGTAAAACCTGACTCTGTCACTCACTACTATCCAGACAGATTTATTTACTCAGCAGGCATTTATTAAGCATCTAATGAAAGTCAGATGATTCACTAAGCACTGTGGGTACAAAGTTAGATGAAACACTGCCTAGGCCATTGAGAGCTATGGAATAATACCAGGCTGGGAAATCACAGTCCACAGGCAATGTTTGGCCTACCCAGTTGATTTTTCTAGACTTGAAACTAACGGTGGCATTTACATCTTAAAATGGTTGAAGAAAATCAAAAGAATAGTTTATGAAAAATGAAAATAATATGAATTTAACTTTTGGTATCCATCTATAATGTGCTTTTGGGGATTGTAGTCCTATTTTTCCATTATTGTATTCTGGGTTGCTTTTCCACTCTAATGGCCAATTTCCCAAGGCCTGCAAAACCTAACATATATGTATTACATTGCCCTTAATATAATAAGCTTGTCAACGCCAGTGTCCTAGGACAAACAACAATACTATTAGCTATCAGCTGTCTATTATGTGGTTAGGAGACATGGGTTGCCATGGATAGGAGTAAGAAGAGGTGCTTAGCCCAGACTTGTGAAGTGGGAAAAATCTCTATGATGGAGATGGCACCTAGGCTGAGGGCCTGAAGACAGGAGTCATTTAGGCAAAAAAAGGTAAAAAAGGAAGGAAGGGAGGGAGGGAGGGAGGAAGAAGGGAGGGAGGGAGGAAGAAGGGAGGGAGGGAGGAAGGGAGGGAGGAAGAAGGGAGGGAGGAAGAAAGAAGGGAGGGAGGAAGAAGGAAGGGAGGGAGGGAGGGAGGAAGAAGGGAGGGAGGGAAGGAGGGAGGGAGGGAGGGAGGGAGGAAGGAAGGAAGGGGTAAAAGAGCTGGAGGGCAGGAAGAAAAGAAAAGGAAAGGGAGGGAGGGAGGAAGAAGGGAGGGAGGGAGGAAGGGAGGGAGGAAGAAGGGAGGGAGGAAGAAAGAAGGGAGGGAGGAAGAAGGAAGGGAGGGAGGAAGGGAGGAAGAAGGGAGGGAGGGAAGGAGGGAGGGAGGGAGGAAAGGAGGAAGGAAGGAAGGGGTAAAAGAGCTGGAGGGCAGGAAGAAAAGAAAAGGAAAAAGGGGCATTTAAATGTCCCTGGAGTCTAGTACAGCTTGCAAATGGATTTCTAAAGGAGTGAGCAAGGAAAACTATCAAGCAGATTAAGTTGGGTAGCTCCCAGGGTTACTTAAAGGCATTGGAGAGGCAGCGATGGGTTTTAGCAAAAAGAATGGCAGATTGGATTGTTTTTTTTTTTTCCCCCAGAAGGATCAGTTTGGAATCTGCACCCTCTTCCGTGGTGTTCCCTGAGCCTTGGGGAGCAGTGTGATTAGATGTCTAATTTATGGCTGAGCACTTCATTGACATGTATTCTCTGCACTTTGGCCAGTTGTAAGTTTCTGTATTAACCACCATCTATTGCACAAAGAAACTTCTCTGATGAGGTCTGAGAGCTGCACTAATCTATGGGTAAGGGACATGAATTTAGAAGGCAGTTGGATGATATATCCACTTAACAAAATAATAGAAGTAGGTTCACCCTCGGGACCTGTGAACTCCATGAATTCTTCTCCAGATTTACAGCACTGGCCATGTGTACTCTCCTGTGGAGCAGGCCTTAAAAAGTGGCTGGTTACACCTATAACATTCATGCCACTATTGCATTCATGGCATGTCTTGCCACACTGGAAGTTATTGCAGTCCACGGGGTTCATAGGTGGTTAGACTCTTGGTTACTTTGTCCCGCCAGCTGCCTGCAGAGCACCTTCCAGTACAATGAAAACTAACCAGCAGAGAGAAAGCTTCCAGTCAGTACTGAATTGATCTCCCCATGTCCTATGATCAAAATATGTGGAATCCTCAACAATATGTTATCACCCTCAAATTCTGATAGCTAAATGAGCAGTGCAACTAGACTGTATTGTTTGGGGACACCTCTGACCAACTTAAGGGGAGGTATCTCACACCTGGAACTGGGGTTTTTGTATGATAACTTATGGCTTCTGAAATGAGCATAATACCCTGTGTCAGGTAAGCCCAATTAAATACACACACACACACACACACACACACACACACACACACACACAGTGACGCTTATAGAATATTATAGAATATTAGACTTCCACATGGCTTTTTCAAAGATCCTAGTGATAGTCATCCCTTCCCTGATTCCGTCCTCTGACCTACCCTCCTATCCCTCTCCCCACTTAAACCTCCTTTCCTATTACTCTGCTTTCCCCCTTCATACTGTATTATCCTATCACCCCTCTGTTAAGATCTTTCTTCCCCTACTCTTAAAGACATGGGGGTAAGTGAGCACTTCATGGACAGAACATCAGTAGCACAGTAATTAGCCCCAAATTATCAATAGTTGGAACTATATGAAAATTTAAAGTTCCTGAACAAAAGAACAAGAAGCTGGACTGCTTATCCCTGAATAGGACACCTATATAAAACTTCTGCCTCCCAAGGCTCCCAGATCATTGCAGAAGACAGGGCAGAAAGATTGTAAGAGTCAGAGATGGTGGATGATCTCAAGGGAATAGAGTTTTGGACAGCTGGTCGCGTACTCATATGAATTTACAGTAATAGTGACATCATGCTCAAGTCCTATGAAAGTTCAAACAAGACAAAAATCTCAGCATAGACATGGGGAAGTGGGTAAGAAACCTCAGCCTAACATAAGGAACTTTTGGCAACTCATGGCTGCTGGGAGGGAGAGAGACAGTCTCTTTCAAGTATGGTACTCTCGGTACGTTAATCAGACTCCAATGGATGGACCCACACTGAAGGACATTTGGGGACACAAATTAGACCCTATAGACCATGTATGTACATGTATATATATATATATATATATATGTAAGCATATATTCATGTATATCCATATATAATAGAGTACATTAAATTGGTCAGTCAGCAATAGGGAAGGTGTGAATAGAAGGTGTTCTAAAATACCATCAAATTATATTGAATGAAAATCACAAAAAATTCTATTAAAATGGTTTTAAAAGTTTCTGCACAGCAACGGAAAGTCTCAGCAGGTCAGCAGACAAGCCACAGAATGGGAGGAAACCTTTAACAACTATGTATCAGACAAAGGGTTAATATCCAGACTGTGCAAAGAACTACAAAAATCAAATACCAAGAAAATGAAATTGCCAATCAACAAATGGGCCAATAAGTTGAATAAGTACTTTTCAGAAAAAGAAATACAAATTACCAACAATGATTTTTTAAAAATGTCCAGCATCCCTAATCATCAAGGAAAACTACTTTGAGATCTCATCTTACTCCAGTCAGAATGACTATTGTCAAGAAATCCAACAACAAATGTTGGAGAGGATGTGGAGAAAGAGGAGCCTTTATTCACTGCTGATGGGAGTGCAAATTAATAGTCATTATGGAAATAAGTGTGGAAGTCCCCACCCAAATTAAAATAAAGCTACCATATGACCCAAGTATCTCACTCCTGGGCATATACCCAGAGCGTTTTCTTACTAGAGAGATATTTAAAATTCCATGGCAAGGAAGTGGAACCAACCTAGTTGTGCATAAACAGATGAATAGATAATGAAAATCTGGTATATATAAAAATGGAATAATATTCAGCTCTAAAGAAAAATGAAATAAAAAATTTAC
Source organism: Nannospalax galili (assembly GCF_000622305.1). Lineage (NCBI taxonomy): Eukaryota > Metazoa > Chordata > Mammalia > Rodentia > Spalacidae > Nannospalax > Nannospalax galili. Next base: position 1,278,725 of record NW_008348793.1, read on the forward strand.
AGCAAATTGGATGGACCTAGAATGTGTAATGTTTATGAGGTCATCCAATCTCGGAAAAAACTGCATGTTTTTTCACATATGTGGTTCTTAGCCTATAATGTATATGTGTACATATGTAAACATGTACATGTATACATGTACATATATAAAAATATGTGTGGGTATACTATAATATTTAGAACTGAGAAAAGCAGTATAGTTTTTGTCTTTTTTTCACAGTGGATGTGTGCATCCAGTTCTGAATATTGAAGCAGCAAGAACCATTTCTGTATTCCTTAAGAGTCCAGGAAGTGCTGTTCCTTCCAAGCAATGATTTTGAGTGTTGAGCTTCCTTTCTTTTCTTTTTTTTAAAAAAATCTCATTGACCAATAGTGCAGTGGGAACTGGTTTGGATATGGGGAAATCACATAATACCACGATTGCTCTTTGTAATCACTTTTTATTTTGTGATATATTTTCTATTTTTTTTTTTTTTGGTCTTTTTGAGACAGGGTCTTCCTGTAGCCCCAGCTGTCCTGGAACTCACTATGTAGACCAGGCTGGCCTTGAACTCACAGAGATCCACCTGCCTCTGCCTCCCAAGTGCTGGGACTGCAGGTGTGTGCCACCACGCCCAGCCATTTTCTAATTTTATAATAAAACATAATTTAAAAAATGCTTTATTTATCATTTTCATTTTATGTGTATGCGTGTATTGCCTGTGTGTAGGTAAGTGCACTTGTGTCATGCAATGCCCACGGAGGACAGAAGAGGCTGTTGGATCCCCTGGAACTGGAGTTATAGACAGTTGTTAGCTGCCACGTGGGTGCTGGGATTCGAACCTGGGTCTTCTGCAAGAACAACCAGTGTTCTTAACTGCTGAGCCATCTCTCCAGCCCCTAAAACATAATTTTTAAAAAGATCTTTCCTCCCCACCAGTGGTTCCCTTCTAGTTTCCTGGATTCTAGAGGCACCCCAAATTAAACACCCAAACGTAAAGATTCAACACTAAGACCCACATGTGAGTGCAACAGGCAATGTTTACCTCTTGGGTTCTGGGTCACCTCACTTAATATAGTGTTTTTGAGCTCCATACATTTATTTTCAAACTTCATTTTTCTTTACAGATGAAATTTCGTTGTATACGTAGGCACCACATTTTCATTATCCATTCATCAGTTGATGGAGATCTAGGCTGTTTCCTTGTCCTCGCTGTTGTGACTAGAGCAGCCATGAACATGGATGGGCAGGTGTCTCTGTAGCAGGAAATAGTGTCCTTTGGGGATGTGCACAGGATGGCACAGTCGGGTCATATGGGAGATCTAACTCTAGTTTTCTGAGGAGCCACCACACTTGCTTCCACCGTGGCTGTACCAACAGCACTCCCACCAACAGTACATGACGTTTCTTTTCTTTTCTTTTCTTTTCTTTTCTTTTTCTTTTCTTTGTCATTCTGACGAGTAAGATGAACTCTCACCATAGTCTTAATTTGAATTTCCCTGATAGCTAAGGATGATGAACACTTTCAGAAATATTTCTTAGCTGTTTATATTTCTCCTTCTAAAAACCCTATGTTCCATTCCATACCCCACTTTTTTATTGGGTTGTTTTCTTGTATATTCTAGTTCCTAATCCTCTTTTGGATATCTGGTAAAGACTTTCCCCACTTTGTAGGCTGCCTCTTCAGTCTATTCATGTTTTACTTTGTAATACAGAAACTTTTTAATTTTATGAAGTCCCACTTTTTGATCATCATTCCTATTTCCTGGGCAATGGGAGTCCCATTCAGAAATTTGTTACCCAAGCCTATATCGGGAAATATACTGCCTACTCTTTCTTCTAGAAGTTTTAAAATTTCATGACTAACATTGAGGTTTTTGATCCCATTTTGAATTGACTTGTTTGCAACATGAGAGAGAAGGATCAAGTTTCATTTTTCTACATACAGATAACCAGTTTTCCCAACACCATTTGTTAAAAATGCTATCATTTCTTCATTGTATGTTTTGGGGCTTTTTGCCCAAAATCAGGTGGTTATAGGTATGTGAACATATATATGGGCCCTCAATTCTATTGCACTGGTCAGTGTGTCTGCTTTTGTGCCAGTACCATGCTATTTTTACTACTGTGGGTCTGTAGTGTAACTTGAAATCAGGTATGGTGATACCTCAGGCTATATTTTTATTGTTCAGGATTTTTTCTTCTATCCAGGGTCTTCTGTGCTTCCATATGAACTCTAAAATTGTTTCTTCAATTTCTGTGAAGAATTGCTTTGGAATTTGGTGGGGATTGCAATGAATCTGTAGATTGCTTTTTTATTTTTAACTTCCCAGACTGTGATTTTATCTCTGGAAGTCCAATTAGGGTGTTTTAGATTTTCTGTAGGGCACAGGTGAAGGTACACTGGGGCTAGAGAAGAGTAATAGAAAAATTGTGTTAACTCTTTGGGTGCCTGGAAATGGGACAGGTCCAATATCAAGGCCTGTGTGCCCAGGACCACGTTTGGAGCCAAGATCATAGCTGGCCAACAAGGGTGGTGGGAAGTCCATTCTTGGGACTTAGTCCCCCCAAGACTAGAATCTACAAATGACAGAAACTTCCTTTGTCCCCAGCATAAGTCCAACACAGAGGCAAAGTCAGTGCCATGCACAATCTGAGACCTCTGGAGAGGGGGTTGTGAGGAATGAAGCCACTCAGAGAAGGCTGAAACTGCTGCCCAACATCAGAAAGTCCTCAGTCCTGCAATATGCTTCACCATCAGCCTGCCATCAGAAGAATGTGGAACAGGGGTTCACAGGAAGAGACCACAGCTCCAGTTCAAAGGGTGGGGGGGCACACAGCTTCAGGCTCATTGGAGGGAACCACAGTTCCAGCTCACAGGAGGGGACCATAGCTCCAGATTTACAGGAGGGAATCACAGCTCCAGGTGCACAGGAGGGGACCACAGCTCCAGCTCACAAAAGGGGACCACAGCTCCACTTCACAGGAGGGTACCACAGCTCTGGTTCACAAGAGGGGACCACAGCTCCAGCTAATGGAAGGGGACTGTTCCCTGCTTACAGGAGGGAACAAAGCTCCAGTTCACAGGAGAGGACTATAACCGTAGATTGCTTTTATTTGACTGGCCATTTCATAATATTAATCCTAACAATCCATCTACATGGGTTGTTATGACTCTCCATCTCCTGGTGTCTTTGATTTCTTTCTTCACTGTTTAAAGTTTCTGTTGTATAGATCTTTCATTTCACTACCTTGGTTAGGTTTATTTCAAGGGTTTTTGTTTTGTTTTGTTTTGGGTTTTGGCTTTTTTGTTTTTGTTTTTGTTTTTTGGCTATTGGATGTTGTGAATGGAATTGTCTCTCTGATTTTTTTTCCTCACTCTGTCTTTGGCATATAGGAGACTACCAATTTTGAAATATTAATTTTTTAGTCTGTCACTTTGCTGAAAGTGCTTATCAGCTCTAGCAGTTTCCTGGTGGACTCTTTTGGAGTCTCTCATATATAATATGTCATCTGCAAATAGGAATACTTCGACTCCTTCCTTTCCTGTTTGTGTTCTTTTTATTTCCTTCTCTTGTTTTTTCTCTCTAGAACTTCAACCACTATATTAAACAGGAGGGGTGAAAGTGGACACCTTGTCTTAGTTCCCAATCTCCAATTCTTCAAGTTTTGATTTTTGGGTTTATTTTATTTTATTTTATTTTACTTTTAACATGATGGTGGCTATCAGTTTGTCATATAACCTTTATTAAGTTGAGACATGTTCCTTTCATCCCTAGTCTCTGAGGATTCTATCATGAAGGGATGTTGGATTTTGTCAAAGGCCTTTTTCTGCATCATATGATTTCAGTTGTTGAGTCTATTGTATGTGAATTATGTTTTTTTGATAAGTGTCTTTTGAACCAAGCCTACATCCCTGGAATAGAGCCTGATCATTCATCATGCTGAATGATCTTTTGGATGTGTTATTAAGTACACTTTGCAAGTATTTTATTGACAATTCTTCCATCTATTTAATCAGGGAGATGGACATATAATTATGTTTTTTGTTGTTGGACCTTAATTTGTTTTGGGTATCAGGGTAATATTGACTTCTTAAAAGAATTTGATTGTTAACTTTAGCCTTTAACAGCTGTGCTATCTGAGATGGCTCAGCGGTTAAGAGCACTGACTACTCTTGCAGAGGACCCGGGTTTGATTCCCAGCACCCACATGGCAGCTGCCAACCGTCCTTAACTCCAGTTCCAGGGGAATCCAAAGCCCCCTTCTGACTTCTGCAGCATTGCACAACACGGTGCACTCACATGCATGCAGGCAATACACTCATACACATAAAATAAAAATAATAAATAAAATATAAAAAAAGAATTTGGAAGATATTCTTCCATTTCTATTTTATGGAATAATTTGAGGAGTAGTGGTATTAGTTTCTGAAGTTCTAGTAGACATCTACATTGAATCCATCAGATCCTGAGGTTTTTGTATTTGGGAGATTTGTAATTGCTGCTTCTCTCTCATTGGTTGTTACAGATTTGTTTAATTAATTTGCTTCATCTTGATCCAACTTTGGTACATCATAAATCATTTGCATCTGGAAACTCACCTGTATCTTTTAGAGTTTCCAGTTTAGTGTAATATAAATTTTACTCTATGTCCTTGTGATTTTCTGAATTCCCTCTGTTCTCATGTCTCCTTTTCTATTTCTAATTTTATTAATTTGGATCGTCTCTTTCCCTTTTCATTTAATTTGGCCACAGTTTTGTCACTTGTTTATCTTTTCAAATAACCAACTCTGTTTCGTTCTTTTCAGTGTTTTTAAAATTTCTATTTAATTAGTTTTTGCCCTGATGTTGGTTAATTCTCTCCATCTACCGCTTTTGGGATTGACTTATTCATGTTTTTCCAATCCTTGGTTCATCATCAGGTTGTTTATTGGAGATCTCTCAAATTCGAGATCAAAGTTTCCCTCTTGGAACTGCCTTTATTTTATCCTGTAGATTTGGGCATGCTGTGTTTTAGTTATCATTCAGTTCTAGGAATCTTTATGTCCTTATTGACTTCTGCAATGACCAAATCATCATTAAATAGTGTGTTATTTTATCTCCAATAGTTTGTATATTTTCTGAGTTTTGCTGTTGATTTCTAGCTTTATCCCAGAGTATTCAGCTAGAATATGGATGGTTTTTCAATTTTGCTATATTTATTGAGACTTGCTTTGTGTGCTAATATGTGATCTATCTTAGTGAAAGTTCCATGGGGAGCTGAGAAGAATGTGTATTCTTAGGTATTTGGGTGGGATGTTCGGTCGCCATCTGTTAGGTCCATTTGATCTAGGATGTTATTTGGTTCCAATGCTTCTTTATTCATTTTTTTGTACAATTATTCGGCCTAGTGATGAGAGTGGTTCATTAAAATCATCCAGTATTTCTGTTGGGGTTAATGTGCGTGTGTGTGTGTGTGTGGTTTTTGGTTTTGTTTTGGTTTTTGGTTTTTTTTTTTTTTTTGGTCTTTTTGAGACGGGGTATCACAGTAGCTCCAGCTGGCCTGGAACTCACTATGTAGACCAGGCTGGCCTTGAATTCACAGAGATCCACCTGCCTCTGCCTCCCACATGCTGAGATTAAAGGCATGAGCCACCACGCCCAGCTAATGTATGATTTTAAATCTAGTAATATTAGTTTTGCAAAGTTGGATGAACCTATATTTGGTGTGCATATGTTTAAACTTGTAATTTCCTCTTAATGGATTTATATATATCAGCATGAAGTAACCCTCTTACCGTTCCATGATAAAGAAGGTCTGTGGGTCTGAGTGTAGAAGAGGTTTTATTTTGGGGAGTGGGTATTAATCAAGTTGATTCCAGAACTTGGAGAAGTAGCAGATAGAGTGATAAAACTTTCCTATCCCCCCTAGTTCCTAAATTGCTATCAGTCACTTGATCCCACCTGGCTTCTATCACACCATCTTGCCTAGAGATCTTGGTCGTGTTTTCTATTATTTATTTTATTTTATCTGGATTATCTGTCATTTGAAGCAAACTAAATTTCTATTCAATAAATCTGCTGCTCTTTGCCAAGTATCTCTGTATGTGTTTCTTGGCACAAGGTTCAATGTTCCTGAAGTCAGTCTTGATTGTTCCTCTTCTCAGTATTAAAGACACAAGCTTCTGTAGTCCTATATTCCACACACATGGGCCAGTTACTCAGACGACTTTGACATAAGTTTTGTTCTCTAATTATAAATTGCCTTGAACCTTTACTTACTTTTTTCTCTGTTGTCCTTAAAGAGAACTTCAGTTTCTTGCCTTCATATATGAAGTACTTCCAAGATACCATCATTACTTGCTACAAATCTCACATCACTGGCTCCTCAAGCAGTGAAGGAGTGGTGTGTCTTCTGCCTTTATAATTATTGCTTCTTCTCTTAGCACAAGTGGAGAGACCCCAAAGTCTATAGCTATGTGTACAGTGTGACTTGCCATTTCTATAGCTGGTAAAACATCTTCTTGATATAATTAATTATAAATGCAATGGACATTTTGCATCTCTTCACTGAAGCATGTAAGTTTCCATTCAAATTTGTCTTAAGATATTTCTCTCTCTGTTTTAGACAGCACCTATTGGCATGATATCTAGGCTCTTTGCTAAGAATATTGTGCCAAGCTGGGTGTGGTGGCTCCATGCCCAGCACTGAGGAGGTAGAGGCAAGTGGATCTCAGTGAAATCAAGGTCAATCTGGTCCACATAGTGAGTTCTAGGCTAGCTAGGGCTACAGGGAGACCTGTCTGAAAAAACAAAAGCAAAAACAAAAGAACACTGCACCAGCATTTTGCCTATAAGAAAGGAACCAAGGCAACAAGTATTTAGGAAAGAGAACAACCTCTTAGCTGATATCACCTACTACATAGCCTTTCTTTGAAAAAATTATTCCTAAAGACCTGTGCATGTGTGTGTATGCCTGTATATGTGTGTGTATGCCTGTGTATGTGTGTGTATATGTCTGTATGTGTATTGTATCTGTATAAATTTGTGCATGTCTGTGTGAATGTGTGTGTATAGTGTGTATATGTGTGTATCTCTGTGTGTGTGTGTGTGTGTGTGTGTGTGTGTGTGTGTGGTGCTGGGGACTGAAAAAATCCAGTGCCTCATGAATGTCCAGAAATATCCTATTATTGAGTTACACTTCCAGTACTCAAGTAGACTACTTTTTACTAGTAGAATTATAAAATGTGATGATGTGTAGATAATTAGAAGTTTATATGTGATATTAGAAGTACATGCCATTTAACTGAATGTGAAGACCTATTTTTTTTTCAAGTTGACTTTAAACATGTTTTTCTATTTCCCTGCATTCTTCATGGAGGACTGGAAGGGCTTGCTGACTAAGGATATTTAATTCTGACGATGAAGTGATTCTCTGACATGCATATCTGTAACACTGGTGCCACTTGAATTCAAGGGATGACTGACAAGACTATGGTGTTACTGCTTAAATTTTTTAATTCTTTTAAAAATGAAATATAAATAACTATGTTAAAATGAAAGACTAGAAACTTGACTTTGGAACAAAGCCTCTCAAAACAAAATTGCTGTGCTCCAAAGGAATGTCAAAGTCATAAGCACTAACAAATCTATAATCAAGGAATATAAGACCTAGCAATATAAGGTGATTTTTGAAATAAGTTTGTAAGGAGCATAATTCACACTTGGATGTGGGACATATATTTTCTAAACCCTAGCTCTTCATTTTCAGTTTGTATGTCAAGATGGTAGAAGAAATACCTAATTTGATACTTTCCTCCGGATATTTGAATTTTTCCCTATTTTTAAGATCAATAAAATCTGTGCAAAATGCTTCACAACATAACATTTTGTGCTGCACAGGGGGGTGTGATCTCTCCTGGCTGTGGAGAGAATAAAGCATCTGGAAGGAAAAAATGATCATTGTCCTTAGGGAAAATCCTGTGAACTACAATAACTGGCCTGGCAGGATATACCCACTGGTGCAATAGTGGCACAAATATTATGGGAGTAGCCAACCACTCTTTAATTGGACTTAAGGTCAGCTTCTCTGGTGAGAGTTGAGAGATGCATTAATCTATGGGTATGGCAATAAATAATTAGGAGGGAAACCCCCCAAAATATTACCATGTTGGAAGAGGCTTTATTAGCTCAGCCTTGAAGATACACATAAAGGACTGATCACTCAGTGTCTTGAGTTTCTTCATGTTCTCATAAATGTGGGAGACAAACCTGAGACAAAGTAAGAGGAACTGACCTTGGGGTGACACCTGGTGTAGCTACTCCCAGAAGAAGCATGTAAATCAGATCTGAAACATAAATACTGTCAGGTAGCATAAAAAGTTTAAATTATCTACCTTATTTCTACTAAGAGTGCACTCTGATCTAATATGAGCAGATCATTGGGTTCCACCAACCCTAATAGACGATCAGCAAATAGCATCTGACCTACAGCAGAAATTTTATTGCTTTCCTGTAACGCACCTATCTGATGTCCCCACTAGTGTGTTTGATAATGCCTTGATTTATAGCTTTGTCTCTTCTGTGACTGTAAAATATTCATGAAACTACTTCATAATGGAACACACACACATGCGCACGCACACACACACAAAGAAAATAAAGCACCAAAAAGGTGAGATTTCAAGGCTTTGCATTGTTGACAAATACAGATGTACATAAAGGACAGCTCTGTTTACACACACCTGGCAGTGCACCTACACAAAGCCAGTGCTGTGATGATGCACTTTCATGACGTCAGGCTGGACACTTCACACTCCCAACATTGCCGATGACATGAAGATAAACTATATGGCAAAGAAAATAGTGAAAAAAAATAATACAGTTTGGCTACTTTGTTGTTGACGATAAAACTCACAACAAAAGCAGAAACAAACAGCAAAGTTAGAAAGGATAATTCACATTTTCAAACGTACTACAAGGTGAATTATAGGCATCTGCATTCGAAGAGTCCTTGTAAGGGCCTGGTTTTCTTGATTATTAACTACTTTTGGAAGTCTTTTATCACAAGTAAGTGCTTTGCTTGTTTGTTTAGTCTTTCAGGCCCTGCAGGACTCACAGAACCTTCACACCAGTATTTTTTTAATATATTTTATTTTATGTCTATGAGTATATTGCCTACATGTAGGTAGGTGCACCCGTGTTATGCAACGCCCATAGAGGTCAGAAGAAGGCGTCAGATCCCCTGGAACTGGAGTTATGGAAGGTTGTTAGCCACCATATTGGTGTTAACCTGGGAATCGAACCTGGGTCCTCTGCAAGAGCAGTCAGTATTCTTAACTGCTGGGCCATCTCTCCAGGCTCTTCACACCAGTTTTACATGTGGTGGGTATTTGCCACTCTGTCTACTGAGACTCTCACACCAAACTTATGTGGAAACACCCCAGACATGTCCTTACAAAGACTTTATCAGGTGTGGTGGTTTGAGTGAGGATGTCCCCTATAGGCTCCAAGTATTTGAGCATTTTGTCCCCAGTTGATGCTGCTGTTCTGGGCAATATTAAGGTGTGGCCGTGCTGGAGGAAGCATGTCCCTGGGAGCGGGTTTAGAGTTCTTAAGCCTTGAAGGGCTATCCAGTCCCTCTCTGCTCCCTGTACCTGCTTGAAGATGCGAGCTCTTAGCTTCTGCTCCTCCTCCAGCCACTCTGCCCCCATGGCTCCCTGCCATGATGGACTCTTGCCCCTTTGGAACCGTTAGCTAAATAAACTCTTCCTTTTATAAGTTCCCTTGGTCATGGTGTTTCTATCACAGCAACAGAAAAGTAACTAATACAACAGATTTCTACATATTTTCTCTGTTTAACGTGCCTTGACTATCCTGTGCACAACCAAACCCACATTAATTCCTTCCCTAGGATCACCTGGCTTTTTACTCTTTGTGGATAGCTTTTTCTCTCCACCAATGGGAATTGCAGTTTTCAAGCTTTCAATGTTTAACATTTCAGCATTACTGGATGTGATTTTGGGCCTTCCAATGTTTGGGACTATGGTCTTTATGGATTTTAACATTTAGGATCATGATGCTCAGGATTATATCTTTGTGGTTATGACAATTAGTGGTTATGACAAACAGAGGGGTTTCACTATGCCCCAATTTGCCTAAAATAATTCCCACTTATGCCTATTCCCTTGGCATAATATCCAAGTGATATTGATCATTGAGTAAACCTGTCAGACACCATTTGATGGGTCTGTCCTTTACTCTTCTAGTTTCTATTAAATTCTCAACACCCAATTTCTGTTAGTTAATGTTCAGGTAACAGAATTCAGAATTCTCACCTCAACCTAACCGTTGCCTGTGCAGTATTCCAGCTACTCATGCTTCAGCCTGTGTTGCAGGTCTCAAGATGTAGCAAGCTGTCAGGCTGCTAATCAGCAAGGGCACTGAGATACATGGGAAATTACTGATAAGGTGCCTGTAGAATATGTGCCTGAAATAGCATCTGGCTAGTCCTACCACAAAAAGTCTAGAGAGTGGTCTCAGCATGTGCCAAGAGTGCCCAGTGAAAAAATTAAGTAGTGAGTTTCTGGTTCTTAAAAAAACTACTGTTGAAAATGTCACTTGGCAAAATATGAAAAATTGTCCATTCAACAGTGGACCATACATGCCAAGCACAGGAAAATCATCAGATTCAAATGTGTATGCTATTTTAAAATGGGTGTATCCTGACTTTATGATTTCACATGCTGTGGCTGGATAAAGTAATAACTCATTACTCTGTAAATCATAAATTTGACTTCTTTAAAATGATTTTTAATTCCTAATTTTGCTATTTTTACACTCCTTTTCTTGTGATTATATAGAAAGTAAAACAATAACTGTTATTTTATTGGATGTGTTAACAGAATAACTTTACAAACAGGTTACAAGAATGTCATAGCAACACATCAGGTGCTACAAACAGAAAACCATCCAATCTGACAACCAAAATAGAAGCCACGCTTGTCAAATTATATAAATACTTTGTATGTTCACACAGGGGAATTGAACTACAAAATAAATTTATACATTTTGTTATTGAAATAAAAAATAATTCAGCTCAGGACAAAAGTGAATACTTTCTCTGCTACTAATGTTAATCAAATTGAGAAATGCATAAATCTTTAAACAATTTATTTTTATTTTAAAAATATTTTATGTTTTATTTTTAGTTTATGAGTATGCAATGTATTGCCTGCATGTAGGTAAGTGCACCCGTGTCATGCAATGCCCATGGAGGACAGAAGAGACTGTTGGATCCCCTGGAACTGGAGTTATGGACAGTTGTTAGCTGCCATGTGGGTGCTGGGATTAGAACCCGGGTCTTCTGCAAGAACAGCCAGCTTTCTTAACCACTTAGCCATCTCTCCAGCCCCTAAACAACTTCTTTATAAATAGATCTAAGTATCAGAAAATGACATTAAATGATTTGTAAGTGTTCCAATATCTTGAAAATATTAAATGATAAATAAATAAATGGCATGCATCAGCATTTGAAGTATTTCACAAGTTGCAATTATTGACAATACTTGAAAAGTAGTCAATTAACTTTTCTGAAAACAAAGGAAGAATATAACATATTTTTCAAAAGCTTAAATAATACATGAGATTTGATTTTGAAATTTGGTAATATATCTCTTTAAAAATTATTTATTTAATATCCATATAATTAGAAGAAGCATTTCATGACAACAACATTGACATATTCAATAACAATTTCCAGAGCTAAGATGCATCTGTTTCAAGACTGGCTGTAAATTTTTTGGTTACAGTTGAATTAATACAGTTATACAATATTGTACTCAGTATAAACTCTTTAAAACCTAAAGTTAAATGAGGTTTTAACCTTTAAAAAAGATCTCCATTTCATTATTAAAAAATACTGTTTCCTACAGAAAGACTCATTTTTAATGCTACTGACATTCAAATGTTTGCACATGTGTCTCTAATCTCTATATATCTGATCATTACTAGTCACAGTCAGTTACACTTGAGTTCCTTGGCATCTGAATATGGATATAAAGTCATAACAGCTTCATTTTTTAATTTCAAACATTTTTTTTTATAATCTCACTAACAGTGCACATGGTTTTCTTCTTTCCCCACATCCTCTCCAACGCTGGCTGTCTGATAGCACCTAGTCTAACAAGTGTGAGAAATATGTCAATAT